>NW_015373962.1:1211919-1552297 GCF_001272555.1 Dufourea novaeangliae
GCTGAACCAATTGTGTAATGTATAAGCCCGATGTATTATTGTATTATCTATACAACACCCTATACATTTTCTGTATGTCAAGAGGTGGTACGAGGCCACGGTACAGAGACTTTTTCCCAATCACGTTTCCCCCTGTACTGCTTCTAAACTGATCTTTAAAATTCTCCCTTCTACTGCCAGAATTAGACACATTCGGGCGTAGCGGTGGCACCGCCGCTCACGGGTCGTTCCACCATCCGTCGCGAAAGCGTCGTCGTACACGAAAGCGAAGAAAGGGGAGGCGGTCGATCGTTCGGTGAACGATAAACCGATCGTGGCGGCCCAGAGACTCCGGAGATACATTCGCCGCTCGTTTAACGTCCTCATAAAAATTCTTTCGTTCGGCCACCGTGGCGAGGAACACCGGGAGTAAACGGATTTCGAGACTCCTAAAGCCAGGCCGGCCAAGTAAATATACCCGCGACCCTCAACGTGGCCCTAGGCCACAAATTAAACTATAAATACACAGCGAATGAACCGAACGAACGAACTCCAGGAAGCTGCGATTCGAACGTCACGGTTCGACGAGGCGGTTTTTTTCCCCTCTCGGTCGCCGATATCGCGATGAATCAGAGTAGACGAACCTGACAGATGTATTGGGTCATCTGGGAAGTTCGTAACGTGTTCGAGCACAGTGTTTTTGTCACCTTTTTACTAGACGAAAGAAAAGTCGTTTGATCTGGTAGATAGATATCTAGCTACTATTTTCCAGGTTTGAATTGTATGTATTTGCTGTATTAGTTATTCGTCGTTTTTATTTTTGTTTTCTATGAGAAATACCGACGAAACGTATGGACAAGAACAAAGTTAATTTTCATTACGTTCTGTCAAACTTCAAGAAATTACAGTACCTCGACTGGAAGATTTTATAATATCTACCAAAGTAATTAAACTTCACCCTATGAGATGGTTACATGTATTCCTTAAAGTCACTAGAATATTTTTTATCAAGAGAAAACTTCGAAAACAAAATCCATCTAGAAACAGATTGAAAAGTTTTTTTTCCCAATATAATCAAAACTGTATGTACAACTGGTACAATGAAGTTAATCGAAAAACGGGTAGAAATTGTATAAAAAGTGGTAAATATGAATATGATGTAACTTGAAAAATCTGGATTGTAACTCTTTCCTTAAAAATCCTATGAACTTTCCTAACAACCCAATGTATAACTGATTGTGATTTTGATTCTTGTGCATGAGATACTGAGGGAGGCGTTAAGAAGATTAGACAGTGGAGTACTACATAAGTGTTCACGCCTGCTGAGCAAGTATCGAAAGGGTACATATCTTGTTTCTGAACATATAATGACTGTTACTTCGTACGACCATACTTGAAATATTTTATAGAATGAGTACCGTTCGTGTAGAAATTTTTCATTTTATTATTACGACAATTAAATACTCTGATCAACTGAAAGTATAGCACACTATACATATATAGATGTAAGTGACCTACTGCACTATTTACTGTATCCAGACAATCAAGTATGTCTAAATTACTGAGAAACAAATGCAAATTTTAGACGATTGATACCGGAGAACGTTTGAGCATGCTCTGTTTGAGATTTAGGCGCGAATGAAGTGACTGAGCGTTATGCCTATGCATTCGAGTGCCTGGGACTAATAGATATGGGTTTGGGCGTGCGTGATAGAACTTTTTTCGGGAATAAAAGGAGATCGTTAGGTAAAGATGAATAGGAATAGGATGTATGCGGGTGTGTTTCTGTGTAGAAGGAGGGGATGTATGGAAAGGCGGTGAGTGACATTACTAAACGAGGGGCGGAAAGATATTGGAAAGCGAACTGAGCAAAATGCAGAGTACTGAGTATTATATAAGACGTTTTATTTAATCTTCAATAATGTTAATTTCAATATTTCGTTGGTATTGTTAAAGCGGCTGTTTAACTGTTTATTTCATCGAAACCTTGCACAATTCCTATACCCTACAGGAGAAAAATCAAATTATGTATTTTCTTTTTTTCTTCCTACGTATATACGTACATACTACATCTAAATATTTTTTGGTATATGTTGTTCAATCCCATGAAAATGTTAATCATTGTTAAGTCGTTGGATTCTAGCGTACGGTGATTCTCCCTCGATTTGTCTGAGTTATTGAATATGAAGCTAATCAAAATACAACTCTGAAAACAGAAAATTGAGTAATTTGATTTAATTATAAAATGTAGGTGCATATTTGATCCCTGATTGTCGAAACCTTAATTAAGAATTACATCTTAATCACAGAAAATAAACAATCTATGTATGTGTATCTGAGTAACAGGTCGATCAACAAAACATAAAATTTCATCTAAAACGAGTCTTTGAGAACTATACATTATTGCTAATTTAAATTACTTATCCAACAGCTTTCAGTCTGTATCTTATCTTTTCCTATATGTTTTTACAAAATTTTTCAGTTTTTGGATAATTTTGTTACATCAACAATATGTAATATTCTCTTGGTTAAAGAACTCTTCAATGTGTCTTGTATAACTTTTAGGTTTTCTAAGTTTTTTCTTAATACACAATATTTCGACGATGTGAATAGACAATCATATAATAAAGGAATAGTGTGGTTTCTTTTATTCGTTTAATGTAGCGTGACCGAAATGCACAATCATACTTTTGCGTTTGTATTTCGCAATTAATGAGATTATACGCTTTTCTTAAAATTTATATAAGCTAAATTATTATGTCCCTCTCTATAATTTATATAAATCTAATACTGATTTCTCAATCCATAACACAATTATAAAACACTTTTTTCACACTTGTCCACTACAAGTATTATGCCTCGTTTATGTCAATAATAATAACAACGGTAATATTTCTCAAAGAATACATAAAATCGATGAATAACATACACAAAGGATACATTTGAAAATTGCCTGAAAGACGATGCATGTTCCTCGGATCAATTGATTTTTTATTTCTCCAATAAAAAGATCATAAAGACACCGCCCCGAAACGATACAAACTTCTTGAACGACCCAATATAATTTATTTTTATATCTAGCCAGGGAACGAACACCGTTTCTCTTTCTTGTTTCCACTGTCCATGTCCATTAAAACACTAATATCCTTCCACGAAACGCGTCGAGCAATTAGACATATCTGTTTGCTATTAATTACGTACGAAGTCGAAAACGGTACAGAGGAATTAATATTTCATTAGCCGACGATAGCAGCCGCATTAAAATTAATCAGTAATTGTTCGTAATAGACTCGAGAAAAGGGTGTTCTTCTGTTCGGCACGGTTTACGTGATCCCGCGATCCGTGTCTCGCGTGTAAGATATTTTGTCATTAATTATCAGACCCTGTCTTACGTAGTAGGTATTCCATCGTGATTCCACGCTGTGCAAAATCGCCCGCCTCTTCTTCATTTTATTTTTTTCTTTTTTTTTTCTTTCATTGGTATACTTCGCGTGCATAAAACATGGATAATGTGGCAGACGATTATGCAATGTTTTCGCGAGGCTGCGTGCTCCGGTTTCTACTCTACGCTTCGTTCCGCGTCGAGTGATTTACCTTCGTACACGCCATGTCACAACTATCTATCGTGCCTTCGATAAAAAGAACATCTTTCTTTTCCTTTATAAGAACAGGAACAGACATTTTGGGAAAATTAGGGTGTAGTGCATTGGTGCAACGAAATTGAAATTGCCGATGATCACTGACATAGCAGTGACAAAAAAGGAATAGGAGCAGTAAGTTTGCTGACCTTAATTCCGTGTAACTACTTTCATATTAATTGTATTACAGATTTTGATAAAATGACTCGTGTTGTCATTGAATGATTGTTTCGTGTAATTTAACGTGTATATTATTATACATACAAGTAATGTAAGGTGTTAACGCAATGCGTACCGGTCATAAGATGTATACCCCGATTTAGTGTTCAATTTCATTCATGTATCGATGATTTACTAATATTAAAGGACTACGTTTTGGTAGTCAAATCGATATGAAAACTCAACATTGTAACATGTAGTTTCTGCAATGAATATTGAAGCAAGTGTATGCTAGAAAGCGAAAAACAATAGCAGTAATAATACGATTCTTACTTAGAGAATCAAAGATTGAGTGGACAGAGTACCGTACTTCATTCGTCAATTGATGTCCACAGTTCTTTAAATATGCAAATTCTTTAAAGAGATTAGAAAATATTTGACAAATAATCATATTATTTTTTCTAATTTCAAAGCTTTTTATTCTTATTTTATTCTTTATTTTATTCTTCTTGCTTCTATAATATACTTCATTAACGTTCCTGTCAATATACATGATGCTTTCCATTTACAATTACTTTTCTTTTTGAACATGTTGTTCCCGATTTTATAATTTTTAAGATTAATTGATTATTCTATACAGTTATTTGATTCATCTATGGATATCTTTTCTATTCGGGTTATTTAACATAATCATCATACAATGTACTGAACAATAGAATCATACGATTAACTGTACGACTGAAGCAAATATACAATAAAAAATGTATTAAGTATATCGAAAACGAATAGGGGGTGGTACATTGTATACACGGATTTTAAAAACTTGATTACAACATACATAGATGTGGGATGCTTTCATTTGAATATATCCCTTACATATTGTATGTTTTATATACTGCAAAACAAATTCTTGTATTATTATTACAGATGTTTATGCATTTGTGACACCAACAACCCAAACAGGTGGTTGATACGACCATAAATAATAAGGGAGAAAAAAGGTGAAAATTGGGAGGAAATCAAACTTTTAACGTGTTGAATGTCGCGCCAATTTCGCGTGATTCCCCGTTCAGAGTTTTGGCCACGGATGCCACCAATGGTCCACGTTATTGCATTCTGTATGTTTATAAGGTATGATTCATGATATTTACGAGACTACAAAAATATTGGAATCGATTGAATCGATGAAGCATATCATTAGTTAGATATTTATAGAATTATTAAACGTGCCTGCTTCTAACGTGACGTAAAATTGTTTCGATTCAATAAATTTTCACACTATCAGGATTCACTTAAATACTTCTCATTTGTTACATGTTGTCCATGTGCCGTTGCAACCATAGTATGTATAAAATAACTACATCAGTGTAGTTTATTTCCAATATATTTTAACATTATCCTCGCGAGATATTACGTGCCAGGCATAATTAGATGCAGTTACATTACCCTTTTATTATACAAATTCATTTTTCCATAATTCTGATATCTGTGAAATATTGGGTTATTTTGAAAGTTCGTAGCGTTTCAAGCACAGGGTCTTCGTTATCTTTTTACTTGACGGAAGAAAAATTGTTTGATCTGGTGAACAGGTACTATCTTCTAGGTGTGTACTGATTGTATTCGCTGTACAAGTAACTCGTTCTTATTTTCGTTTTCTATAAGAAATACCGACGGAACGTACGTACAAAGACAAAGTCCATTTTCATTACGTTCTATCAAACATGTAGAAAAATTACATTACTTCGACTGGAAAATTTATAGTATCTACCCAATTAAATAGATGTGCTTACCTTAGTCTACCATCCGACGATTTATGTCGTGAGAATATTCTGAACCACGAAAAAACTTCGAAAACAAAATTCATGTTGAAGCAGATTGATGAGTCTTTTTTTAGTTAAACCAAACGAAGTTGCGTATAGCTGATACAATGAAATGTATTCTAAAGTGGAAAGAAATTATGAGAATATTAGTGAATAAGAATATGACATAAATTGGAAAATATAGACTGTGACTCTTTAAAAACGCTACGAAGTTTCCGAACAATCTCATAAGTATGTAGCTTATAGAAATTGTTATTCACATAAACATCCGCAGTCCAATTATCATAAACAGTCAGCTGCACTAGGACAGGCAGTCTTGAAACAGGCACGAATCACAAACAACAATCCGCTCGCGGATCAATGCACCTGTCGACTCCCTCGTCCGGCGTCGACGAAAGAAGAGGAATATTCGCGGGCTCGGTGCAACGTCCTCGCGTTCTGGAAATTGGCTTTCCGCGCGGCCGCCGGAAATAGAAAGGAGCTGGGGCCCTCTTCTGAGATCGAAGTGCAGAGAAAAAGCGACGCCCGTTTATTTTTACAATCGGCAAAAGATTGAATCGTTCGGCGGCCGTTCGTTGCCTCCGCGGGCAGAAAACGGGCGAAGGAACGCGCGAGCGCGTTATAGAACGAGCATGTGCGATACACGCGGCTTCCTGTAAGCTGTTTCTTTTACTTCTTTCCTCGTTTTTTTTTTCTCTCGTTCCTCTCTGAGGTCTCATTCTTCGGCCGCGGAGAAGGCTTTTGCCGACGAAACGAGCCGCGCCGCTCTCTTTGAATAACGCTCGGCCGCGATCTTCGACCGTGCTCTCTTCGCTGCCCGATCGCCACCGCCGCTTTTCCGGCCTTCTACGGAACGAAACGGTTTTCACGGCTATAGGGAACTCGGACGTGCACTGTTTAGCAAGCCGCCCGGCCTTTCGGGACCGCAACGTGGCTGATCTTCGCGAGAAAGTGTATAGTTTTCAAGGAGTTTCGACCGGTCGCTGGTAGGGGGTTGGACTTTACCTGTAGAAATGGAGCGGAACAGATGAATTGGGGAAACGAAAATTTATTCGGGAAATGAGTGGAGAGGAATTCGTTTAACGATGGATCGTTTGCGAATTTCAGTCGTAGGAAATTGAGACATCGAGGCTTTCGGCCGGGGAACCGTTTTTGGGGATGAAATTGTTCAATTGAGGAAGTTAGATTTGTATTTGAGAAATAAGCTATTTATAGCAACTTCTATTTTTCTGCGTGTAGAAAATTGTGGGGGAAACGTTCTTTATAACTGACACTATAAAGTTATGTATTTTTAATCGCTTTTATTGCAGTCGTTTTTGAAGTGAACTGAAATAACGTACATATGGAAAGTAAATAAATTTCTTGAACTGAAGTTTTTATGTACACATATTTGCCTTTTTAACCATCAGAAACCACATCCTACCTCAGCATATATTCGTAAACACCACAGTAGTGCGAATCGAGATTCTGTATTTTTTATGATTAACACTAAACCTACCACGACCGGTCAAATTATTGGTTTTGCCGTTCTAATTCCTATCCTTCTGAAGGGTTCGGCAGGTTCATAACAGTAACATTTCTTCAGAAATTCAATGGTAACAATTATATAAGTGAGAAAATAGTTTTTGAACTCTGAACATTTGAAACCGACATGGTAGTCAGACAGAATGTTACAGATGAAATAATGTTTCTGAAAGTTAAGGAAAGTTTAACTGAAAGTTAAGGAATAATTTATGGAAACGGGAACTATATAGATAGAAATTTATGAAATTTTAGTAATACGATACTTCAGATTCGTCGTTACCTATTTCAATAGTATTTATCGATTTCATCACTTAGGTGGATTATTCTAGTTGAGAGGCGCGCTGTTCGATAGTTTCACGAATTCATTTCATTCATTTCATTTTATTTCATTCATTTTAACTAGGCCATCGATGGATCCCGTCGTAACCCATCGCGCCAGACGTATTTCGCGCGTATTTTGCCAGTATTTTTAACAATTAATAACTTGGATTTTTCTTTTAGTTTGATATTTACAATCTAGCCTGTGCAAGTGTCCCACATTTTTAATTAACACCCTGTATAATGCAATTTAGTAAAATATTGTATAATACAAAATGTAAAATACATTGAAAGTCAACATAAATTCCAACAGAAGCACCCTTATGATTTCAGTAATTGTAAAACAAAAGATTAGAAATCCGACATTCTGATGTGTTCGTTTGATCTAACGTTAAGGATCGAAGTGAAAATTTCCGTGATGCTTGAGACATAAATAAGTTACTCGTGAATTGATACGAAGACATAGGGCAGCAGCGAACGTACGTACGGTGTGTCCGTAGGACGGAAAATGTATCGCGAAACGTTACGAGCAGTGGTAGGATAGAAAGAGTTAAGAGGGCCGGGCAAGAATTGGTGGCAGAATCGCCGAGATTTACAGGCGCGCATGTTGTTGATAATTAATTGTAGCGAGAGAACTATGTTTTGCGGCTCGTAACGTAACTGTTAATGGATATTATCCGTGATAGAACTATTCTAGTTTTCAGCCGAGTAATCCCGAAGTAAAGCGCGGATAGATCTAGCAGTTCCAAGTAACAGCGTAATAAGACAAGGTGGAATAGTCAAGTGGAGTAATCGAATGAGCTCGCTCCTTCGGCTGATAGTAAGAAACCGCGATAAAAATGATGAAACGCGCATTAAATGGCCCATACATGGCGGACCACTTGCTACTAAAATCATCGCACTATTTAAGCTGTCATCGACAGCCTAATCTGAGAACACTTGTGATACAGAACGTTACTTGAAACAGAATTACGTGATGATTCAATGTCACAGATTAATATCATTTGTTTATTCATGTTTTATCCAAAAATGATATAATGTATGATATCTTATACATTATTCTTAAAATTACAGTGTTCGAGATAATTTAGATAGTTTGGATAATATTATGTAAACAGAAATGTTCACAATACGGTGATATAACTTACTGAGTTCAGTCATGAAATGTTTTAGTAAATAATAATTCAAAAATAATAACATTAGATTTAGTAACGACAGCGTTACAGTATAATATAGTAGAATGATTTTAATATAGATGTGATTAAATTAAAAAATTATAAATAAGAACTTATAACTAAACTACAGATGCTTATGCGAATATAGAGTTGTATCGATTAATTTAAAGAAACTGGAAGCAGAGTGAAAGTGTGGTACATACGATGGAAGTTAATTAAGCAACTATCCTTCGGAAAAACGCGACAATTTAATAAGGATCATTCTTAAAATCAAACATTCAATATCAAAGATTGTTGCAACTTTTTCGATCGCAAAAAAAAATGTTAAGAACCGAGAAATTGAAGAAATTTCTTGACAAGTTTGTCCCATTGTCAAGAAAACATTTCATGTTTCGAAAGTAATGGTCATTCCAAACTTTCTCTAACGAATCGAATGTTGGCTCGCATTCAAATATCCTAAAGGTTTTGAAACTGAGAAACGATAACTTCATTGCATTATTAAGAAGAATTAAAAAAAGGGAGCCCCAAGGAGATATGTCAGATATAGAACAAAATGTATTTTAGTATAATGTAAGAGAAGAATTTCCATATTTTGTAAATGAATTGTCGATAAAGGAACTAGTATTCAAGACCTCGTCGGATCACGTTAAAATATTCTCTCTTTGAGGGTCTAAAAACTATATAAGCAATTGTTCAAATGCAAACATAAAACTTCAAACACATCGCAAAAGTAACCAAACTTTCAAACGTTTGTGTTCAAGTTTAAATTTTTCAAACAAATGCTCATCTACATTTTCAAAACTATTCATGAACATACCTTAAGAACTCAAGAATAAGATGATGTGAGTTTTTTTTTAAATAAATGAATGTTTATGACCATTTGAGCTGCTAAATTTTGATTCTGAACCACTGTACGCCGTTTGAAATTACCACCAATAATCACTTAACGAATAATTACCAATTATCATCTAATATACTTATTATTCTCTTAAATTTCAAATTCTTTTATTATTATTTTAATCATTATTTTATTCATCTTGTTTCTATAATACTTCACGAATGTCTCCATGAATATATTATGCTTCCTACAATAATTTGTCCGTTTTGAACACTTTGTCCGTGCCTTTATAAAAAAAAATCTACATTTCGTAAGTGAATTGTCGATAGAGGAATCAGTGTTCAAGGACTCGTCGGATCACGTTCAAATATTCTCTCTGTTCGAAGATCCCGGGCAGCTGTATGTACCCGCTTGTCGTTTCCCGTTCGCCGCTCCAAATTACCACTCAATTCCTGAGCACCGTTTGGCCGCGGAATTCAAACAAACACAATCGGGCAGCGAGTACATCCTCCGGTTGACGCATTACCGCTGTACCATTCCAATAAAACGTTTACCATATTACAACGTCAACCGCCGGCCCCGCCGTGAGCGAACGTTCTGTTTGCTTTGGCCGCGACTCCCCGTTTTCCTCGTAGCCTATCCGCGTCTTTGCGGGCGATTTCACGTCGGCGCGGCGCGGCGATTGCCTCGAGGGAACGGGTTATCGGTTGCCTGGAAATCGACCGATCGCATAGGAACGCCCGCAGGACCAATAAAAAGTGGTCTGTTTGCTTTCATCTTTCAAGAATCCGTTAGGTAGTATCCTATAACTGTTTCCAGAAAGACAAACATCGCAATGGTTAAGGAATTTCAGTATGATCTTTGTCCTTTGTTGAAATCATTAACATGTCACCTTCGCTAAAATCTGTTGTTAATTAAAATTCTATGAAGGTATTGGTAAAGAACAGTGAAAAATGCTGAATCAAATTGACTCGAGAAATCAATCTTTCAAGAGTAAAAATTGATTTTTCTTCATCCAAGAATTTCGCGAATATAAAGTATGTAACTATTCATTTGTTCTTGACCTTTCTTTCATATCTCTCTCATCTGATCTTAGAATTTTGTAAAATGAAGTTTTTGGTCCGGAACAATTGAAACACTTAGTAATGCTGTAATTTTTTTTCAATCCTGTGAACAAATAGCTACGGGTCAGAAATTTTTCTTCAAAGAAGTCAGTAATTGTAAAATCTGATTCGAAACTTTTTGTTAATAGTGTATTTACTTTGAACGTCGATTTGGTTGACAGCCTGACGATAAGTCTTGTCTTCTGAGGATAGTGTGATTCAGAAGTGCGTTTCACGTTTCATTCGATCGACATTTGTTTTGAAGCAGTTTATACAGCGTTTTAGCAGGGACCCTCGACTGTATTATAGTACCGCGGCATCTCCGCCCCCGTTACTCGCCCCCTGCTAATGAAGCTCGTTCGAAACGCGACAGACGCAAGACAGGAGGAAGGAATTCACGACAATTTCGACGCGACCCGAAGCTTCAAAATGACGGATCGTCTCGCGGCTAGCGTGTGAGCTACCCGGACACACCCACCTCGTCTTCCTTCCCGGCAAAGTAGTGTCGCACGCGAATACATACTAAATATACGTCCCGTAAATATAGACGATGTATTTACATACAAGAGGAACACGGGCCACCGTGTGCCGATATTAAGCGTATACTCGCCGGAAAAATCGCGCGTCTAGAGCCCACCAACGACGAATCGCCACCTTTTCTGTGACTTAGGCAGGCTGACAACGGTACACGGTTATCGAGAAACTAGTTTGCATGTGAAACTGTAGGCACAATTCGGTAATTCATGGAAAGATAGACTGGATCGACGCGATGACTCACGGAGTCATTAATTTGTCTCCGCATAACGGGAGGTGCTGTGTCGATTTCTCCGAAACAACTTTTCAACTGCGATATTTTGATGGCTTATGGAAAAGGAAAAGAATCTTCAAAGTTCTCAACGATTTAATTTTAACATTTAATAGATGTGTTATTAAGATAATTATGGTCCACTTCGCCGATTCGCATGACTTTGATATATGTTATGAAGCTTAATGTCCTGAATAATTTTAATATAGTTACATATAACTGCCCTTGTGCTTTAGTTTCAGAGATATACACGAAAATATTTTTAATATTCTAATGTATTGCTGAGGGTTTACCACAGTATACGGTTGTAATATTATTATTACACACACCACACTTATAGCCCTCTATCGTTCTATTCAATGAATTATTCTTATTTTCTTGATTAGATAATAAAAATACATCGAACAGATGTAATAAGTAAGGTATACGTGAATATTGAAAAACACATTTCGCTTTTATCAAATAAAGTATGCTGACTCAGAAATTGGAGCGTCACACATACCTATGTGACGCTTGGTAGCAAATGCGTTAAGTTTCTTTAGTAAATAAAAACAGAATAAGTAAAACTCATATTATACTTTATCTGCGTCATTAAGTTCATTATTGTCACTAGAAATTGTAAACATTTTAGATCAAAATATTTATCTATTCGACTATCAAAGTCATATTGCCGCTGAAACTGATTTCTAAAGCTCAATTTTCTAAACACGCTTCCTGTTTCGATTTTTAACACAAAACACTGTGTACGACGCTTGAATATTATCTTATGAAGATCGAATTTCATTACTTTTCTGCATGTAACGCAATTCGTAAGGCATTACCGTGAATTACTTTTTGTTCAATCAAAGAACTCATTGGTTTGTTGTAATTATTGCATAACATTCCAAAACTTGTGTAATTTCATTTTATTCATATTTATTTATTACTTTATAGCATGCAATGTTTCCGTGAAGTAAACAAACAGATTACACTTGTAGGTATCTACAACTGTAATGTTTCAATGGTAAAGTTTAATTGTGGAAAGAACATTAATAAATTTCTTTCATTTCATAGGTCATATTGCTTAATAGCAGTTAACTCAGTGATTTGATACGAGCTAAAAGACAATATTATCCAATTAAACACAATAGATTAAATTCCTCCTTAGAGATGCATAGATCTTTACTAGGTAATTCTAGAGTAGAATCCATGGGAAATCAAGTGAACTGAAGTTCACCACGAATCAGTATTGAACGACAACCTTACGTAGTCAATAATACTGCATCAGTAATATTTATTTACTTTTTTTCACGGCTTTGAGCTATCATTATGACTGTTAGTATTTCAGCTCAGTGCCTATGTTTGTACTCCGTGATTGCTCCTCACACATATTATTCACCATTCTGTATACTTTTGACTATATATATCGTAATTCCTGTCGATATATCCATCATTCGACGATACTGATCAGTTAGTGATCCACAAACAGTGCAAACGTCAGTATTTAATGTTGATCGACCGCTGTACTGCTCATACATACGATCAATATCACTGACAATACTAATATTCTTCGGCGTTCGTTCTAACCCGCGATAAAGATGGCATAAATTATTTATCCCCACGTATATCGGTGCATTAAGCTGCCGTTGGTGTTCTTCTCAAAGCGGCGGACAACGAATCCACGACAAGGTGGGAGCGTGGGTGTAATTGCAGAAAGAGAAGCCAGAAGTAGGAGGTTGGAGAGGTTTTCGCTTCTGCAGCCGTGGTCTCTGCTCGTCGTCACGCTGTTAGCGCCGAGTTAATCGGGGCCGGAAATGAAGTGAGGGATAGAGGAATATTAATAACTGAATCTAATCAATTCCATGAAACGAGGCTGGCCACCCCGCGCAACTCGAAAGAGCAAAGCACTCTCCCTCCTGCTTACCATCTCTCGCTCCTCCCTTCGGTATTTCCTCCTACGAGCTCGACAGCGATCTAATCAAATGCATCGCATTAAGCTAATTTAGTGGCGCTGCTAGCGTGGATAACGTGGTTCATACCGGCGACAAATTTCAATCGGTAACGGTGTTGTCACGCAGAAAACACTGGTTCCCGTATGATCGTTAAAGTTCAACCGCGTTCATCGTGTGATCAGTGATCCGAAGAGTTTGGACTCAAGAGGGTCACTCGTTTTCCTTTTCAGAATAACAAACTACATTTTTAGATATAGTACACGGTAGTATTCGCTCATTGCCCAAGAAATTGCGTACGTGTGTAGAAAGGGATGGGGAATATTTTCAAGACTTGACTATATTTTGGTTGTTTGTTAATAAACAACAAATCTATGACGAGGAAGCCACGAATTAATTTGTATGTCTAGTATAACGAGAGTGTCACTTGGTGTTCACCAGCTAGACATTTGAACATTTGGGCTTAATTTTCTGTAGGAAAACTTAGGTCTTTTGCGTGAAGACCTACAATGTAGAAGAAAGACATCACATTACGTGTAAATAGCGGTATTAAATCTACTTACTACCAAAAGCACGACACTTTTAATGTTTAAAAGTGAACTCTTCTTGAGATATCATTCAGTGGGAGGACAAGGTTTAAAGAAAATCTATGAAATTGAATCTCACTTTTTTAAAATTCACTTCCAATTGGCTAATAACGAAAAACAGGCGAGTTGTTTTAATCGGAGTATTAAAAATCGGAGATCGTCAACGACTTCTAAAGTTCAATTATTTTTAAAATCCATTCGGTTGTTTGTTTTCAGATACGTACGTCATTTGGGCCGGGGAATGTCCAACGATAGACGCTTTACAAAAAACATAATTTCTATCAAAACCGATATATTCATTAGTTAATAATATTTTTAAGACGTATCTTTTAATAGAGAAATAATTTGCGTCATTTCCATCTGGCCCATTTAAAAAAAAAAGTATGACTT
This sequence comes from Dufourea novaeangliae, assembly GCF_001272555.1. Lineage (NCBI taxonomy): Eukaryota > Metazoa > Arthropoda > Insecta > Hymenoptera > Halictidae > Dufourea > Dufourea novaeangliae. Next base: position 1,226,184 of record NW_015373962.1, read on the forward strand.
TGTGTGTCTTTCTCCGACCTCTAGGTAGATGTCATCCCTTAATTTCGGAGGCAGTTTGAGATCCATTGATGAAAGCAGCGGTGACCAACAGGCGGCTCGCGAGCCACTCTGTTCCCCTCCCCTATCGGCCTGCTCACTTCTGTCGTAGGGGACTGTTCCCTCTCCATACCTATCGCGCATCCGTCTCTCGAGATCGTTGCACATGACGCCAGAACAAGATCAGTTAGTGCGCACGCTCTGACAGTCAGAGCATGCGAGTGAATTTTCTTGCCCCTCCTACACTGAGTAGTGGGGCAGACGGTCTTGACTGACGGTAAAGACCGTTTCGTTCTTACCAACGACATGTTGACCAAGCCTGGATTAAAGTATCCTTACTTAATCATAGTTATCATTAGATTACAAGTTATAATTACATTAATTCGAGGCTAAACTAACTTATGTTAGAGCAAGTAAACTTCAGAGCCTACAGTGAGATGAAAGAATGTACGGAAACACTGAAGACTGCTTGACCATTCGTATTGCATTAAAATTTATAACTGAAAGAATAAACGAATTTCGAAAATTACGCATTTTCAAGAAGTCCCTGTCAGTCGGTGTACATGCACTTATGTAGTTATGAGCTACTCGATTCGCGAACGTACACTCTCATTTATAAGTGTTAGCACACCTGCTGGTCTCATGGAAAACATGATAGCTTTTCTGAAATATATAACCTTTACTAGTTTTGTGATATCATATTAACAAAAGTATATCCAGTAGACTCACGTTAAGGTAGCGGTAGGAACGTCCCAACTCACACACGTGCGCGCAGCCTACTATCGGTCGCCTTTTTTTTTTGTTGACGGGCGGAAAATCTTGAAAAGGCGATACCGTCTCCGCCTCCAGCGGACTCCCAACTTTTTTATCTTACATTACTGAACGATAATGTTCAAAATAATGTTAATCAACATGAGACGAGGAGAATGGTATATCACATGAACCTGTAGCTCATGGGCAAAAGCTTTCATTCTGTTGCACCATGTTCTTTGATAAATTTTAAAGATGAGCACGCAAAAGGGACATTCTCGGTATATTTTACTGCTTGATTTTATAAAAGGAAAAAACATGACGCGAACCTATGAAAAGTCATGCAAAGTGTACGGACAGAATGTCATGAAAGAATGCGTGTGCCAGAAGTAGTTTACGAAATTTTGTCCCGGGGATTTATCGCTCCAAGGTACACCACGCTCTGGCCAGCCACAGGAGATTTACAACGACCAAGTGAATTGTTTAATCGGCAATAATCCTCGTTACGCAATACGGAAAATTACACAAATTCTCCAACTATCAAAATCAAGCGTCGAAAACCCTTTGCATCAATTTGGTTACCAGCTTGCTTAAAAACCGTACGATCTTTTTGGCCAACCCAATACTTTTGGACGATGGTGTATGTCGGCTTAGTCGAGGAAGAATCTGAATTTTTCTTCGGTGCAATGCCATCTTGCGCTGTGTACAGAAGCGAAATTTTGCACCAGACGTTTCTTTCACCCCATCTCAGACAGGGGATCTTCGATTCCACGGCAAAGCGTTTATTTTCGTTCGTCGGTGGTACAAGTTTTTCGTCGTCGCAGGCGCGCGGCTCGTTTGTCTCGCAAGAGTTATCGGCGAGCATCGGCGAGCAAACGAACGTAAATCCCGCGGGCGGGGGCCCGCGCTGCCCCTAATTTCGGGGATAAAGGCCCCGGGGAAAAATTGCGGGATCTATGCCCAGCGATGGACGCGAGTAATCGCCGCCACATTTCACCGCGGCTTTGCGTGTTATTTATGCGGTCAAGCAGTTATGCCACTTTACAGCGATCGTTCGAAATAAGGCAACCGCGAGTTTTAAGACTCGAGCGGGCACCGGGCACTGAGTTATTGGCCGCGACTGCGTCAACGGGGGTTACTTTGTGGCCCCGGATTTGTAACCATTTCAACGAGATTTGAGCTTGAAAACGATATTAGGATTATCCCCCTAAGTGATGCGCCTCTCTCTCTCTCTCTCTCTCTCTCTCTCTCTCTCTCTCTCTCTCTCTCTACATAAACATGTTCTGTTAGTTATTAGACAATGGTACAGAGAATGCTTCTATTATATCATTGAAAAAAGTTTCTAGGCATTTCTCAGGGTATTTCGTGTGTCAACATTGTGTTTTGGTTGTTTTATGTGTAGTTTGTGGATATTGTGTATTAAGACATATGCAAGTCTGCAACTTATAGGTAAAGTAATCACCTGACCCAAGTTTGTTCAATGTGCTCATTTTTTAAAACCTTAATGAGAGAAATCATGTTTTATTTTTTATTTCTCTGCATAAATCGCGGGCGAAATTTATATCTTGCATATGTTTATCGTAAGGTGATTAATGAAATACAAAAACAATGATCAAAATAAGCGGAAGAAGGGGAAATATTTTTATGTGAAATAACGTCTTGCTGTATTCAAATACATAATAAAAGTCAAGCGACGCGGAAACGTTTCCTGCTGTCTACATGCATGATAATAGCGTGGATTGCTGAAATTGACAGAATAAGTAGAATGCGATTTCGGCGTCACCCACAACTGGAGGGTTAAAAGTAGTTTGGAAGAAGCTAATTTTGCATAAACATTTCTAGTTCCGTTACGTAGAAATTGACGCCTGTTTTGGGCTATTTCTTGTATGTAGTCGCTCACGAAAGTACTTGGAAAAGCTATAGGGATGCAAAACATATTGTTTTTAAAACAGCTGCTATGTTATTATTATAATATATGCACTAATAAATAGGATCGTGCTGGTGCGCTGGCGTACACAACGTGATGTAAGAGCGAATTTGTGTGCTTGAAAGTACGTGTGCAGAGGAAGTGGCTCGCGTGGCAATATGTTTAGTGGCAATATACATAGTTAGCGTCCACTATATCATAGCAATTCAATGTTGATTCTCAGTCCATTCAAATTGTAATTAAGCATATAAAGTACATAATTAGCAATCAAATAGCGTAGAAAATGTCTTATACACGAGAAACTGTGTCTTCGGAACGGGTGAATTTTCAAAACTAAAATGTTATATTTGAGGTTCTTCATACCCCTCATAAGACCCGCCAAATTTCACATCGATCGGCCACCTTTCGGAAGTACAGCCGAAAATTACACAATATATTCTAGAAACATACCCAAACAAGTATGCAAAATATTAAGTACCTTGGTCTATGATAATCTGATCACGTTTAATCCCAAAAATCGCTTTAAAACAGCGCATCCAGAGGAGAGTACCACCCTCCATAGTCAAATGCAATAACCCTGACGCGAATTAAAGTGGGTAGCATCAAGTGTCTCTTACCCTGAACATTCGAGCTCATCCCCTATCACCTGACACGGTTAACCCCGCCCAGAACCCCGGAACTCTCGAGATATTTGCGATGCCTTGGTGTCGCGTTCCGAACTGCCGTTCCGATCGGCCACCTGTCCACAGGAAATGCGGCGTTAACGGAGCCGTAATTGCCAGGGAGGATCCCGTGGCCCGGCAAAACAAACGTGGCTAATTGACTCGGAAATAAACTGAGTTTAGGTGTCAACTTTGAACGGCCACGCGGCTCCGTTCGCGCGACCGCTAGCGCGCGCGCGCATTCTGAAGATTTTGACTTATGCCAAAACGAACTGTCTTTGTGTGTCGGAAGACACCGGCCTCGTTTAACGCGTCCCTCCGGCTGCCAACTCGCGGCACTAAACCCGCTTATTTCCATGGCATGCCATCGTCTTAATATAGACTTGCGAATGCTATCAGATTCGACCCTCCGAGACGTCCACCGTTCTTTCGCTCGACCGCGTTCGATGGAACGGGACGCGTCGCGTCGGTGTGAACGAGCCACCGAGCGAGACCGAGAGAATACGTCTTCTTAACGGAGTAACGTTACCGGCGTCTCGCGTGATACATCCTTTCGTAACGATTTTTTTTTATTTATTTGTTCTCGGGGCTGTTCGGAGTACAGCTGAAACTCGGTTATTGGAACAGTCTGCTACTTCATCGAAACATGGTCACCGGTCTCTATGTCATTTCTGACACCACACAGATATTCTACTACTACACAGCGACGGCGAGGCTCGAGCTCGAGGCCCTCACCGACACTGTACTAACACAGTGCCAGTATGGCTCGAGCTCGAGACCCTCACCGATATTACTATACAGTGACGGTTGCTCGAGCTCGAGCTCAAGCCACCGTCACCATGTATACCACAATGTAATGATTAGCGGGTATCACATTACATTTGGATTTTCGTGGTTCTTATTACACTAACTAGAATAAAAATCTCGTGAATTATAAAACAAATTATATTTATTAGTCAATACTTCTGCAGCGTCTTGGCCCGGTCGTTCGCATGTAAACAAACATCGGTCGGTATGCGATTTACGCGACAGCTCCGTCACTGCGCGCGTGTCGCTCTCGAGACTGTGTCCCCACTCCTGACTCTGTCACTGTGTGCATGTCGCTCTCGCGAACGCGTGACCCAGGGACCGTGCTCGGAGGGTTAAGTCGTAACATATGAAATGTCCATGTATACGCTTTGAATTATTTATCAAGATTGTATCGAAAAATATGTCGTTTGCCTAGAGTATTGTTCACATAAAATTGAATGTCGATCTGTGCTCTTTTGTTTCGTGTACCTTTAACTGGAAATAGTGTTGAAAGTTTATCATTAGACCCTTTTCAATAATGCAATGAATACGCACGAAATTCGATTAATTTTCCTTTACGAGTTTAAACTCACAGCCAGTTACTCTGCCGCCGCAGCTCAATGTAATATTAATATAGCTTTTGGGGAGGATAATGCTAATGATCGTACTATTCGCCATCGGTTCTCTAAACGTTATTTTGGTAATACCAGCATCGAAAATGAAGAACGGGTTAGACCTGTGAGGAAGATGAGAAATTTCAAGGTCTTAGCTAAAAACAAATGCATGAAACTTTCAGAACTTGTGGGATAACTTGATACAAGTGCTGTCACAGTATCAAGACATTTAGATGAAATCGGCACAGTGAAGACACACCAAAAGTGGGTATCTCGTGAATTGAAAAAAACGGACATTTCATATTTTATGACCTAATATTCCAGACTTTGCGTATATTCCATGCAATGTTTACATCCTGTCATGTATATGCGTACATACATTTATTCTATGTACACAAGGTGAGTTATTGATATAATAGTGAGTTGATGATACCGAAAAATGTTTCAGTTAAATGTTGAATGGTTTTGAGAAGAAAATTATTTGATGCGAGTAATTTTTTTTGTAAATGGACATGTAGAGAACATTGCAAGATCAAGTTTGTTTTTTTGAATGGAATTATAACGGGAAGAATCCTATATTATTAGATTAAAGTGTAGATACAAGAAAATTAAAATAGGGAAAGTTCCAACAAATGGAATTAATCACTCGTTGGCAACAGTTTTTACGATCAGGATTAGATAGAATAAACAGCATTTATTTTACTTTTTATTGTATGGCACCTGTAATAGTACTACAGCAGAACTCCGATTATCGAAATGTCGATTACCTGAAACGCTTAACAATCTAAATACCGATTATGAAAACACAAAACGAGTCACGAATTTTTTTCTGAAAGAACCAGTCGAATAATATGAAATACGAGGAAACATACCATCCATTAATCTTAAGCGAGGTTGAAGTAAACTATGCAACGCTTTAATTGACAATATAATATAATGGATTTGAAATACGTGAAGATAATCTGAAATATCAAATTGTAGGCAAAGACAATATTCTTTAACATATTGTTAAAGAGGATAATAATGGAGCTGAAGAAATGGTCGTTAGGTATCCTTCAAATATTTACTTGTGTTATTATACGATCTTCCATGCCACAAACACCCATCTTTTAAAATGACATTATTTGTAAAAGTTTTATGATATATGTATAATGTTATGCCTCATGGGTTTTCCTAAACCGTTTATGCGAACGGAGTTGCCTCGCTATTAATTGAGATAATCGGCGTTCTACTGCAATTCCTTTTTAAAATTTTTATTCTTTCCTCATTTTTGTATCGAATGTGGCTGTGGTAACTGTAATAAAGAAGTATTACTACTATCATCTACCATCCCCCCGTGTTCCCTCTTCAATGGAAGCCGCCTTACAAACTGAATTCAGATTCCAATTTTTCTTCAAACTCCAATTAGTGATATATTAAAGAGGGGACATTTTCAGGGGATTTGGTCACGTTTTCGGGAAGTTGTATCACAGTGCCACCGACACCTGACTTTCTCCTATAGTGCGAAGAATACCGCACCCTTTCGAACCGACGAATAACTCTGGCCAATTAACCCCGCGGACACAAAGAGGCTCGGTAAAGAAAAGCGAGGCCGACCTTGACGCGTACAAATGCGCCGATGAATAACCGAGTCATTTTATTTAGAGAACCGATCCGTCTTTTCGCGGGGAGGACCGAATCGGGAGACGGAAACCAGGGAAAAAGGAAACCGTGGATCGTGCGCCGCGCCGCTCGGAATAGCAGCCTAGTCAGCATGGTTTTTCGCTACTTCGCCCCGGCTTCTTCGCTGTCGGTCGATGTCTGAATATGCGACCAATTAATTCCAGCCGTTTGATTCCCGGCCGAAGATCACGGTGACCCCTAATCCTCAAATATATCTGTGTTTCCGCCGCCTAAGATTATCCCTTCATCCGTTTTCCGACACTGAATGTCTCGAGACGTGGACCATCTACTAAAAACCTGTTTGAATTACTTGAAGTTCAGTCGAAATTCTTCGTTTGTTTAATATGATCTACTTCAATAAAGAATTATCTTTGATGTCCATTCGTGTCTTTATCATGAATGATCCTTATGTGTTCTAACTTACTTTTCAGAAATCTGAAGATTTTCATTAGTCCCTATTTTCGAGTACCTCCAACCTCTTTTTCGTTTCATAAGCAGTGTGAAGATTAATTTCTTGATTATATATTTATAGCAAGGTGTGTGCAATATTAAAGTTAAAATATTCGTCAACTTGGCAGATTTGAATGTACATACATACGTATGCACCTCATAAATGTAACAGTTATTAATTGTATATAAATGTATATAGAGGTTACTGTGAATAATCTGATCCAGCAAATAGTATTTAGGATTATTTAACCTACAATATAAGAATTGTAAATTACACAATACCTATCACAAGTTTACACAGTTCAAATAAGTATGTACATGTATATGTATTGGGTTAGTGAGAAAGAAAAGCTGTTTCTCCATTGTGTAATTTCCATACATACTCGAGATTGTTATTAATATCATTCAAAAGTAACATTACTTCGCCATAAAAAATATTGTGTGATACAATAAAACATTATGAAGTTATACCTTAATTACATCATCGTTTGGGACCGATGATAATAAAAAATGAGTGTTAGTATTTCTAATGTTTCGTTTCAGAGCTTTCATCGACTTTCTCAAAAAGAGTAGCCTCATTTGAAAAAATTCTATTGTTCATTTTTTATTTACTTTTTTCATGGAAAATCACACCCTGCTACTTGGAACAATACTTTGCAGGACACCCTATATAGTAATAGAGAACTTATAACGAAGTCTTACTGTATTCTATGTCTAGGGCATAGTCTCGAGCGATTTCGGGGGCATTGAAACGAACGGAAGAATACATTCCGAACGTGGGTGCATCGGTGCGTCTCGTACCGTTGCACTTCTGGCAGGAATTCAACACGCTATTTTTTCCGCGTGCGCGGTTAGCGGGCTCCGCGTGACGTCCTCGATTCGTCGAAGAGATTCATGGCCGCTGATCTCCCGACGACGATCTTCGAGACGAAGGTGACGGCTCGGCCGCGTTTCTGAGAGTTACGGAGACAACCGAGCTGATTTAAAGCGCGCTTAACCGGGGAATAATGCAAACCTTGCCAACCGGCTGTTTATATTTATCGTTCCAATGAAGCGGTATAATGATAATTTTTTTTTCTCTCAAGAGCATTGCATTTTGTCTGGGGATCACCCGGAACAATGCGTCGGATTGATCTCGCGTTAATGTCTGGAATTGTAACTGTATTCCATTGATGGATAGAACCTGTTACTTTCTCAGTGAAGTCAAATCATGCCTCTGTTGAGTTTCGTTTGTCGATCATAAAGAATAATGCATCCGGTTGATGTTTGGATGAGATCAGCAGCAACGAACATTTTCGATTAGGAAAATTCCGTTAAATCTCTGTTTATTTCCGTTAATTTCTTATAATATTTCATCCGAAAAATAACGTTTCCTCTGTTGATCGCACGAGAAAATACAGGTCCTCAATCTGTAGTTACAATACATTTAAGGACTCAATAGGTGCTTACGGTCAATTGAATACTTCCAGAAAAAAGACACAAGTTTCGTGTGTATTATTCACACGCAGTATAAGTTTGATGTTTACTTGAAAAAAAAAACTAATATTTGTTTGCTGATTAGACTACATTATACTTGACGGATCTTTGGCTGAAATTAGGTGATCCAATTTTTACCTTACTTTTATTTATCCTACGATGATACTTGATCCCCTTGATCGTGAATATCGTAGTGTTTATGTTTGTCATTACAAGATAGCGAAATTATGAATTTTGCAGGAAAGCTACATCTTGCTTACCAATCGCAAGACACAATACAATTGAAGTTAGAACTTGCTAATACAGTTGGTAGAGTACTGTGCCCTCCTTGGTTAGTATTCAGTGCTTTATCAAGGAAGTCAAAGGTGTTTCCGTAACGTAGAAATCGTCACCTTCGAATTTGTCAGCCGAGATTCCGCGAAGTAATTGCCCCGCTGGTTTCAGGGTGCTCGTAAACGTCCGAATAGATCAAACCTCGTACGATACCGCGTGCGAGCGGACTGGGTTCCTCGGGTGACTGCCACGCATGAAATTCCTGTGACCGGTGACCTGCTAACGATACGAACGTGACAGCAGCATAAAATGCTGGGCTACCCCATTTTACACGATAACACCAACAAACTTTGTTTTCTAATACCATCCCTTGCAATCGTTACTTCCTTATTTATTCTTTGTACAAAACGTTACGAGAAGATTAACACTAACGGTACAGTCAATATTACGACATAAAAGATTATCGAAAAAGTGATTAAGAATAACTTATCTCTAATTTCATTCTTTGGATTATTCTTACTTCTATCGATTACATAATCCACTATAGTCAACAGAAACACCGCCACATTAACTATCTAGGGAATACAAATGTCAGTCATATTAACTCACCTACCAGTGCAGTATTTACAAGAAATTACCAGGAAGAGTTCAAATCTCCGGGTTAATGCACTATTAAACTATTAATTAGCATTACTTTTATTAATTTATCCCGGGAATACTAACCTCTCCTGGTAATGTCTCGTAAATATTGTATTGGTAGGTGAATTACTATGACTTATTAGTATTCACGAGTTAGGGCTTCTTTTAAGTAGTATTCGCTATTAATCATTATGACTTGTAGTCACTAGCTGGATTCATTAGCATGAGCCTCCTCAATCGGTCACGTGATGTTGTCCTAGACGCGTTTCACGCTTCCCAACTGAATGGACCAATCTCTATTTTCTTTCAATTTATCCCCGTTTAGTTAATCGGTCTCATTAGAAAGTTATTTCCTATCACGCAAGAGATCGAACTAATTCTTTCTCTATTGTCACATCCCTAACTCACCCCCTTGGCTTCGTCGATTCATAATGGCGCGAGGGGGGAGACGCCTAAATATATTCGGTGTATGCGATCGTCTTCTTCCTCGGTCTTCGTGGTTTTCTTCGTTGTTCCTTGATGCCGGCATGGACGATAAATAAGCGTGTCTCTGCTCGGGACGAGGTGGGGGGACGCGGGAACAGTTAAGATATGACGACACACAAAGTGTCGCGAATAAAGCAACGCGCGTCGTTGCACTTCGAGATTGCAGTTCGGTTGCGCGTCCCATCGAACGGCTCCAGGGGCGGTTCTATCGGATCCGACGCCTACGAAACGCTGCCGCAGAACCGCCCCGGACTGGTTTCAATCGGTTATCGATCAAGGGGGTGGCTCCCTGGCGCGATTGAACGGGGAGGTTATCGCTTGGTTATTGGAGCTTCGAAAAAACTCGGGAGCAAATTAACGTTCGCGTATTTTCTTGCCCAAAACATACGTGTAAACCCTCACAATTATTGTCGTAAAGCCTTCAATATCCGAACTAATAGAACAATCACATTTTTGATACGAAACTTCATTTATTTAACCTTGTTGTTCTCCTTGAAATGAAGAATATATTTCAACGCGTATTACGTTTTTAAATATTTGTTTTTAGTAACTAGCGTAATTACATTTTACGTCTACTTTTTGTGTATTTCCTATTTCTTAAGAACAAATGATTTCAAAGTTTGCAATCATTTTATTCGAAGGGATTCCACCCGTGAAGAATAAGTGAAGAGAACAGCAATGTTAAATAGGAATCAAGAAAGTTGTCAGTTTATTTGTATACTTATGGATTGCATACCTTCTTGGTTCCTAAATTATAAATAATTTTCGACATTAGTAATTGCGTAGAATTCGATCGAACAGAAGAAATTATACGTTCTGTGTATAAGCACTACATATTTGCAACTGGAGAAGGCATCTGTTGCTAGGAGACACTCTAATCGGATAACAGAACGTTCGAATATTAGAGTAATACTACAGTTCAGTTTCTTTGAACACTTTGACTACCACGTCTCCCAAATATGGGTGACACGTATATTGCAAAGAGGGCTGGATTATTCAAGTACCGTTACAAAATTTTGCATTAAATTAATATCGCAGTATTTATCATTCAAAGAAGAGCAATAATTGCCATTAACTAAGCGGATATATTTACAACGATTTATTACTTTAAAAACGAAATAAGGTGTGTCCGGTTGCGTACGGCTTATTTCACTGTGAAAATCAACGTGTTAAGGCACTCTTTCTAATATCTAAATCTTACAATTAGAAGACGCTGTTATATGTATTAAAAGTACTGTGCCTATTTTATTTAGATCACACAAGCTGTGCTATATACGCGAGAGGAACGATCCACCGATGCTTTGACACGCGTTCCTGCGCGGCAAGTAGCTTTGTTATTGTCCGGAATTACTATGTACTTAATTCAGCGACCGTCACATTGCCGTTAAATCGGCCGGAAAATAAATTACCGATTGCCTTGGCAATAATCCCGGTCGATTTTCAGGGAAACGCCGGCCGGGCTTAATGCGAAAATCGTCTGTTTTTTGTTGCCGGCCCGGGCGTTTAACGTCGCGTGACAATGTTGAGACGAAAGTGATAACCATAATTCTGTCAAACGCCGGCTGACCACGGTTTCTATCTGGAAATACGATAATTGCAGAATCAAATTTGCCTCGAGGGTCTCTGTCAGAAATAGACACTGGTCGCCCGTGTACCTTCGGTCTCGCGCGGTGCCGCGCCGATAAAAGGAGGAGAAGGATTCGCCGGAAGATAAATCCTGATTCTCTTTCGCGAATTTATTCTTTAAATATCTATTCGGTAGAAGAGCAGCCAATGTTTTTTTATCGTGTGACACCCATAGATCTTGTTGCTTCCTTTCGTAATTGACGTGCAAATGTTCCTGGTAGATTCAACGTGAATCAGCAACGCAAGGGAGTTTTTGGTCGATCTCAGTTGGTCACGTGACTTCTGATGCATGTTTGTTGTGGTTCCGATTTCGGTCGGCCAAACTATAAATTTGTAAATACTTGAAAATGTTATTTGCACTAAAATGAACGAACGTGAGGAAAGTTTATTATTGTCTAAAGCTGTTCAAATTGATGTTTTCTTTACTACTTAAAGTTATTTATTCTTTAAATGTTTACTGTATTTATAGGTGTTTATTCATTTTTCAATTGGTGAAAACTTAAATGTTACTGATTTAAGATTTAGGACTGTTGGATAAACGGTTATCGGTTTAATTTGATTCAGCTTCGTCGATTTCATACATATTTGATAACTTGAGTTATAATGCATTCTGCAATGCACTACTGAACATTCTTCAGCGATATTTTCGAACTATTAAAAGGATCAAGTTATTGTATATAATAAGGACAACATTTTTTAAAACTATTTGGCTGGAGAATTTGAAGTACTTAGTACCCTGACAAAAGATCATTTAAATGTTTGCTTTAATTAATTTGCGTGAAGCCTTCTAATGAGATTCCAAATAATTATGGAAATTCCAATGTATACAAAGCAATTTACAAGTACAGAAATTAAAAATACTTGTACTACTATTCATTGTATTCAAATCCGCACATTCATGCCATTACAAGTGTTAAGATCTAAATTCTGATTATAAGAATACTCATTTGTCATAAATAATCAGAAATGGTTCCCATGGACTCGTTTGTATTATTACTATCCCTTTTTTATTCAATAAGTCAGCGATTAATTTTTAATCTCGACCGATTAATGTGTATTCTTCACCTCAAGCGTGATCTATTTATAGTCGAATCCGATGGACGAAACGGGGGGGTGGGTGTACACGGACTTAATGCATCCTCTCGTTCCATCGGCGTTTCGGCCATAATGGATACTGCGTTTTTCTCTTTGTGTCAGATACATAATCCGCGGCCTCTGTCGAAGTTTCGTGGTAATGCCTTCGCGCCTTTGTCTCTGCCTCTTCACCGCTCTGTCGCTGAGAATTTTGGCACGACAAAGGCTGGCCGTGTCTCCATTTCGGATTCGCGGACGGGCTTTCTGAAGCCGCGACGCTTTCGTCGATCAGCCGTTTCTCCTTTTGCCCACCTTTCGTGTCAATAAAACACCAAGGATATGATAAATGTTTCATGCACTTCACACGGACAATCGTAAAGTAACGTCTACAATGTTTCTGTATACAATGTTTCTATTATAGTCGCGGCAAAAAGAGATCGATTCGAAATCTGGGATAATTTTGGTTCATTTCATGCATTCTATTTCCGAGAAAATAAAAATTTATAATAGTAAGTACCTGCTGAGTATGCATTCGTGCTTGTAATAAGTAAAAAAACACGTCAAATGGGGCGTATTTAATCCTTTAACACCCAATGTTGCTCCAGTGCAACACTCATTTTAAAAATGCGTGAAATATGTCAGTAACGATTCATAGTTTCACTGATGTTAAATAAATCTCCACGTTTCCAGTTGAAAAATTCAAGTATTCCTTCCAAATTTAAATTTAAAGAAAAAAATAAAAAACCTGGTCTGTTTAATATCGATATTTTTGGTGTACCTACTCGAAACATTTTCAAAGTCGAAAAAGATAAAATATAGACATATGAAGATACAATAAAGATTCCTTTATGAACTTTGTACAGTAGAGCCTTCCATATCCGAACATAAATTATCCAAATATCCTAATATGTACTTGAAAGTTTTACTAACAGTACATTTTGTTATCCGAAGAAGGTGTCTTCCCAGCGACAGATGCCTTCTCCCATTCGAAATATGTAATCCTTACATGCAATGTATACTTTCTTTTGCTCAATCGAATACTATGCAACTACAGTAATGTCTCGATGAGTGCAACGTATTTGGATCCGTTTCGGAGCATTCATAGCAAGGCTGAAGGGTTTTCAGCCACTCATAAATTTGTTTCTTACCCGAAGCCGCGCCTCTGCTTAGCTTCTGGTTACTCTGCTTTGGTTGATTTCCGAGGGGGACTCCCCCGTGATGAGAATAACGCCGTTGTTCGTGTCGCATTCATCGAAGAATCACTGTATGAGCTCTACATCAGTAGCGATCTCAGAGTGTTTGGGAGAAAGTATTCAAATTCTAACAGAGTCTTCCATTCATACGTTTCAAGATCTGCATTTGTGAAATACCAGGCTACAATGACTAGATTTTGAATCTTCTTACAAATTTATATTTTTATGTAGACAGGTACTGTTTTATGAAGATTGGAATTACATGGAAGTTTAGTTACTTTCATATGGATGCATTAGGTTATGGATAATTGCATCTTCTTTTTCTGACTTTTATTGTCATTCCTATGTAATGGTATTTTGTCAACTCTGATACCGTGTAAATGCATAACGAAATGCTAATCCGCAGTCCTATAGTAACAGTATTAAAATACGATTACATTGTATTAGATTTATGGATTGGAGCTATAAAGTTATAAATCGAAATTTTTCTACACACTGCGTTATGAGATCCATTTCTAGCATCTAAACAAATCGTGTATTCATATACCTACACAAGAAAGAATTGTAAAGACTACGTACTTCCTCGGTCTTCACAATTTTCTGCCGTACGGTAAATAGAAATGGGAGGAAAAAGAAGACATCATTACCTTCGTGATCACGGTATCATCGTCTGGGCGGAATTGAGTTCGAAAACGAAGCCAGTCCATCAGTTACACGGAGGATTTTAATGTTTGCCCGTTCCAAATTGATGGGAGTAGCATCTGCTTCGTGCTTCAAGTCAGCTAAGTCCTACGTCGGCTACTCTTCTTCGGTTTGTTGTTTTAGCAGCCGGCTTCAGAGACCGCGGCAAACATATCCGACAGAAGATGGAAGTAGTCCGGCGTTACGTATGCATTGTCGCGGGAGAACTATGCAAACACCAGCGCGACAAAGGTATCCACGAAATTGTGTCCAATTTTTATCCGCGAAAATAAGTCAGGGGTACCGAACGATGAGATACAACATCGTATGAATCACAATACATTCAAGAAGTTGTTATAGAATCTCGTTTTCTTTAATAGAATCGAAATATCAATACAAGCGATATATTATATTAGGTGTATGAAAAAGTAATGGTAGTCGCATTGAAATTGATATGTTCGGTTTATTTCACTTTATTTATGCGGTATTCAAGTAACAGAGACTGAAGTAATTGGTAAATATTATTATACATTGTCTTAGTTAATTGTATTTACTTGTAATTTGTTCAGATTACTTTTACCGAGAGATGGGCAAATTCATTATCTAGACAGAGAGTTTCGAATAACGAACGGAAGATAAAAAAAAGTACTTTGTTATTTATAATTGATTAAACGAAAAAATTCTAATTTTGATAATAGAATAATACTTTTTTTGGAATGAGTAGACGCTTGGCAAACAATTATTTAATTGCATTGACTGTTTAAAGGTCAGGATGAAACTCTTAGGTACTGCTGCTTTTTATTATGTATCATTTGAAAAAAATTGTACCCAACTCTGATTTCATCTTTGTACAGTGATTCCTCGATGGATGCAACTCGAACAACGGCGTTATTCCCATCACTGGGGTCTCTTCTTCTGGAACCAATCAAATCAGAGTAACCAGAAACTCAGCAGAGACTCGGCTTCGTATAAAAAAAAACAAATTTATAAGGGGCTGAGAACCTTTCCGCCTTGCCACGAATGCTCCGAAGCGGATCCAAGTTCGTCGCAGTCATCGAGACAGTTCTGTATATCTATAACTGATAACTGAATTGTTCACATATCACAAACTGACACTGACTGTTCCCATGTTAGTAGACCTTCAATATTTGTGGACCGATCTTGATTTTAGTGTTCCATTGAATAATGCTAAATGCGGTTACTTCCGTTCGTTTGCATTAATCGAAGTTCTTGCTGTTGTTTTCATTGTTTTCCATTTACAGCCAGGTAATTCGATACGATATTAAGTACAGGGCATCCATAAATGTTTTTGCTATTTTTATACAACGCGTAATAATAATGGAAGGCAGTTATACGCTGATAAAATGAAACACATTTTTAAGTATTAGAAAGTGGGATTCGTTTTGCAGCATTTCCAAGCACATAAACGAGCATTTGAATGTTACGGTATCTGCAGCAGTTTCTGTGCGTGTACTTACGTTTTCCAGTATCGTAATCTTCGGTAGACAGGCGTGTATTTTAATAAAATTCTTGGAAAAGTAATCAATGAAGAATCTTGTGACCTTGCGGGTCAAAATTTCTTACTGTCAACGATTTAAAAAACGTACCTTTAGATGTAAGTTAAATCAAAATACGGTCAAACTTTACTATAGTTGTAAGACTTTCTACAGAAAATATTAACATATTAATTATTTTACAGAAATAAACAAGGACTTCACATATAGATACCCGGTATAAATGAGAAAACGGTCGCATTGATACGTAAATTGTACTTTTGCTGTTTACCTCACTCGACTGAAGTCCTATAACAGTTCACATAATAGGAGATTAACAGAAATTCAGTAAATCACGTATTTAGTAAACTTACGTTCTAATAAACGAACTTCTACTGTATTCACCTTTCGATAACAATTAGTATTTTCTTAAACTATCTGGTAAAAACAAAGCATCTGGTATAGGCTTCGCTAAAACGTCTCGCAGGCTGGAGCCAACGAAAACGATGTCTAGTAACACGCAGTTTCGAGTTTCTCGATTTATGTTAGTAGTCTTCGAGTCAAAAGCTTGATCCGCCTGGTGGCGAACGCAACGTGGTTGACAGACATGTCGTTATGATGGACACAAGTCTAGTTCCCTTCGAAAGACGACAGCTTTGAGAATTTTTTCGGAAAATTGAAATTATGAACTATGATGAACCTGAATTGTTACTAATACACGCAATTTTACAATATACACATCGTACTTTGTGAGCATCGAATCCTCTTTGTTAATCATCGATCTTCACACCTGTTTTGGACATATCCATGAGCAACAAAACAAACTAAAGATACTCATAAAAATTTCGACCATATTAGACGGTAGATCTTATGCATCTATGACATACGTATGTAATGAAAAGAAAACAGTCTGTATTCAACACAGTAAATGTTTTCTGGTCTCATTCAATGCAACATTTAGGTAGTTGGACACCACTCAAAATAACGCTATCTCCAAACAGTTTATTGCATCTTACTAAAATATTACGTACACTCCCGCTCCTAAGTATTAGGACACTTATCGGACATGCAGTAAATGTTTCAAGCCATTACGAAATTGCGGAAAATCTGAAGTCGATATGGTTTAGGGGATCTTAAAGCACGGTGGACAATGCTTTTGCTACTATGAAGTGTTAGACGTGATCTAAAATATATCATTTTCACGGATCATATTTTCTTCATACAAACAAAGTGTCTTGGTACTTGTGAGGGGTAGTGTATGCCTGGGAACCTGTCACGAGTCTAATTTGTCAATTTTTCACCGATCTACGGGCAACACCAGAGTTCTCCGTAACCTCGGTAGGTATTTCGTTTGGTGAACCGTGCTCGTAAGCGACTGGTACTTTGCATCGTCTATAGAAGCCGTGCATTCCAGGAATAGGCTGTCACGAGCGGTGCCAATGCAGCCACTAACCTATAACTTATTTCACGTATCGTTTGACGTGATGCATTCGATCCAATAATATCCGCCCGCCATCGGGAACGACGTCAGCGGACCGCATCGGAGCAAATTCATAACGCTACATCGTGGGCCATCGCTGGATTTTCCCCGAAGAGTAACCCGCGACGTGGATATTAATTGATCCCTGACCGTTCCAACCATCTCAGGAACAACTTCCTCGGTCGCCAACCGGGACGAGGCGATGTTTGTCGTTCCGCGAACGTCTCGCGACGTTCAACCCAAACGGCGAAGGGGCGCTTCCCGTGGACATTCGCCTCCCCCCCTTCGCCATGTGTTCCGTGTGACTCACGGAAACTGTCTACGACCACGCCATTCAGCTCTTCTTAGAAGAATGTTCGGCAACTCGATAGATCGATTCGGGTTCGAAATAACTGGTACAATGATCGTGGATGTTTTTTTGTATGATTGGTTGAACTTTAGAATGTTATACTTTTATAATGTTTTTTACGTGCGAGACCTCCCACAACTTGGGTTTCCTATATCTCATTTTCGAGGGTAAGGTATTCCTGAAGTGACTCAAGAGTTATAGGTATCACTAATGGTGTATAGACGAGAACGAAATTATATAATAGTGTAACGAATAATTACGAATAAATTTTTCTGTTAACCCTCGTACGCCTTTCAATAAATTGGTGCACTAGGTACTGTTCCTTGAATTGAATTTGATGTAACAAGGGATGTTCGCGAAGTGATGTACGCCAATTTTGTTTATAATTTTCCTCAATTGTTTATGGGACCAACCTAAGAATTTTTCCGCACTTGGTTGGTGCTACTTTCTGACTTTAAAGGAGAAACCACCCTCTTTATCCGAAGCGTCTCTTTTACTTATTCACATGTAACTCGTAAACTACAAGAGATATCGGAAGAAACTTCAGATAAATTTTATATCGTTTTTAAAAAAATAAGATTTTGAAAATTATTTTTTGGAAAATGTTAGGGATGATAAGATACCGTCCTTACCGACCAACCTAATGATCGGTACATGCAAGAACGCGGTGCTGATGAGCCTGCGCCGATCATCTTGTACTAAAGGACGCTGAGTCGACGTCGTTCTTGTACCTTACCACGCTAAATGACATGTACCGAAGACATCTAAGTAAATAGTTGTTGTATGTTACAATCCTGTGCCGTGAATACTTTCAACATGCTCCCACACGCACCCCCTTCAATCCTAACAGAAAATTTGTTTCTACTAATATATGGACAATTAAAAAGGATATAAAATTTATCTAAACTATTTTTCCATATCGTTTGTAGTTTACAAGTTGCAACTAAATAAGTGAAAAGAAGGCTTCCTCGCGTAAAGTCGAAAAGTTCTACCAATCAAGTACCTGCGGCAAAATTCGTACAGAAGAATCGGCGTGTATCACTTCGCGAACATCTCGAGTAAGCTGAAATCGAATTAAGGAAATATACTTCCATATTGCTTGATCCTTTATATGAAAACGTCTGGTGTCATATTAATTAATCAATTTTTCTAATAAAGAATATAATTAAAAAAATGAGTTTTACAATTAGTCAGGGACGAAGCGTCCCAAACAATATCGGAGGGTTAATGAACCTAGATTTGACAACCATTTTTATGTAAGAAGTGATGAATCCATTTTTAATTTTTAATCCTATTTGTTCGTCTCATCTTTCGATTTTCTATTTATTGACATGGTTCGAAACAATTTCCCATACAATCCATACGCCTTGAACAATTTTCTATTTCAGTATTTCACGTCAGTATTTATAAAAGTGAATATTTAGAACGACGTGCAATTTTTTCATTGCTACCAACTTTTGCATATGTAAATCAAATCCTGTAAAGGAAGCAAATTATTTTATGTTTACAGCGACCAGAATGTACAGTGATCGCTATTCACCTGTTTCAGGACCACCCTGTATACGTACTCGGCGGTAAAGCACTGAATCTCGGGAAACGAGTCACTAAAAATAAGCCTCGTAAATTCGAAAATTCATTTTAAATCGCCCGGGCGAGCGTCGGGGAATAAATGTCCGCGGCGATAACCCGTCCAATAAAAACCGGCTAGATGGACCGGTTATTTACGCAGTGTAAATAAACAATTTGTCCCCGTCGACGACGTCCAATAAATCGGAGGAAACGGAAAATTGACGAACGAGTCGCCCGCGAAATAATTGAACTGGCCGCGATGCGAGGAAATTCAATTTCACGAGAGACGGAGGCACATACAAGCAAGCGATCTTGGCTCGTATGACGACGCGACGCGACGACGACGGTATATTGCGGGCTCCGATTCCCGATTAGACGATCGACAGGTCAAAGCAGCGGCCTCCCCTTTGCCATCGCGGCAATCCCGTCGCTATTTTCGACCCGGGGAACGGGTCACGGCTTGGTCCCGCGTTCACAGTGGGCGTCGTATCGCGTTAGTGATAAATTAGAGCAGATCACACACCTATCTTCGCACTTCGCACCTTCCGGGTGCCGTTCGCCAAAGCGATCACACCTCTTTGGAAGAGTGGCCTCGGATCTAAAGATAACGCGACACATCGGAAACCGCGACATCGGCGTCATTGGTTGCCAATGATTCTCTTCCCGGTAACAATGGCTCCTCGATGCTCGCGCTGGCTATACCCAGATAGCACCGTACATCGTACATCCTATGGACGTCCGTTTTATGTCCAGTTTATATCCGAATGTCCTACGTCCATTTTGGACATCCCTAGGACGTTCGTAGGACTTAAATTTCGGATGTTCTAGAAACGTCCGTCCCAAAAGTCCTACTGATGTTTTCAAGACTTAAATTTTCTATGGTTTCGTTTAGTATTTTTGTCAACGTCATTTCGTGCAAGGTGATGGAAACACATGAACAAGGTGTCAGTCTTTAAAGAATCAATAGAGAAGTGTAACGACACTAGCGGTTTTGTGCGAAAACCTCAAGAAAGTTGAAAAAACATGGTTTTTCTTAAACTGTCTCTAACCAACACAGAATCAGAGTTTTGTTGTGAAAATAGAAATAAACACAATGTACTTGGAGATCATAATCCCCAAACCTATATTTTCATTATATAATTTCTTATAGGAAATTTAACCTT
Organism: Dufourea novaeangliae; assembly: GCF_001272555.1. Classification (NCBI taxonomy): domain Eukaryota; kingdom Metazoa; phylum Arthropoda; class Insecta; order Hymenoptera; family Halictidae; genus Dufourea; species Dufourea novaeangliae. Next base: position 1,246,576 of record NW_015373962.1, read on the forward strand.
TTATTTATTAACAGGAACTAACTAGATCTAATTTCTACTAAGTGCGGAAATCGCAGGAAATTTAATCTTGTATTTGTTAAACACAAATCAACCTAACCTAACTCCTGTCCCCTTGCACAGAATGAAACCTAACCGCAATTTTAAACATTTTGGAAAGGTTTGTCATATGCCTTTTAAGACATTACCATAGCGTTTTTAAAATCTCGTTAAACGTTTCCAAAACATACAGGGAATGTTACCTTTACACATCCAGGGAACGTTCTGAGAATGTTGACACAGGACGTCCTCAGGACATTCCACTTTGTAAATAGGATCTTCCTAGGACATTTAAAGATCTTAACGAGGAAATAAAATAAATATACCTAACGGGAACATATGGACCTTTTCGGGACATCCTTCGAATGTACAGAACGTCCGGAACGTACTTCCATCGGACGTCCATAGGACGTTTTTGTGCTATTTGGGTATTGTGTGAAGAGGGAGAACTGATAATGGGATATGTTGTGTCATTAAGTACGAAATTTGACAAATAGAACATAACATCTCTACTTCACTGATTTGAATCAAACGAGCCAATATGGTTGAGTTTGAAAACATCGAATATTGATACTAATTCACGGGTACTTTGAGGCTCGCAGATGATCATTATCCACCTTCGACGTTTATCTACCACGTGACTCTTCGGTGAGGTTGAAATTCCCATCTTTGAATTTTTTTTCAGTAGTGGGATCCTTCGCCAAGCACAACGTTGACATTACGTCGATTACGCGCTGTCTCTGACACTCTGGTTCCACGGTGAAACTCATATTCATAAACCAAACGAATTTTCGATCTTTTCATAGTTCTTTAAAAATGGGCCAACCAATGGAACTAATCAAGACGTTTGGAAAACACGCGTACCTTATGAAGAGCAAAGATGCATCTTTCAAACTAATCTAAACCGATACTGAAATTTAGCACCAATCAAGTTTTACACTTAACGACCCAATAGCTAGGTACCTGGCGAGAAATGTGTGTAATTGGTCATTGCATAAGTTTTTTTTATAGTAAAGTCTCTTGTATCCGAACGTTCTATTACCTGAAAAAAATGTCCCCAAGCAATAGATGACTCTTCCTGTTGAAAATTGTAGTACTTGCATACAATGCACACTTTCTTCTGTTGGACCTGAATTCTACGTAGTTACTTGTATCAGTGACTACAGACATCATGAGATTCCGGATGCCATTGTCATCGAGGATTCATTGATTTTGAATGCCTGAGGAACTCAATGTGAAGTTAAGTCTCTATCACCACAGATGAGATTCTCGTCTGTGCTATCACATACATCCATATACATATGTATATCCTACATGTATGCTGTATTGCGAATGTGTTTTATACTCTTATGGTACTTAGGGGAGACGTAGGGGAGACCCGCCTAAAACTGGGTACTTGGGTAAAACTGGGACCTATTGTTACTTTTAAATAGTGTATAAATTTCCCACGCGTTGTAGCAGCCACATATCACAGTTATTTAAAGGATGTCCCAACAAAAGCGGAACATTTCAATTTGGCGCCATTTCTGCTGCTGTGCTTTGACAATCAAACCATTATGACAGTTCGATGGTAGAGAGTCCGCCATTATTAAAAATGGATCGCTACTCGATACAACAACGCATTCTTATTGTTAAACATTATTTAAAGGACGGTGAAAGTTTGACTGCCACGATTCGCAAATTGCATCGAATTTTTGCTAGACAAAATGTTCCAAGTGCATCAACTGTGAAGAGAATAATCGAAAAATTCGAGGAGACTGAATCGATTATTGATGTCAAACCATTGACACGTGTTCGACCAGGTCGTGCAACAGAATGCCGGGAATGCACAAATAGTTAATGGTGAGCGGTATTGAGGCATGAAGACCCAGTTTTTTGTGCCTCAAATGGATGGTATGGATCTCGAAGACATGTGGTTCCAACAGGACGGTGCCACTTGCCACTCATCACGTGAAACAATGGCATTATTGCACGAGACATTTCCTGGTCGTGTAATCTCCTGTTTGGTCGACCAGAATTAGCCGCCTAGATCGTGCGATTTAATGCCTTTGAACTTCTTTCTCTGGGGTTTTTTCAAGTCAAAAGTTTATGTCAACAAGCCCACGACCACCCAAGCCTCGAAGGAGGAGATTGGACATTGTATCACTGAGATCCAGCCACAATTATGCCAAACCGTGATGGAAAATTTCGTCAAAAGAACGCAAATGTGCCAGCAAAGCCGAGGAGGGCATTACCAGATGTGTTGTTCCATACATAATGCCCACATGTCTACTTTATGATTAAATCAAAATTTCGGTATTAAATAAAAAAAAATGTATTTTATTTGGAATTTAAATTTTCCGCTCTTGTTGGGACACCCTTTATATCAGTTTATTAACAAACTCTGATCCCCACACACGTGTGCTTTCTTGGGTTATGGTGTTTTTTGTGATTCTTAGCGATCCAATCTAATTTTCGATCGGTTTAAAACTCCACAACTACTGTCAGTGTTAGGTAAGTACTTTTTAGTACAAATTATGGTACTTGTCGTGTAACGAAGTGTAATTAAACTGTGATAATGTGGTTTCGGGTCTGAAGATTTAGATGAATTACGTTGCCACATTGTACTAGGAGGGTATATCAGGTACGGTATCCGACTTTATGCAAACTACGGGGCAAAATTTTATACGCGAGGTATATTTATTTAAATTCGCTATTTCTTTGCATTTTTCTTTTTCTTACAAAGTCAGATGTAAGCCATTGTTTGTTGGAGAGATTCTGCTAATTAACCACAATTTCAATTTTTTTCTTACCTTATTACTGGCAGAGTTATGAAGTTTTATTCTTAGGGTACCCTGGTCTCAGTTATATATTTTTGTATGAACCAAATAGACCGTACCGTTGTCAATAATCCATTACTAACTTACAGAATCTATTCGTGATTAATGATAAATACCTCCAGTACGCCTCACTGTTCATTATGCATTGATCACAATTATTAATTACTCAGTAATTACAATCATTTGTCAATAGTACGAATGCATCAACCAATCATCAATCATTAATTTGATTACATTTTACCCAGCGTTGTATCGGTATTAATGTGTTAAAAATTAAATTCCTCGAGGAAACAGCCGCCTGTATCTGTATATTTGTCAACGAAAGAAAAATAAAAGGAAAAGGTACACCAGGGGTTACCCAAGGAGAAAGAAAACAATTTTTAAGAGTCTCGTTCAAGGAAGACCCCCGTAGTCGCGGGAGGGGGGGGGGGTGTTTTAGGGATATTAGCGAGCAAAACAGAGGGAGAGGGCAGGGTCAGGACGAAAGCCCAGCGACCGGAGGGTGAAACGCGGCAGATTAATTTACGACGAAAGATACGGACGAGCGGTGGGGACCTCTTCTTGTCCGACAGGATTCGATTGTGTCTCGGGCCGCGGCAATAAATGTATTTCAAAGTTCTCGGCTGCGGCCACCTCCGTTCTGTGTAAAATATATCCATTGTTGTTGTTCCAATTAGTCATTCGAAGAGACGCGGGTCTCGTAAAGAATCGAATAATGTATGCGTCTGATATAAACGGTCGACGTTTATTTTCGGTTGGCTGTCGTGGAAGGGGAGGGGGGGGGGCAGAGCCAGTCGAGATTCCTCGAGGAAAACGCAGGAAATAGAGTGGAAATCGAAGACGGACGGTATTTCTCTATGCACAAGAAGTGACAAAATGTAAGTTACTACGACTTCGGGGTTATTTTTATGGATAATCACGGTGACGTATACCGAAGTGTTTTTGAATTGGGCTAGGATCACCGAAAGCCAAAATAGATGATACTTCGACTATACTTTATCGTCTTGTAGTTGAGAATCAGCCTGCATGTGCGTTTAGAAATAATATATGTGCTCTTGAGCAAGTTGCAATGGGGTATGGCAGCTTCATGGTAACTATTGGCCGTGCAACGAGATGAGTTGGTAAAAATAACCAAAACATTCGTGTGCTAAGCTCAGCTATTGGCTGGCAAGTGTCTCTGTCTCTGTCCCACCTAAATGGTCATCACCTCCCTTTGTTTATAGTTGCCGACTCGAATCGTTGGATGAGGTACAACTGTGTTCTCATTGGATCTGACGAGATTCCACTGAGCATGTTTAAATTTTCTAATTTATATATTCCATGTCGCAATAGTAGAAACAGTTTACTGCTATTAAACCACAAACGATGGAGTATTTTTGCCTGTTCACGTAGTACTGCCTGGATCTAGGAGTTTTGCGACAGAAATGTATCATTTCAAAAAAATCCTACATCTGACAAGAATATTATGATAATTGTTGCAACTATGTTTAACTACAGTAGAATAACACGATTTAGTGGGAATAGTTGGTTTACACAAGTTTATAGACAAATGAAAGTTCTTAAAACAGTAATATTGGAACTTTATATCCTAAATTTTGTCCTTCTTCCGTTTTAACATTTTAACTCTTTCAGTGCTAAGATGTCTGATGATGTGAATGTGTTATGCAGTTACTTATTGCGATAAAGTGTGCACTGAGTTGAATAATTTTTCACTTTTGAGTTTTTTAACTAAAAACTATTCATAATGGTAATACTGGTTTATAACGCGCATTGAATGGTTGCATGCGGTTTATAAATGGGTTCGCAGTACACGATGAACAATTTTTTGAAATATATTGAATAACTTAAGACATATGTCTATACATACAACGAATAGTACACCTAATAATAACTTTGGTATGGACTGTGGACACACATATGGGTCCAGCAAAATATCACCATTAGATGTTCATGTGATTAAAAGTTATATGAATTTGATCAATGTTGGGGATTTGGTTACACAATATTTCGACAGAGTATGCACACGATATATGTAAAAATTCTTTGCAGCAGTTGTTACAACGAATCGAATGTCGTATCGTAAATTATCACTTTCAAGCATTGAAAACCATTAAATCAATCATTTGGCGGTTTTCTATAAATCGGCGGTTATCTTAAACACTAGATGCACGAGAAAGTTCGATTCAATATTAACTTTAGACACCACACTAGTGCGAATTTGCACCAGTGAAACATTATTTCGTCTGTACGTTTTGGAATTTACTATTTCTTTCTAACAAACTTTTGTTGTTAAAAAATTATTTCTCACTTTTACAATTATAATATTACCATTGAATATTTGACGAAATTTTACTCTACAAAATATGTTTTCAGTTCAATTTGCTTTTATTCTCTTCAAGTTCATAATCCTCCGAGCACAAAAACATGGTCACCGGTCCTACGTCATTTCAGACCCCACACCGATATTTTACTACTCACAGCGACAGCGAGGCTTGAGCTCGAGGCCCTCATCGACTAACACAGTGCCAGTATACAATGTAATGATTAGCTGGTTCCACATTACATTTGGATTTTCGTGGTTCTTATTACACTAACATAAAACAAATTATATTTATTAGTCAATACTTCTGCAGCGTCTTGGCCCGGTCGTTCGCATGTAGACAAACATCGGTCGGTATGCGATTTACGCGACAGCTCCGTCACTGCGTGCGTGTCGCTCTTGAGACCGCGTGTCCCCACTCCTGACTCTGTCACTGTGTGCATATCGCTCTCGCGTACGCGTGACTCCGGGACCGTTTTCGGAGGGTTAATCATCAAAAATACAAGATCCCAATTCACACTAGTGCTTACGTATGCTGAAGTATGGTGTGGTTTCTGAGGATTAAAAACTGTAATCTAATCAGACAAACATTCTAGCCCTCAAAACGGATTCACTAGCCAACCCGAACAGTAGGCGACTTTTAAGTCATCTCTGTGTATCGTTAGACGTAATCTGAACTTTCTCCAGCAGAATCCCCCAGACAATTAATAACGAACGCTGAAAGTCGCGAGACGATCAAAGTCAATTTCCGCGACGCAGCTGTCAAATCGACGCTCGGCTTAATTTAAATCGAACCCACCGTCATCCACCCGCACCCCCTTCATTTGCATTTGCTAAGTGATAAGTAAACTTCCGTAAACATATCCGAACGAACGATAAGCGGGAAATAAATCGCGAAACTTTAAGTAGTTATAAATCTATACTCGCCACCGGGAGATATAGCCGTGAAGGGGGTGGCGGGGTTGGAACAGGGAGGCCCGACTACAGGGAAGGTAGAGGGAAACGAGAAGACAGACACAGGCCAGGGTAGAAAGAAGCAGCGTCGCCTCTTTCGAAGATGAAGGTGGGTCGGAATAGAGAGAAGACGTTAGCAGAGGGGTGGCAGGGCGCATAAAGTATAATTGCATCGGGTGGCGTCCCCCACTCGCACAACCTCCCCCCTTCCCCGCACTAATAGCACCGCCGCCGCCCGCTTCTCGTATTTTAATGCCTAAATTATGTACGGCATCGGAGATAGACGGCCTTCTCTGGGAAGACCTATTGATTGCAATTCCGCCTTTGTCGAGGTGGATTCGTAGTTTCGATTGTCCTCGCAGAACTGCCACTGTGGTTCTTAAATGGTGGAATTTTGAATTGACTCGTAGGTTAACTGTATCTAGTGTAGTCTAACGCATAATATTATCACTCTTAATGTCTCGTAAAGGAAGTGGCTAAAAGTTGCTTGTAATGAACTAAACTAGTGGCCAAACATTTGTAGGAAGATATACTATTGTTGCACTGACATACACTCCCGCTTGTAAGTATTCAGACACTTGTCGAATATGCAGTACAAGTTCCAGAGTATTTCAAAATTACTGAAATTTAAGTATAAATATTGTTTAGTATTTAGGGGATATTAAAGCTCGATGGACAACGCCTTATACTTCTATGAATTAATAGAAGTGGCCTAAAATGTATAATTTTCACGGAACATCACATTTTTCTTTATACGGAGAAGGTGTCCTAATACTTATGAGCGGTACATAATACTGTATGAGCAATGTGTAGCAAACGAGAAGTATTTCAGTGAATTTTGATAATGTGAAAATTTATTGAATCCTGACAATTTTACGTCACAATGGGAGCAGGCAAGTTTAAAAGTTCTATATATGCATGAATATGTTCTGGAGTAACTAATTAATGAGATGCTACAATAATTTAATCGATAAAGATATTTTGTAGACATAATCTCATTAAAGAAAGTTTGATAAGAAGTCACAAAAATTTTCATACGGTTAAAAATAATCAGCGCACAAATGTAACTTTGAAAGTTCATAAATATATGACATAACAATATTTTTCAGGTAAGATATCTCTAATATGTTACGTGTAGTTTCTCTCGACCCTGATTATTGCTTATCTTGTTTTCCTATGCAATCGTGATTAAAAATCGTTATTTTAACAGTTCTAATCTGCTGTATATGAAACACAAAAATTTCTCTTTTGTCTGAGACTAATTAGGTACAAAAATATCAATTACCTTTCAATTGAGAACGATTTGAATTTAGATAAGCGATATTAGGTGCGCTTTGCGAAAAACACTCTTGTTTCTTTGTTTACTCAACCGTGAAATTTCCTAAACAGTAGCTAAAAAGTAATGTAGATTAATTAGGAGTAGGTCGATGATTTTGAATCATCTGCTTGACTAGAACCGAATTTAGACTTCTAGTTGATGAGTTTCTTGATACTAGGTGTTACACATTTCTATTAACACATTGTCGTATTATTACTTGTAGTTTGGATTTTGAGGTCTTACATTGCGAACGTACGTAATATTATTTTTCTTCAATTATTGTTTATAGATATGACAACACTTAACCGGTCGCATGTTTTACACAAGAACCTATTCCTGCCGACGACAGTTTTAACGTCTCCAATTAGTGTCACAGTGATAGAATACGTAATAGCGGCCGATAACGATTATGCTCGGTGAACTTACGTCGACGTACAAGTGGTTAAGTGATAAGAATGAGATATGTTCCAAATTTCACAAACGAATGTTGAAAAATATAAAAATTATGTAGATCAAACTTACACGTTCTTGCATTTTAAATCAGATCAATGATGGCGGTCACGTACACAAAACACAGCATTTAACGTGTTCCATATATCCAAGCTATACATATACATATTTTGCGTGACTTTATTTCATGTAGATCATCGATGGCTCATAGACCATAACAGACTATAAACATTTACAGCGTACACGATATGTTGCTACATAATAAGAATGAAAATACTAATTTTATTAACGAAACAGTATGACGTACACGCTGCGCCAGCTAACAAGGCGAATACTTTAATAAATTGAATTAATCGATATTGTGATGTTTTAAGTTGTTAGTGAAATTCGTCAATGATCAGAACGCAAAGCTTGGCATAGGCCATCGGTACCATTATCTAGATACGAAACGTGTTAATGACCAGCCGTTTAGGTGTTAAGTAATGGATTGGCTGAAAAAGTTCTTAGGGTTGTTGGCGATAATTGTCTTTAGGCGCTCTGAAACGCAGCTAATTTTAGTTCAAATCTTGAAAACACATGATTATTCATTGGACATGGATATGATAGTTCACATTTAATCGTACTTTCTAACCAAAAGGCTTGAAGTTTGGGTTTGTTTCATAATTACGGCATAATTTTAAAGATAGACATTAAAATTTTCGCCCTATTTTGCTATTTTATTTCAAAATAGAAAAGACGCGACATAAATCTGTAAAAAATTATGCTAAGTATAAGTATAGAACGCCATCAAAGAATGCGTGTGCTAGAAATGGTTTGCGAAATTTCATTCCGGGGATTTTTCGATCCAAGGAGCAGCACGCTCTGGCCAACCACAGGAGATTCACAACGACCAAGTGAAGTGTTTAATCAACAATAATTCTTGTTACGCAACTCGAGAAATTGCACCAGATTCGCCAAGTCTCGAAATGAAGCGTGGAAAAGCCTTTGTAACCACTTGGCTACGTCAGCAGGCTTAAAAGTCGCAGGAACTTCTTGCCCAATCCAATGTATTGTTCAATTACATACTATGTACATAGCGTGTTATTCTTTGTAGGCAATAAACGAATTGCAAAACATAGATTAGAAAAAAAGGTTCACGACTCTCCACGATACTTGGAGCAAGTTTCGATTTTAAGGAAATTTCCTGAAGGACAGAGATCTTCACGGTGGCGACGCGAAGTTGTCCGGCGACTTAGCGATCAAGCTCACAGGATGGGCTCGCGATTTCCAGTCGAAGCATTTGTTTAATTAGCCAGAATCCGACACAGAGAGACGAAACTGGTTGTAGGGGAGCGATAATAGACTCCCGCTTTCAAATGGATTTCGAGATTTATGCTAACACGCCGCATTTGTTCCTGCTTCAACGACTGCCAGGACACGGTTCATTATGTTCCCGTACGGAGACCGCCATCCGCGGAATGGAAATCGTCAAAGAAATCCTCCACGCTCGCATGTGCATCCGTCTCGTCTCACGTAAACGCCTGAATAGACCTATTAATGGTGCCGTTTTATGCATTCTGCCAATCTAAAAGATTAAAATAGATTATCCGCACGTTGCCTTCCAAAAAAGAGTGCCTACTATGATGCCTTCGAATTACGTGTCTGTCGGGAGCATATTTTGTGAAAGTTTTAAAGCTGCAAACTTTTTCTAATTAGATATTTAATGAGGATTTTATAAAGAATCTTATCTATTCTATAAGAGTCTTATTACATCGATATACCGAATATTGCAACACAATAGACATTTTACCTTCCTTTTTGTTACCGTACTATTTTTACTAATGGAATATTAACAGTCTTTCGGCGAAAATAAAACCGAAGAGAATGTTGACAACTTTAAAGTATACCTACACAGGACAATGTATATAAAACTACTTTCTCTTTACGTTGTTCTGAAGTAATGATCGAAACGAAGTATTTTATTCGAAAAGTTTTATACATATTTATATAAAATCTTGATATTATAAAGTTATTTTTCTATTATTTACAAAATCAAAATGATATCTGATTAACGTACTATTTGATTTCATGTCTTTCACGAAAAATCACCGATAGTAGATGTACCAGTGAGTAATTCACCATTTCTTTTCTCCATTTCAAATATACACTTAATATACATATACATATAAAAGTTTCATGACAGTAAAATGAAACTAAATGAAGCTATTTCCATTGCATTAGTGATTCCGTCACTAACATACTTTGATACGTTTGAGAAATAGTCTGTTGGAGCAGTAGCTAAAACTGAAGGAGGGATATCAGCCAAGCGAATTTTGAAGCATGAAAACCAGCAACTTCTGAAACATTATAGTAAATCCTAGCATCGAACGTGTTAACACTTTTAAAGAGGCGGAGTTATTTATTAGCATACAGCCTTAAGTTACTATTTCCGCTGGCTTGCCACATGTTAGTTTCGTGTACTGTAATCCAACGTTGCGAGCCACAGTTGAGCGTGCCAAGTTGCGGGCGATTTCACGGGTGGGTTTCAGACAGTGTCACTCAGAGTTCGATTAATTGCATGAAATTAAGTCTGATTCCCTTTGTCCGATCTCTTTTTATTGTAAAGCATTTTCTTACCCTTCACGGACAAAATTGTTCCAACTATTTCAATCGTGAAAAACGTTTGAGTAGTTTCATGTAGAAAAATTTCAAAATATTTAATCGAAATGGTCGAAAGACGAAAAATTTTTAACCAAATCGAAACTGTTCATTGGGCGAAGCTACTTTAAATAGAAAGAGGTCAGAGACTTCTACTTCTAGATTAATTACGGATGTCATTGAACCGGCTGCGAATTAATCTCCGTATTACCGACAGTGATTCTGATGAAATCCTGCTATATTTGAGTCGAAGCTATTGTACACCAGACTTTTCGATCGGTATTCCATTAATAATAAAGGTCGGAAACCTGGAGAACGAAATCAAGTTTTAACTTACCATCCACTTAATTCACTTTCCCAGCGTTTATAAACAACACGTATCGTACAGCTATTTATATTCATTAGACTCTGCCATGAATTCAGTGTGAGTGAAATAATTGGCATTTACTTTAATCGCTTATCACATCAATTTTTGTTAAAATGTGTAAGACATGATCATTTTGAATCTGTTAATTAAATAAGTTTTCTGATCCATATACGTGGACCGTTTTCATTCCGTCAACTTAAGTACAAGCTAACAAAACCGTACACTCCTTCGAAAATTTGTAATACTTCGATTACATGTTAAATTGCATAAAAGACGAAGAATTTAATTTCAATAGTGTATATTTTAAAGAATACTAGACACAGTAGTGTAAATATTCAGTTTTTTTTACAAACATGTTTAGCTCTAGGAAGAAGCACGAATTAACTTTAATGTTTATACAACGCGTATATGTATATAATATAATATGTTATATGTACAATAAAGACAGCCCTTAGCCATTGGAAAATCAATAAACAGGATAATCAATAGATAGATATATTTTTATATCATAGAATATAAATTGATAAATCCTTTGAGATCCACAGAAAGTACAGAATAAAGAAAGAATTGAATGAAAGAATAAATTAATATACTAACACGTTGACTGCTATAGAAGGCACTAAATAATAGTACTTAAAATATGTTGTCGAGGTCATCATTACATGTTACCGCCGCTCGGTTTTAGTTTTCGAGTTATGTACAAAAATATTTCTAAAATTTCCTACTTTGATTTTAGGATCTGTATGATGTAGCCAAGATGATAATGTGTAATTCGCCACACAGTGTTAACCACGCGCCCAACATACTACCAAACACAAGTTTAGTTAGCAATATTAAAAAAAAAAGCAAGAAAAATGTTTCTTCTTATAACCCCGGAACACATCGTGTGTGTGTGTGTGTGTGTGTGTGTGTGTGTCTTGTGATTGGTGGGATTTTGGGTGCCTGGTCACACTGGCTTGGCTCACGTGTCTGTTCATTGCATTCCGTTTCTACTTATGGCCAGCACGAATACACGCGTTACAAATTGAATTATCAAATTTAATTTTCTCGAGAACTGATTATAAGCCTAGGATAAAAAATATTATTCTATATTTTCGACTTATTTTTTTCAAGTAGATCACTCCACTTGCATTACCCGTACCATTCTTAATTACATTTTTTCCTGAACTGTCTAACCAACCATTTCAAGAAAAATATCATTCAGAGTTGGTTAGAGACAGTTCAAGAAAAAAGATATAATTAATTTGTTAATAACTTTTTAAGAAACAACACTTGATGACTGAAATTTTTTGAAGTTCACTCAGAAGGGTGACCTTGATAACATATGCCAAAGTCCGGATCGTTGGAGGTGGGTCTCTCAAACAGCATACTTACCACACCACATATGTATAATATCGAATATATTTTGTGAATATCTTGAAAACTAAAGCCGGGTAACGGTACATGTATAGGAAAAAGTTGGTCATAATGACGACCTTGACAACATATTTCAAGGTCATCAAATTCGGTGGCGAATCACTAAAATAAATAATTACCCTTGTTGGAAGAATAATGCAAATGATGAGTCTACAGTACCTTATAGATGGAGTTTATCAAGACATTTTCTCAATGGTAAAAGTTTGGCGGTCAAAGTGTAACAATTTAGTACGTGCATACCTGTTTAATGATGATGATATATGTGGGGTATGCAGGTTGCACTGAGGGTAAAGAGTCTAAACGGTAATCAGCAGTAAATCGTATTTAAAATAACTATTGGCAATTTTTTATTATATCCCTCAAAAAGATATGGTAACTACTACTACTATTACCTATTATATTCTCAGTTTTTCATACACTCACAGAGACGCATGTACCACCCTATCCCTGAAAATTCGTAACAATTACAGCTGAAAGGAATACCATACACATTTCTATGAGTGTATCGAAAAAAAGGTACCAAATAAAAAGTACCACATTGATTTCAACGATAGCAATTGGAAAAATTAGGCATCTAATAAGAAACCTAGGTGATACACGAAACTCAATAATTCCATATAAAGATATTCAATGTCGCTATTAATAATCTTGACATTCGGAGAAAATCCGTCGGAACCCGTATTTATCGTTCGATTATTTGTCGACATTTCAATGAACGGGAATTTAAACACCGAGTATCGAATGGAGGATGGAGAGGGAAACGGGAGAGAGGGGATGTGGATGGGGGAAATCTACTTTCGGTTCGCGATGTGGATTCGAATGCACGGGCTCACCTTTCGCGAGGCGAAGGGATGTCGGTGGGGGTTGGAAAAGGCGGACGAGTAATAGCTACGGAATATTGCAATAATATGCAAAGTATATGAGGGATATATTAATTTCGCGAAAACGGTGGAAACGTAGAGAGCTGCTGCCTCGGCAGAGGCAGCCCCGGTTTCTGCGGGCTTCCGTGCCCAAAAGAGGCGGCACATCGGAGTCTGGGGTGGTAGGTGGTCGAGGCGAGGTACCGGGGGGGCTTCACAGACAAATAAATACACGATATTTCACCGGATGGGAAATGAGAGTTTGCTTCGTGGCTTGCTTACCGGCTAGACTCCGCGAAACTGAATTTTAATTCTGAGGAACGTGTATCTACATGCCTCGATTACCTACTCCGCCACATTATGTACGACAGATACGCTTTATTACATCCACCGAGATCTGTCTGCCGTAATTTAACCGGCAGTGGAACGTCGAATTTAGTCGAACGGTTGGGAAATTAATTCTTTTTTTAATTTACTAACAAAATAGTTTCGTACAATTCGATTTTGTTGTCGGAAGAATTGAGGACAATGGCCGAATGGAAGCTGTTGGTTTGGAGGTTTTTTCTTGCGGTTGTGAGACACTGTTGTAGAAAGTATGGAGAGTAACAGTAACGCAACTTAATTGTAAAGCAGTTTATTATTATGAGTAAACGAAAAAGAGAGGAATAAACTTCTTAATAAATTATGAATGAAAATATTTATTGTTCTCTGCATCTCTTTTATTCGAAATATTCTGATTGTGAGTTACGTTTAAAAAAAGTCAAAATCATCGTATCGTTATAATTCTAAATGTGAAATAATATGCAAAAGAAAATGTCCGTATCTCATTTCATCTTATAAATACATTGCCCCTCCTCCCTACCCAACCACTCATCTACCCCTCCAAACCACCCCTTCTGTAAACGTACCTCTCGAATCGAGCGATGAGATTAGAGAGATCAGTGAGCACGATTTCTTACCATGTGACTTTCTAGCTGCCAAAAGGAATGAAGAATGCCCCACTTCTTGTCTACTAATCGAATAATACGGTGAAGATTCCGATGTAAATATAACGAGTTTGACAGAGAGCACTTATGAAAGAGGAGTATTGCGTTTTGTTATATTACATCTAATTTCACATCATCTATGCCTGGAAGATGTAACGTACTTTGGGTATTAGTACTTATCCTTGTACAGTAAAACCACAATAAATATAATCAACACAAAATTATATTATGAAATACTTTTTTACTATCAATTGAAAAGTTGCCTTCAAATTTACGAAACTCGATAAATCCCATTCAGGATTATTCTTTGACTGTTTCTTCGCATATTCAGAGACACAATTTACAATCTAATACATTCTTCTTTTGCATTTGTTTTTTCGTATCTATATTTCCAAGCTAACCAAATTCCTCTCGACTTCGTGAATTACGCAAAACAGGTGGGACTTCTCGTTAACAAATTCTGGTCACTATCTATCATTACAATTTCCCTGGAAAATCGTGCGAAGTTCCAAGTTTTCCGAAAGCTTGGAGAAAACATGGAGGTGGAGAGAGGGAAGGTAAAAGAGGAATTCGTAGAGGCTCGTTTAGCGTTCACTGTTCGAGAGAGGCGAAAGGCATCGAGCAGCCAGACGACCAGGAGGCACGGGGGGCTGGGAGCCGGTCATAAGTTCAAGCCAAGAATTCGCACGGGAATGAGGAATTGAAGTAAGTTGCGGCTTTGCCGACTCCGGCAGCCGTCGTCGTCGGGGGCCAGTGATGGTGGTAGTGCCGGTCGGTTCTGCCGGATAAAAAGTTGAGAAAAGCAAGAGTTGAGATCAATACCTCCGACCGACCGCCCCCATCACGACCCCTTGGGTTCGCCGTGGAAGTCCCCGGACTGAGACCTCTCAGAGACTTGGAGCACACTCTTTTTCTCTCTCCCTCGGGCAGCGTTTTCTTTCGTCAGGTAGCGAAGAAACGTGAAAATCTCCCCCCCCCCCTCCATGCCCCCGCGACATCGCGGAACCTTGTCCCGAATCTTTGCAAGTAGTTCTTCTGGCGAATTTATATCTGACGTCGCCGCGAGTCATTGTCCACGGTGCTTCTGTTACAAGCGGGTTCGTTAGGAAAGTTTCTTGACCCTCTCAATTGCTCCAATTTTTATTTATTGCTAACCGATATGGAAAAGTTCAAATTTATACGAAAATGTGACAAGGCCTGTGAAATTTTATAAAGAAATGTTTCGTCTCCTCGGTTATTTGAATAGATCAGCGGTCAATTAACCAGGGAGCACCGGTGATTAATTTTATCAAGCATGCAACTGTAATATACATATATGAAAGTAAATAGCTGTTACAGATTGCCTAATTCAGCATTAGCGTTCGTGATTTCTAAAACTTTCCTTAATTATAAGTCGCATGTGGTTCAAGGAAGGAATTCTGTATTAGCTTCGTATTTTTGATTCCTGAAAATAGTGTGTTCTTACAAAAGAAGTTTTATATGTCCCATCAGTTATGGTGTTCTCTTGCAATTGAAGCAACGAACTGTATAAGAGCTTTGCATTAACCACTCAAATACCATTTGAATTGTCCATCCACGGTCATTTTTCCACGTGTATCCTAAGATACAGTCTGCCGCCTCTTTGGCTGTGTCACAACAAACATTAGCTTCCATCAGAAGCACTTCGTTCACGTTTAAAGTGCCAATCGTATATCTATTCATCCCTCTATTCCATTTTTACACTGATTTTCTCGCTCTTCCATTCGCGAGTCTATATCTAGCAGCGATAGACAATAATATATCTGGGACAAAGGGCGTTTCTCAGTAGTCATCGTAATTTTAAGACTAACAGTGAATGGAAGTAAGGGTAGACACTGCGACTTATTCTTCAGTGACAAATACTTCTAGCGGTCTGGTATGAGAGACATAGAGACATCAAAGTATTCTGATTCAGCTTCCCATCCGTCGATTTCCTCTCATAAGATGTGACAATCCTGGAACAGGTTTCCATCGTAGCAACCATCATCGATATCAGCGTGATCAGTCGAGGTGTCAAGGAACACGACACTCCAGACCACAGGTTCGCAGGTCATGAAGGTCGACCGCAAGAGAGAAGGACGGATCGAGGGAAGGGTAGGAAAGACAGAGCGGCAGTCGGATAAGAGGCCATGAAGCAGTGTTTTGTAAGGAAGGAGGTGAAGCTCTGCCGTCGTAGATCTCCAAAGCTCGTCGCAACTTTCAGCGGATGAGTTGTTGGAGCGATTTAGGCGTTACCGCGGCAATGGTCTGCTCCCACCCCCACCCACCCTCCTCCTTCTCTTCCCCTCTACCCTACTGGGCTCTTTCTCACTTGTGCCGCGTCTGGCAGGGCTCCGTGCAAGCCGGGGAGAGCCACGCCGGTATTTACACGTCTCCGTGCCCCACGAAACAAAGAATTATTATTTGTATGCCCTCGTGGGTGGCGGAGGATTTTGCAGTTCACAAACTAAGTTAGCAGCTGCAACCCGGCCCGGAGCTTGGGCGAGCGGGGGGTCGCTTGTGAATATCTTGAGATCCTGGCTCTTTCGGAACTACCATTGCATCTATAGTGTTGCAACTCCGCGCCTCTTCCTTACTCATTATTAATTTCTTTAATATTGACAATAACAGCAATAAACACGCAATAATCAATACAATAAATAATTAGATTATTTGTTAATGCAGAATTCGAACTTTCGGAGATGTCTCTTCTCGACCAGAATTTCTTCCTCATTCCGGTGTATATCGAGTAAACCTTGATCTTCTACACCTACACGGCAGTCGCATATAATACATATTTGATCTTTTGATTACTACCGACTTGGCGAAGATACCAAATCGGGTCGAAAAACCACGTTGTCCGAACTGATTGTTAGGAGTAAGTCGTGCAGTATTGACTACTCTAAGCTTTTTTACTGTAGTGTGGACTAGTCACGGTAAATATTAAGTTTTTAAAAGGTGATTTTTAGTATAAATGAAACTTAATAAAAGGAGAAAAACTGTTTAAATAATGGAACAGAAGACTTTCATTGAAAATTTACGTTTACAAACATCATAAATGAAACGGGTAATAGTTTTTTGATTTATGCATTCGACATGTGCTCAACCTTTACATTTGATGCACTTCGTCAAATGACTTTTTTCAATTGACGAGCTCACTAACTTCCTCATCGATATCTAGTTTCCTCTTTGTTGGATTATTAACTGTTTGTTCACCTAATCCTAAAAACATTAATTGCAGGAAAAGGAAGATAAATGTTTGGTCGGTACCAGACGACAGTTGGATGGTCGATACTTCATGAAAAGCACATGAACAAGTTTTACGTTTTGATATGGAATGTATCAACGAAATTGCAAAACTAGTGCTATTTGTTTACACCTAATAGAAGAGTAATAGTGCACACAATACAATAAAGTCATTTAATTACCCGAGATAGAAGAGGTATAGTATTCATCCGTTTGTGTATGTGCATGAAGTATAGCTAATTAAAGGTGGATGCGAGAACCAGCTTTGATCGGTGCTGCACGCCTCTCCCGTGGATAGTGTAGTATTTACTATGATTACAGAAAGTTGTAGATACGATCTTGTAATCGTTTCATGGATTTCTGAGCTCGCTGCTGCCATATTACCACTTAGCCCTACCTACTGTCGGGAAGCCTGAAGTGTCGTCTGCTTAGTATCATTTAACTACACGTATAATGTCGTAGGGGTAGCGTAGGTACCATTATAGGAAAGAAATAACTGTAAAGTGTCTTTTTCAGGTACGTATAAACTTAAAGATCAGAACATATAACCGATCTCAACGGTGTTTCCAAGTTAAAGAATCAAATTATGTCAATATATATCCTATTGAGTACGAATAATGAAAAATACGGTTTATATTGGTGTACGTCTGGAAACAATTTCAATATGTCTTAATATAATACTAAACGTGAGTGCAACAATGTGCAAATTTTAAATCGATCATGTAAATTCGTGTGTTGATTATATCTTTCATACGAAATCGGGTTATACTAATAGCTTTAAAATAGTAAGTCTAGTTAAAATATACAGGGCTCGACAAATCCGATCGCCAGTAACGTGTAGATTTTTTTACCTGGCAACTAAAAGCTGTAGTGTTTCTGAATTCGATTCTTAAAAATTTATTATGCCTATACTTCGATAATGTGTCTGTAAGGTAAAGTATTTATATTATTATTAAAAATTATGTCTTTTTGAGGCGGACGAATATCATTTATGTCTGACAAGTACGATTTGCCGCGAATTGTCGAGTCCTAAAAATGTACATTATCGTTCGATTTTTATATCTTAACATTACAGTAGTACAGAAAAAGAAAATAACCCCATATGTACATGAAATCTATTTTTCGATAAGTTATTTCGAATAATAATGGTAATGGTAAATTGTTTATTTAAATAAAAAGATACAAACAATTTCATCATACACCTTTATAGAACACAGTATGCTGTTGAAGTTTCGGTTAAAAAATTTTCGGTATCTCTTATAGTTTTTATAATAAGTACATAGCAGAATATAAAGGGATAAATTATCCTTTAGGAGCTGTTCTCATCCGTAGTAATTAAAAAGTTTTCCAAAAAATAACTGTACATTTTCAGTTGCACTAGAAACAGTAAAGTTTCAAAAAGAATGAAAATTCTCGGGTTATCGAAGTTCCTTTTGCAAGAAAGAAACAACCACAGTGGAGAAAATGTCCGATCGACGTCGAAGGTCCAACGTAGTCGTGGACGGTCTGGCAATAACACAGTAAACTCGTAGAACCAGGAAGGAAGGAACGCTAGGCAATAGTATAGGTAAGAGGAGCAGCGTCGGAAGGAGGAGACGTCAGTGGAACGGACGACAGAGTCGCAGCCGGCGCGCGGGGGTGGAAGGATGAAGGTGAAAACCGGAGATGGAGCGAGTGGAAGGTCCGACTGGGAGAGAAAGGAGGCTAGGACGACGGAAAGAAGTAGACAGACAGAGATAGAGAGTGAAAGAGATGAGGACAGACAGAACCCGGTGCTCTCGAGAGTTCCGCGAAGAAAACGCTTCGGTTTATTTCAGTTCGATTTTTCCAGTGTCGCCGTCGCCCTGACGACAATTCGCAGGCGCGGTACAGTCTCTCTGTTCCTCTCTCTCCGTCACACCCCGTAACCACCTCTACTCCGCTAGCTACCTCTCTCTCCCTCCAATCGCATCGGACCGACGGAACGAACGAATGGGTTACGCCCAGATGCGCGCATCGAAGCCTGGTCAATAGAATCGTTCTGTCTCCTGTTTGTAGTCGTAGCTTTACCCCTCTCCGAACAGACCCTCTCTCGGACAGTCCGCTTCGGCGGCGTCGAATCGGAAAAGGGGGAAGGGGTGGGGGTGGGTGTGTAGCGGCGCAGGGTTGCGAGATAGGAGTGCGTGTAGGTGCGTTGGTCCACCTATAGAGGAAAGGGTGGACCCCCGGCATACCGAAGCAGGCAGGAGTTTAACAGGGTGCTCGGCGGTGAGCATCCAGTGCCGGAGGACCACCCCCCGCGCGATTGGAAATCTATTCCCACCCTCGAAGTCGAACCTCGACCTATCGGAGGGTTCGGTTCGGAGATATTGAGTCTGCGCTCTCTATACTTCGACGATGTTCGCCGTTCGCATCGTTCGGCTTTCAGCTATCGTCCTACCTTGTCGTCCCCTCTCCTCGTCTTTGTGGCTGATTTCTTTTTCCTTCCTTCCAGACACTCGAATCCACTCTTCGGCTGGACTTTCTTTTTCCGGCGTTTGTCTCTCGTTCGCGACGACGACTCCTCACAGTGAACCGGTTTTAATGTTTAACGAGATCGTTGCTCGTTAGCGAGTTTGCAACAACAATCATTCGAGTTTTTTCTTTTCTTTCGTTGGAACAGGGGGGCGGGTTTAACGGTTCATTTTTCCGTTCTTAGTGGAAAGATGGATAATGCATTGACGGGTATGTAGCAGTCGATCCGCGTCGTTGAAGCTGTAACGAAACGCGAGACCACGGTGCTCGACTCGGTGACATGGAACTGTCGTTAAGTGCGTTTATGTCCCTTTAGCGGCGTATTCTGCGTGAAATATTTTCACTACGAACGGCCACATGCACGCGCGTGCATTGTACCCGACGCCGACCCAGCCACCAGGCCCCCGTGGGGTCAGCCATACCTCATTGCACCGGACAGTGGTCAGATATTTTCACAATAGGTTCCGCGCCGGTGCTTTCATTGCAGGAAACTTCGCGGCTTGCCCTGGTGTTAAATGGCGGCCGGCCATTGAATACGCTTCTACAATACGGTCAGCGCGCGCGCGGCGCACGTAACGCGGCTGTTTGGCTTCGCCGTGATACGAATATTCGAGGCCGCGAGCCTTCTTGCCTCGGAAATGTTCAACGGGCGATAGCTGGAACGGAAACCGGTCCTCGCCTGACCGAATATCGACGTGAGAAAAACTTTTTAACGTTACGAATCAGCTTGTTGGGAACAAAACATAGGTGTTGCAGATTTCTAAATACATTTATCGTTCGTGTTATACTTCGTTTTATACCTTCATTTCAAACTGCATTTCATTGGTGTCAAGTTTACACACATGGTAGATCTAGTTTCGGCCGGGTCATAAATTCTGCAGAGTCGACAGTGTTTCGTAGAGTGTAATTTCGTGGGTTAAGCCTGATGGTGGTATTTTGGATCTATCAGCAAGGACTGCAAAACGATTATTGCACAATAAAGAATGTTAAGCTTTTTATTATCAATATCTTCGACAAGCAAAACTTTCAATAATCAAGTATTTTCTGATAATGTATGTGTATGCAAAAACGTCGTTATGATGTAAGAAGTAGGTTTGTCTTCGAAGATGCATGCAAAACTCATAACTATAGAAGCAGATATAAAAGGACTTTCACGACGCTGGCAGATTTTGGTGTTACAGGCGAGGAGTTCAGAGACAATTTTCTATAGTTTTAGGACATTAAACGATAGTACTGAAGACTGTATGTATGTGCTTCTGTTTTCAAGGCCATCGTCATCTTACTTTAACGTAGTAAAGTTCAAATAATCTCACTCTACACTTTGAATGTTCAACGACCCTCTTCGTTAGCAACTTTAGAATTATGAACTTGAAGATTATTTTACTTCGTTGGCATGTTAAAAAGTGGTATGTATCATTGAGAGCTGTATACATTGTATAGAAAGAGTATTTACAGATATAAAACATTCATTGATAGTTAACATTGCCTTTTTAGGCAGTGTGGAATATTGACAGTGAAATAAGCAGAATGACAATTATTGAGATTTTCGTAACGTTTAGGAAAATAGAAGTGACCCTGAACTCCGCGAGACACCTCCAGCTATCGATTTCCTCCCGCGATATCTTGACGTTGTGGTCGACCTCCTTTAACCACCACAAAGTAAGTTTCTTTTTACCTTTAATAATTGTTTCTTGGCATTTTCGAAAATTAACAGGTTTCTAATGATTATGAAAACGTTTGGATAACTGGAAGGTCCATGTAACGAGGGTACACAGTTCCAGTGATTTTATTTTTTTCTAGTCAGAAAAATACATCGCTCGAATAGCAAAAGTTCCTGTATTAATATATGTAACAATACATAATCCATAAGTTTTTCGAAAATAATTTTGAGGAAATCAGAAGCCTACGCTATTTTACTGGAGTTCGTCGTTGCGTTTCAACATTCCGTGCTACTTATAAAAAAGCAAAGTACATTGCCATTCTGTTAAGAAAAAACTAGACTATTCATTACTGCAATTGTAATAATATAATATGAGGCATGTCGCTCGGCAGTTGACAAAATAATCTCAAAATCAACTAATCAGGTTTTTGGACTGATTTCATTCATATACACCCCCGTTCATAAGCTTCAAGACATCTGTGGGTCTCATACAAAACGTGAGAGATAATCCAGATTATAACTTTTACTAGTTATATGACATCATATCAGCAAAACAACATATTGAGGTTTGGGTTAGGTATTTGCTATTTATATTATTAACTATTTGCAAGCGTTACAAGAAAATAACAAATTGGAAGTTACGTGTTAGCCCCCATAATCGCCTAATCTAAACATCATTGAAAAAATCTGGGATGAATCAGACTAAAAAATTCGAGAAGCTGCCCAAAATTTGAATCTCACCTGTGGAATCATTTACAGCACACGTGGAACCAAGTAACAACAGATACAATACAGAAATTAATAAGAGAAGTAGCAAAATTGGTTAAAGCAATTATCGAAAGAAACGACATGTATACTGTGTATGTAGACTAGAAGAAAATTTTAGTTTATTATATATAATTGGGCAGATTTTTATGATTACATTAAATATATGAATTCTTTATAGTCCCAGAATCCAAACTAGATAGTAATTGTTAAAGGTTTCACTAACTTCCTAACGACTTTCCAGATTTGCTTACATTCTCGCAAGTGTTCTAATACTTTTGAACGGTAGTATATGTATGTATGTTGACAAATCCTTAGTAAGTATTTTTTTAACGGGAACCATGTTGAAAAAGTGTGAGCACTTCCCAAACAAAGTTGATTCTGGAAAATCTGTTTGATATATTACTTAGGAAGCCTATTAAGTTTCTATTGAAATAATTTGTGACAGCTGATTTCATCAAACAAATTATTAACGAAGTTGATGGAGTTTCAACTCAAAGTATGGGATTCCTTGGTTCCTTATTATAAGAGTGTAAACAGCTCTTCGTATTGGATCTAAAAATGTTGTCTGGCCAATTATCCGTTATCTAGACACTTTTTGGTAATGAAATCAATTATATTGTATGAATTTAAAAATATCAGGATAAAAAATACATTGATATCAAGCTTGCAGGGGTAAAACAGCTCTTAAATTCAAAAGCATAAGACCTATTTTGAACAATATTTTCGAATATTGCATTCAACTGTCGAATCACAAAAACCAACATTGAGAATTGTTTTCAGTAGTTCAATATAATTATTGTTCTTCAATAGTTCAGAACTTATTCAATTTCATCCGAATCATTGACAACGTCACTTGGATAACACGCTCGTGCGTTCATTATACGTACACAAACGTGTTCTGTTCAGCCCAAGGAACTCAAATCCGTAGAATCATCGTGAACGAAAAATGTGCAGAATGACCGGTGCAACGTGGACCAGCCATTTCTTCGATAATACGTTCATGCCCGGCCGAACGAGGAGGCAGTGGCGCACAGCGCCGATAAAAAAGACGAGTTTTCCTTCTTTCTCTCTCCCATTCCTTCGTCTATCGCGCGCGGTGCCGTTGGGGGCGGTGGCGGTATGACGAGGACCGTCGAAGGGGTGGCCAGACCGGTCGGGCGAAGGGTGGCCGTGAAAGTGGGAAGGAGAGAACAAGGTGGCGGAAAGAGCGTGGCTCGGAGGGAGAAACCCCCGGTCGGGCGGAAGGAAGGAATGGAGGGAGAGTGTGGCGCACCGGGGGTGGGACAAGAGAGGGTATAGAAGCTATCGACGTTTTTACGTAACAAATCAGTCGTAACTGGCGCGCTCCGGCTGCGACCGTGCGCGGTAGAACGACCAATCAGAGAGCCAGCCGATATTCGATACCCGATAGCATCATAGGTTCTTGCCCGCCGCTTGAAACACCAAGGTAGTCCAATAGCCAGATGGGAAAAAGCGGCGAGGAGAGAGGACCGAGGCCCAGGGAGGGATGCACAGAAAGGGATGAACGGGAAGAGGGAGTCGAACACCCGCGCCAATGTCGTGGCGACACGAGGGGGTGAAAGAGAAAGCGTTATAGGTTGGGGAACAATTGCACCCAACCTCACGGCAGACAATTCGTCGTTGCTCTCGCCATTTTTTCTTCACCCTGCGTCTTGGATAAGGTTGATGCTCCCCCAAAGAAGCTTCAGGAATGGGAACCAATTTCGAATGCCAAAAATGGTGATTCCCTTTAGTGGATCGGAAATATTACGATATCAATATTCATAGATATCAATTGGTGATATCTATTACAGCACTCTGAACACCTATGACGCCTGATTCTTGAGAGTACATCAGACTCGATGAAACTTTCCTGTGTTTCCTGATGAAAACTTTGCAAGTTCCCCGTTAACTTTTAAGCTGATCAGTAGTTTTACTTGGCTAAAGAGATACTTTAAGGCTACTGAACCTCTCTAATGAAACCGAGTCCAACCTTAAAAACG
Organism: Dufourea novaeangliae; assembly: GCF_001272555.1. Classification (NCBI taxonomy): domain Eukaryota; kingdom Metazoa; phylum Arthropoda; class Insecta; order Hymenoptera; family Halictidae; genus Dufourea; species Dufourea novaeangliae. The sequence continues at coordinate 1,270,906 of NW_015373962.1, forward strand.
TTTTTAGCGCTTTAGTTCACACTTTCATCCGACGGACTGTTTCTGCCCAACTAAACTCGTTCTTTGGAAAAGAAGTTTGATGATGATTTTAGATCGCTTAGAGAAACTACATGAAATACTGCATGATCTTATCTACACGTATGATAGTATACGTTCGACCATACTAGACGAAACTCGATCTTGCTACCAACCATGGTGGAAGGATGCACAGGACTGTGGACACGTGATCAGTGGGAAGGAGAAAAATTGAGAAGCCAGAGGAAGGGACGATAGGACAAGTCGATGGGGCAGGGGTAGGTGATGCGAAGAGAGTGAATGGCGCGCGATGGACGGGTGGGTGGAGGGGTGGCGATGGGAGGACGGTGGATAGGGGTGGTTGGTGGAAGTAAATGCGCTAGTGTAGAAGGAGCGTTTTAATCTATGCTCGGTGGGTGGGGCGGGACGCTGAGGCCGGTGCTCACCCCCGCGGCCGGATTATAATCAACCCTTTTATCCTAGGCTTTCCATGTCGCTAATTTCCATAATTACACAGACGCTAAAATCACAATATCCTCTGCCGGCAGAAAGGAGTAACCTACGTGAGCTTCCTCCTCCACCCACGACAGCGTCGCACGAGGAGAATGCCTGGTGTTCGGGGGCGTAAGCGGGGAAAGGGAAAGGGACAGGACGAAAGAGAGGCCGCGGGTTGAAAGGAAAAGAGAAGGGTACAAGCGAACGAGGCGGTGGGAGGAAGCGGCTGGATAGAGATAAAGGTACTCTTTAGCTAGGATGGCGTTCGCTCGCATGTTTATGCACTCGTATCCGCGTGGCCGGGCATGGAAGTGCCTGGATAACCAGCCAAGTGACAACCCGGCAGGTCTCCGGCTGGCAGAGACCTGCCAGCGAGAGAACGCCTCTCGACTCGAATTTTGAAAGGCAGCCAACTCGGAAAAGTGGGTTTAAAAGTCTCTCGATAAGTGGCAGCGTGATGGCCCGACGCGGACTGCATCTACCTACTGACTACTGGAACCGTTTCTGTTCCTCGTGAAAGCTGTACAAGAGCTCCTAGATGCTGGGTCATTCCGGTTTCTGTTGGTCTAATCGAATCGATGTTGAAATTCGATTCAAACCTAGGAATATTGACTGGTCACGAAGAAATATTCGCGTTTGGACAATAGTAGGATCACAGAAAGATGGTGTCGATGATGACAAAAAGTGGGCAGATGGACGACAGGGTCCTTCATCCCCTTCAGATATAATCCTTCTTACCTCTCGATATTCCAACGTAAGAGAACTCACCAAGTGACTGGGGTTGACTTTTCTCACTTTAACCTCGCGATGCGATGCTTGGCTTCGGGAGGGGGGTGGAGGAGGGGGTTGCTGGGGCTGTATCGAGCGGCCCTCCTACATACATCTATCTCCTCCGACTCCTTCCCTCTCCTGGCCGTTCCTCTCACCCGCCTCCTCTTTCACTTCCACCTTCTCCTCCTTCTACGGTCGTGCCTCCCTCCGCGTCCTCTTCACCCATCCTTCGCGACTCGCCTACCTAAACCCCGTCTCTCTCCTCGGCTACCCCTCTCACCGGCGTTCTCCTTCTCAACACCGATAGACTCTACCGCGCGGGCTCTCCCCTTTTCTCTTTCCTTCTTTCCTTCTGGCCCGATCACGCACTTCCCTACTCCGGTGGTTTCGCCACGAAAACGGCTCTCACCCCGACAAACAAACCGCAGACACTTTGCAGTTTTACGCAATCGTAAGTTCCTTCATTTGTTTACCCGTTGAACGTTGGCCACGGATATTGTTACGCACAGCCGAGAATCCTGGGGCGGTCCATGGTCATGCGCGGGATAATAAACGGCAGGGGTGAAACGAAGCAAGTTCCAGGGGACTCTATAAAACTTGGCCGAGCTGGCCACTTCCCTTTATCACGTATCGCCACCACCACCTCGCCACGGTCGTTTCACGTGACATCTTTGCACGGTTTAAATTTTAATTAAAAGGGAAACCGTTCCCGTGAAACTTCACCGATATCAAATGCATCACCCGGCGCGCGGTGCACGCCGGAAATAAAGATCCGTGAATCTCTTTACGGAGTTGACACGTTCCCTTGGAATTGTCCTCTCCCGCGTCAGGAAAAGACAGGCCCGTGGTACAAGTACCACCTTGCCAAGTGGCGGGCACTCTACAGCTTTATGCACTTTCCTTTACTGCTCGGCACAGGGTTAGGCGAGTAGGACGCTCGACGGGCCCCGGGGTGGGGATTCCTCGACGCCGAAATTGCTTGCAGTGTCGAGTTGCCGAGAAACTTTGGATTTCGGACGAGCGGCGAGGGGAAAACGGAGTACAAGGTCACGCGTCGGGGCTGATTATTAACTTTTCCGACGAAGATTCTGGCCACGCCAGTGATTCTCCATTGAAACTGCGATTACACTTAAAACACGGCCCTCCTTCGATCTTTAGTTTTTTGAAACTGTAATTACCATTCCGTTTTAGTTTACATAATTCGGTAAATGTACTTATTTCGAAAGTTGCTACAATATCTTAATTTCATCCAATTACAATATCTTCAAATTTTTAATGAAATTCTAATATTATATATTCCAAAGTTTCGTACAATTTTTAGTTTCATGTAATGTATTTCAATACCAAATGAAAAATGACAAACTTTTTTCTATGAATCTTTGCGGATTATAATTTTTAAACATGAGAAGGTTCTGCTATTGACCTTATTATTATAATTATTATAAACATTTTTACTTGAACGGAATCATTGTTTCAAAATATCTCTGAAATTGTTTTGCAGCTAATCTAGAGTAGCGAATGAAACCTACAGTAACCTCGTTTACGTAATTATTTTTGGAAGTTTAAGTGTAAAAACTTTATGCTTTTCTGGTTGGCTGAACTGTGTTTTAAAAGGTGCATACCAGAAATTGTTCCAAGTGCAAAGGTGCAGTAAACAGGAAGGCATGCCAGCTTGTTTGCTCGCAAGGTCATGCCCCTTTCCCTTCTCTAGGTTTACTTAACCAATTTAACGTTGGTGTATGTACAACTTTCAGTCAATTCCAACAGCATCGATGGTTACATTTTGACGTCCGTACATAAAATACAGTACGAAAATACACGATCCGGTCACTAAATTTTTCGTTACTACAGTAACTGTTTTGGAAAGAAAATAGATTGTAAGTTGTCACAATAAACAGTGCAGTTACAAGCATCATATACTTTGGACTGTTTACCAGAAGTAGCTAGTACTTTAGTTAGCTACTATTGTCGCGAAAGATTAGAGAAGTACGAATATTTCTGCATAAATCACTCAACGTAGATACGTTGCAATCTTAGATCATAATAAATCCCACTACCAAGGCAGAATGCCTTCAAAAAAGAAAAATGATATTGAGAATCCATCAATCTGTACATACAATAATTAACTGCTATCAACACGATACTCAAGCCAAACTGTGACTACATCTGATACACAACAAGTCAAGCTCAATGCCATCTTTTAGAAACCCATGACAGTATCGCTATATCGAATGAAATTCTTTCCATTTTTTGTATCCTTCTTGACAAATAACTATAGTAAGATATATGTAGATCTAACTATATCATCTTCTTATGTAGCCAACATCATCCTGAAATCTTAAGAAACGCTGAATTCCAATTGGGTAATAAATCTCACCCTCCGAGGAGGAATTTCTTAAAGAAGAAAAAAAAATGGAAACTGAGAGGTCCATCCCTTTGCAGATGCATTAATCGGCTCCCCCCATGCACGTGGTACGGAGGCGTCTTGGATGTACGACACGGGCACGAGAGGAGGGCCGTCGCGTGGACGGGGGCGTCGAACGGCGTCGAGGTGCTGGACGACGGAGAAGGGGGATCGGGGGAAGGCAGAAGAGTGCGAGGAGAGGCAGAGGGAGAGAGAGAGAGAGAGAGAGAGAGAGAGAGAGAGAGAGAGAGAGAGAGAGAGAGAGAGAGAGAGAGAGAGGAGTAGGAGAGCAGTATCTTGGAGACTTCGCACTGTATCTTGAAATGAGTTTTGTTGGATCAATAAGTTCCACTATAAGAACACTCTCGCTCTGTCCCGGTGTATCGGGGTGTTGGTTCTGTCCGTGTTTATCTGTGTCTGCAAATAGATACACGGCGTACATGAGTCTCCCTTTCCTCCTCCCGCCGCTCTTCAGTCTTTTCTTCGTCTCTCTCTCCCTCCCCCACTCCCGCACCACGGAGTTTCTCCTTGAATCCTCCACCTCCCCCGCTGCCACCGCCAACGCCGCTGAACGTCTATGTATCTGTCGCACCAGTCGACTATGTACGAATAGGATAGTCGCTACAAGCATTTCGAGATGAGTCGAACTCAATCTCGCGGCAGACGGGACTCTATCCGGAACGAATCTACCTGCTAGTGATCACGTGAGCATGGATACGCGAATTTCTGTGATTGCCGGTGGCGACGCGACGGGGGGATGAGGGATATGATACGGAGAAATTTAGGCTACGCTCGAGCCAGCCGAGGATAATTAGTCCTGTCGATCAAGGAGCTTCGTGGAGAACACCTGTTCCGATCTAATGGAAGTCTTAAAGGGTTCTTCCAGTTGAATGGCACTTACGAAACTTTCGTCACTGTCGCATCTGAATTTGTATCAAGGTACATGAGACGATTTCATGGTATCGACACTGTCATGAGTACTAATGGCAACAACGATCCGGGGGCTCAATGTGAGTGGTTATGTAAACCCATATTCTGTTCTCATCTCAGACCCAATCCAATTTAAATTTGATTAAAGATCTGCCACAATACTTCGATACAGGCTTCTTTTGCAATCTGGTTTGTTCACACAGGATGTGATAGGATTGTAAAGAATCATCATTACAATTAAATTTTAGCAGTAGAACGGGATCTATAGTCTAATATATAGTCGATCAATGTTACTTCCAAAGACACATGACTAAGTTACACATATAGACAAGAGGGACATGGAATTAGTTTCTTGTTATGTCAGTAGCAATAGAATAGAATCTCCATTATAGAATCTTGCTAGACCTAGGATAAAAAATTAACGTAAGGAAGTCTCTTTTCCTAAATTTTTTGATAAAAAATAAGTGATTGGGATGAACAAAGAATACGGGCTTGGAATCAGCCTGTACCAATGTCAGCACCGCTGCATGTACGAATAGAATGGAACCTATACCGTAGAGGGGGGAGGGATGGGGATGGTTACATAAGACCACACTCTCTCCGGTGCACATTGGCAGCCCTGCAAGCAGGTACATGTCGCACACGCATTCACGTGCACACTACAACGGTGGCAGCCAGTGCAGCCAACCAAACAGAGGGCTACAGTGTCGCAGTGGAGCTCGCAGATAGGGGAAACAATTGCTATCGGCCCGTAACAAATGCGCGGCAACCTGCGTTCGCAAGCTAACCCTCCTCCGTTCCCCTCCAAACCCTTCTCATCGCCCTGTTCTTCGCGAGCTACACGATCATTATATTTCCTGATTAAAATAACGCTAATGCTCTCCCTGGTTTTGCGACTATCGTCTAGGTATGTCTTTCGTAATATGTTTTTGTTATCACGTTATTGATCTCACGCCGAACAAATTTGTATAATCGATTCTACAGGGATTCGTGTACGGTTTAGGCAGCACCGATTCAGGGGGAGTTTGATTTTTATTCGAAGAATGGACGCACTTGTCTCGCTGATTGCTCGATTGCTTGTCGACCACTGTCGTAATGTGTGTGCACCTTACTTTTTTCAGATTTCGTATCGCTAAGACTCTCCTCCATGCAAATTAGTATTATTGTTCTGATTGTTTAAGATACAAAGTTTACGTGCACATATGATTTCCATTTATAACTGATCGGAGAATATGAATTTATGAATCTGATTATACAACGTGTTCATTAAAAACTGTACGCTAAGTTGTTGTTTTTTGGGTTGCTTTATAGATTTTTTCGTATATGTATTAGTTATAAATAGACTGCGAATTTTTATGCAAAATGCTATTTTTGAAGGTAATTCATAAAGACAAGAGTAATTGTGGGAATTTCTTTCTTCTCTCGAGTATCGGATTTGATTCAGAATGAAGTAGGGAACTAGTTGGATCTGATGAAGGTTTTGTCCTTTGGTGTATCTTACAGATACCTGTAAGCTATAAATGCATAAAAACTGCAGTTTATTTATAATTTTCATAATTAGACTCTTTATTTTATGCGTTTATAACCTACGTAAATGCGGAAAATCAAATAAATAAAGTTAAATTTTTTAATTGTTTTCACATTATTCGTAACGTTAGAAGCCCGTTAACGCAGGAAATATATTTCAGTTAAAATTCGTTAAACGCGAAGATGTGATTCTGTACATACAAACTTCTGCGGACTAATCATAATTAACAAAAAAATCATACATAGGTATCTATCCACGGCTATTCAGTTTCCATTGATGTCAGTTACTACAGTTTTATAACGGGGCGTATGATTTTATTTACTGATGAGAGCTGAGGGTTTAATAAGAGGACGCGGCCAGTAATCCAGGATGAGCATCATGCACTAATTCGTAGGCGGCTCTAATTTAATCAGTCACCGCATGATAATTTTTATGCTCGGTTGTAGGTGTTCCTTCCGTCTTAGGGTTATAAATTCATGAAAATTGTTCACAGACCAAAGTTAGGCGGTTCGTTCCAGATAATTCAAGACGCGCACCTCGTGTCCAGATCTCTGGCCACAATAAACCTGATCATCGAGTCGCCGACGACCGGCCATTCCCTTCAGTAGTGTTCCTTCGTTTACAAATATCTAAATCTCGAGGCCCTTTTACCGCGAAAAGAGAGAGAGAGAGGAAGACAGAGAGAGAGAGAGAGAGAGAGAGAGATAGAGAGAGAGAAGCCCTTTTGTACGGACAATCTCGAGTGATAATCAGAGCCCTCTTGTGTCTCCCGTGCGTGGAACGGCGGTACCGTTTTACGACGAGTCCCGGTAAATCATTCCGGGCCGGCGTTGGAAACGTCTCGACCACGTCACGGGATTTGGTACGCTCGTTCCGCGGACGAGAATTCTTCTCTTTCGTACACTTCCACTTATTCTGACTCCGATGCGCGTTTGATAACGAGCACGAGTCGAAACGGCCCATTTTAAAGATCCCGCTGCGTCATAGGTGACGTCCTTCAAGAAAAATTAGTACCGTTTGTAAGTGAAACGACAAGGGGCCGAGATTTATTATTAATTTTTTCGTGTTCCAAGAAACTCGGTGCTGGCTTGGAAATTGATCGAGAGGCGGTTCAACAATTTTGCGTTACTCATCAAGAGCGAATGAAACATTCCTAGGCAAAATACATATTTGTTGCTGTACATGAATTTTCGTTTTGTTTCAATCAAATCACTCTGATATTTTCATTTTTTTATGTAATGTCACGGTGACTGGCAGAGGTCATATATTTTTCATTTCGAGATATTTCGATTGTTGCGTTCTGTATATTAACTGAATTTTTGGGTATGAAAGAAATTCTTCTGTAAGGTTGCAACCAGCAAAATCATTATATAGCTGTATACATCATTCTTTTCTAGAAATATTTTCACATTACGGTAACGTAAATTAATAATACGATATATGTATATAAATTTTGTTTTATTTCGTTAAAACAGAAATTATTGTAATTACCAAGATTAAGTATAATTTTGTGTTATTTAAAGGAAAGTAGAAATATATTGATAAACGGATGATTTCATCGTACTTCTATATACCAATTCATCATTGCAGTTTTTTTGTTATTATTTGTCAAGCATCATGGAACGAAAACAATTTTAAATTGAACAAGTACTTTACCGATTTCATGTTTATAATTATATTATATTTCTTTAACATTCGCCAAAATTTGAAGCACCAACCAAATCGAATATTCAACGAATTCACGAATGAATTAATAAATATTCATTAACACCACCAAAATTTCTAAGAAAAAGAAATTCACTGGAAAAACTTGATCGTACATTTGTGAATACCAAAAAAGGTGCAAAGACTGTTTTAATCTAATGAGTCTAGTTAAAAGATTTGATTTGACAGCAATTAAAACAGGAAATTCAAACTTATATGAATTGTTCCAATTTCAAGGCGCAATCATTCTTATTATAATGTGTTTAGAAACATAGCAAAAACGATGCACCTTATAACGAATTACAATGTTGTCGTTATTTCCTGCAACCAATCTTTGTCATCTGCAACCAATCATTGTTCTGTTTATAAAAGTAAGTATATGCGGATCTTGATATGAATGTATAAAATTTAGAAAATCAATGGTTGTTCATCTGTTACTAGTGTTATGCTGTTCACTACCATACACTTTATTTCTACAAACTCTAATCTCGAACACTTTTTTAAAAGTTGAGCAGAGTCTACATGTTTTGGAATTATAGCAGTAACCCTAACCTGTTCGAATGATCATTGATTTTCCACAAAGCTAATGTAAATCTTTTATGTAATGCAGTCGTAATTTATGATTAATCTGTTAACCGGAGAAGTCGAGTTAAATCGTCGTTTGCATTCGACTGTCTCTACCAAAAAGTTTTTAGTTTCTTTATTCATATATTCAAAGATTTGCGTAAATTATAACTAAACTGATGACGTTTAGGCAAGTGTAGATTTTTATTAGTTAATTGACAGAAACTGGAATCCAACCAAAATTTATTTTCCTTAGTAAGTGTTTTATCAGATTTTAAAGAAACAGAAAATTTCGATAAAACCTCCTCATGCTTCTCAATATAGAAAAATTGGTCTAAATCTGGGCTAGTACTTTTACTTAAGGACTTATTGCCAAATCTGTTTCAATGTATTTAAAACATGTTTGCTTTATGGAGTTAAAATAAGATTCTCTTTTTATGGTACCGTATTTTCACACTACTCCCGCTCAGGCGAATTACGTCACATCACCCTATACTTTCAACTGGCCCCTATTTAGACCCTAGTCTGTATTTGGACCACCTCCTTTACTGACTTTTAGACGATACAATACATCGTTCTCCTGTTTATGGCAAAGTAAATTGTATCAAATCATAACTATTCATTCTTAATTACGACCTCATGCACGTTAGTGGTTGAAAAATCGTCTGCTGAATAACTGAACAACAATAATGTAATTACAATATCAATGCAAGCGGATAACACACTCTACCCCGGTCGTCAGTCATTTTACTTTATACGGACGCAGTACCTACCTGGCACACCAGTGGATCAAGTCAAATCGAATGTCCATAGACATTTCGTTTCGATTAGAAAATCATCGTAATCATTTCATATTTTTCCGATTAACACCTTCACTCCATTCCTCGTCAAAATAATCGATCTCAGAATTTTTCGAAACCAGTATACGTTGATTCAATTTCGCGATCGAAACTCGCTCGCGTTATTTCGAACGCCGTCTTTCAATAAGACCTACAATATTCCCAGGAACCGATTACCCCATTCTAACACGGATTGCACGCCGTCTGAATAACCTATGACTGCCTGCGCGCTTCGATTCCTATCGTTGCACGAGGAAACTCGAGCGGGATCCAGATTGCACATGCGAAAATCCGATGCGCCGAAGCGACGCTCACGGATAGACGCGCCGCTACGCCGGTTCACGCGCGTAATTAGAAGCCGCGGCGAACAATGAGGAGTATAACTTTTATTTCGCTTATCGGGTTGGCTTATCTACGCAGCACCTAGCCGTTTCTAGCCCGCGTTTTGCGCCAGCCCCTGCCTCCCGTTACCCCTCTCCAGCTCGCCCCTTCCCCCTCGAGCAGCATACAGGAAACTATTTAACTGATTGTCGCTTCGAGGTAAACTTTGCAGTCACTTTTCCGCACGATACAGCTACTTCCTGCTTGAGTTACTTACCTGTGTCGCGGGAGAAGCTGCCGTGTGACCGCGGAGAGATGATTTACCCGCTCGGAAGGAAATATACTGGGAAAGTTTCCGGCGTGGACTGTCGCGAATTTCGCGGGTCGATGTCCTCTGGCAGATTATTTGTGATTGATCGGTCGGAACGACACAAAAAAAATGTACCAAGTATTATCGATGAATCAACGTTTTTTAAACACTTTATTGCTGATATTTCTTTCAGTCGGACTACAACCTATTGTTAAAAAGAAAATTGAGACACTTAGTCTCAGTTTCCTTTTAACCCCACTTGGATATTATATGTTTTAAGCTATCACAGACATGTATCTGTGGTTATCCGGAAAATCGCTACATGTCCAGTTTACACTGTCCAGACATTGTCGTTTAAAGTTCTGAACACCAATTCTTTTTACTAGCAATGTTGCCTTGTTTCCTTTTTACGATATAAATGTATATTTTGTTCACTTTGCATAATATCCTTCCGTACATTGCGTTTGTTTCTTTTTTTTGGGGGGGGGGGAGGAGGGGTGGATGTGTAGCCATTTAAAGGATAGTATACATATATGTATGTGTACATATACATATAAGAAAAAGTAATCGAAAGAAGGAAAAATGTTTTTCGGATGATCATCCGTTTACGCGACAATCGAATTTGAAAATTTGTTGGATACACGGGCAGTAGAATAGGACTAAGATAACGCGTCTGTTCGTTGTAGGCTGTTTCTACTTACTGCCAGCACAAATAGGCATGATTTAAATGAATTTTCAAACCCAATTTTCTCGAAACAGAAACATAAAACGAATAAAATTTATTCTTTTTTTTCGACTTATATTTTGTTATATAATTACCTGCCCGGTTGTACTATTAACCTGCATATTAAATTGTCCCGTATGTATAATTTGGGTAACTTTATTGATTTGTAAATTTAATTATATTCTTGCAAATGCAAATTAATGGGGTCACGAAGGGTTTGTATTGTAATACTGAACTCTCATTTTTACTATACAGGGTATTTCCAAAATGGTGGTACAATCCGAAAGATGGAATTCTACATCCAAAAGTAAGTCGAAAATGTAGAATAACGTTTTTTCGTATGATGCTTCGTTTTCGAGAAAATCGGACTTAAAAGTCTGCTAGAAACGAAACATCAAACGAAAAAAAATGTTATTTTGCCAACATCTGGTATATTAACGATGGATCAATAGAAAATTTATCATGAGATTCGACTTTAGTATAGATATTCGCAAGTGATTCCGAATTTTTGGCCGGTGGAGTATGCAGGTAGTGAACATTTTTCAGATAAAGTTTGGAGAAACGGATAATGAAGACTGAAACAAAGAAACGTAACAACTTTTAAAGTTATTTACTACGCACAAAATACATACTTGAACTCACCCATGAGTAGACTACGGATATTATGCATTCATAGCATGCAGAACTATGTGAATATAGCAAAGGACAAAAATTATTTTGATTTCATTTTTATCCAAATAAAATCTCTAAGACAAGAAAGAACTTTTTATTCTTGCTCCACTCTTTATAAATCACTTCCTAAAACGATATTTTCCATAAAAATTCGCGGTCTGCTCACGAGTCACCGTAAGTCCTTCAACAGAACCTTCAAAACGGTAATAATTTTCTTAGTATCTAATTACTTAACCCAGATCCGACCGCCTAACTTCTTTCGAACTAACCCAGCCGTGCATTCATACGGAGAACTTTTAATATGCTACAAAGTTAAAGTCTATCTTCTCCACCTTGAACCTGCTACTTTCTGGCGGTCCTGTTTCCCCCCTCCCGTACTAACCCACCGACACCTCTGCCGATTCGCTCGCACCGGAGTTCACGCCGGCGTCCCGACGTCCCGACGTCGGAGTCCTTCGCTCGAGACGTCTCTAATCGTAATGGTCGTGGAGTGTTAATGTTCCCGTTAACACGGTTGAGGTGTTTAACCTTGTTAACTTGCGCGACTCCGCGACTCCGAGTGAACATGCATTACCACTTCCCAGTGGTCGTGGTAATCAGTGATGTGCGCGCGCGCGTGTGTTCGTTGTCTCGTTTGTTTTTTTCCTCAAAGTTCTTTGTTTTCGAGCAAACGAGGAAAGGAAATGTGTTTCATCGAGCGTCCGCGTTAAAATATTGCCCGTGTTTCCGCGTTATCTGATTTCGCGTCGTTCAGCAACCTGTACGGGGAACGATTCTATAAACATTTTTTAAGTCTACAGATTTTGATATGCTTAATAGGGATTGCTGTTACAGCATTAATTGTAAATATTCCGATGAAATAGAATGTCTTTGTCCGATCTATGTATTTTCACTTTTGACTTGCTTAGTAAGGATTAGGTCGAAACCTTTGTAAAAAGGAACAGATTTTCTTGGAACAGTTGGCTGATATAGACATTAAATAGAAATTCATTTCGTAGGAAATAATATTAATATTTTGTATCGTATAACGGAACATGCAGAAGGGAGGCTTCGTTTATTTACACCCTTGAGCGGTTCTGTCGTATATTTATGACATGGAAAGAGTCAATACACAGCAGGAAAAAATAATTTTTTAAAAAACGAGGATTCTTTGAATTCCTTTAATTCTACGAAGTAACATTGTCGAAAATGTTATATCGTTTACCTGTATTTCTGTTAATGTGCAAAATTTGTTTCAAGTAATGGTTGTGACGTACATGTACTCCAACAGCAAAACATTCGTGCCACTGTGATTTGCACTTTCAGTGATGAACCATAACGTTCAAGGGGTTAATCAACGGAGGTTTCATCTAAGTTATAAATAATAGCGTGGGTTAAAAGAAATGTTCGATGTGTTGAAACGTACCAAGTATTGGTTTCTCATCGAATATCAGTTTGTCTAACTAAATAAACGGGTTAGCTAGAGTGTATGAAACGATTAACACGGGGTGTGTAGCATGCATAATCAGCTTCCTCGGTAGGATGGTCGGTCAATCGACGGTACGACAATTTCTCGAGACATTTTCAGCTCCCGGCGGGCCAGTCTTCTGTAGGAATATATCGATAGGACGAGCATTATCATATTATGGAACTCTCCATACAGTTTCGGCCGACCTCCCTTCCTTAATTTAAATTCTATTACACCCGATCTCTATTCCCTCTTTTCTATGAATATTCAAACTCAGCGAGACCAGCCACCCTTACCTCCTCCGGCCACCCCGACCGTCCTCTCTTTCCAGCATCTATCGAGTATCCAAAGAATTAAATTAATATACCGGGCAAAACAGCCCCCACCCATTCCCCCTGTCCGACGTCTCCTCCGGGCTTCCTCGCCGGAGAATCCACTGACGCATCCCCTTAGAGAAGCTCGTCTCGACGGCCATTAACGTCATTTTCTGCGATAAAGCGGGAATAATTAGCCGGGAAAATCGGTATCCAATCGATCTGGACAGATTTTCTGCACGACGAGCGAGTGAAGCTTCTAGAATGTTTTCATTAATGTTCGAGACACTCGAGGAGACTGAAGGAGCCGGTGGTGCTGCACCAGTCTGAGTCGTGTAACATTAATGTCTCGATATTACTTTACTCGCGGTACGGGTCTGACGATGAGCTTTCGTGCAAGAATAGATACCAAATACTTCATTGCCCGGGCGTCGGGATCTGCTTAATTACGTTGATCTTTGTTCGTTCGCGGTTTCGTAATTACTACGATTTTCATTGAGACGAAAGGAAGGTAGAAATTATCAGATACACTCATTGGAGAATTGAATACTTTATTGTAAGGAAGAATTTCTGATAATCGTACATCTATAGTAGAGGAGTCAAGACAGTTACAGAAAAGAATCATAACGACGAATTTGTTGTAATCTGGCTGACAGCAATTTTTCCAATATGCTTTAAGTAGTAAGCCCATACTTCTGTAAATTTGTTATACTGGATGGATCATCTATATAAACATCGACGTTAGTCGTCGTGGTATGAAAAAACTCCCCAAACCAAAATTACATTATTTGAATGGACACATGTAACGGTAGAAAAAATTTGTTTTCGATGTAATATTTTTAAAAGATTTCAAGGTTACCGTATTTTTTTAAAAATGGAATCCTATTGTTTTTGTATCTTTACGGGCCATAAATGAACAAATTCAACACGCTTAATAACCATACCGTTCCAATCATTTAATCTCGAGATATCTTCATATGAAGGGTTCTCGATAACAGCTCTACGTTTACGTTTGGATATGAACATATGCATCAATGTGCCACATGTATTTGTAGGAAATTGTATTTACATTTAGATGAAAACATTTTGAGATTAAATGATCGGAAAGGTATAATCATTAACCCTCGAAGACCACACTGGGTTACAGTAATTCAGTCCTTCCGAAAGACACCTGGCATTTCTGAAAAGTAAAGGGTGGGAAGTTAGGGCTGTGGTGTTTTATCAAAAGATTTGTGACGAAATTACTTATATATTTGAGATATATGAGGGTCAATCTCGTTGAAATTGTCTCTTTATGCTCTGTAAGGATATAGAAAAAAAAATATAGGATTCCATTTAAAAAAATACTGACCTTAAAGTCCCCCAAAAAATAACCTTAAAACAAATTTCTTTCTACTGTCACATATGTCCATTCAAATAGCGTAACTTTACCCTGAGGAGTTGTCTCAGGACAACGACAAGTACCGAAGATATTAAGATGATATTTCAGTTAGATGGGCCACCCTGTATATTAAACAATTAAAAATACTACAGTTACGACTACGTTAAATGTAAATACTATGGGTATACTGAATAATTTTGCAAGGAAATAACTTTTATATCCGTAGTCTTAAAGCCTTAAGGTCCACCTCCATTCCATCGTCGCGTAAATTTCTTTTCATCTCAAGGGTTGATCCCGTAGCGGCGCAAAGTGAGTGACTAAAGAAGAGGAAAGAATTTCCTCGATCGTGTCGGCGTCGCCAGGATGCGCCGCGTTCTTGTACATCGCTGGGCATAACGGTTAAGTTGAAGGGACGAGTGGGCGCCTGGAAGGACGCTATTATCGTAGCTCAAAAGCGCGCGCGAGCTCCCGCGACAAATCAAATCTCTGCCAGGCGAGTAGAAGCGGAACGAAGAAGGGGGTGGGGGGTGGTAGTCAGAGCGGTTAAGGGGGGGCGGGGGAGGAATCGTAATAGAGGGACGCAACTGGAATTTCACCAGACGCGTTCGCCACGAGCCATTGAACAGTTATCGCTGTCGCAGCGTTCAATGAGCGGATAACCGACTGCAAGGACTTCCGGTTTAATAAACGCCCGACGAGGACGATCTTTCATGGATGCATCCTTGAATAACTGAACGACGAAGAAATATGAAGCGGAGACGCCGGCGGCGCTATGCTCGTTTCTTCCGGTTGGAATTGTTATATTTCACGTTCTTGGATCTTGGTGAAGCTTTTGGTAATCTCGATATCCATCGCGGTCCGCGACGAACGGTTTAGTGAGTCACCTTGCTTCCGGTGAAATCATCAGACTCGTGGAGCGTAGTCGGACTTTATAGGTCGATGACCAGCAGAGGATGTTGCTGTGAGAAGGCGTGAATAGGAGAGATGAGAAACAATCGGGTAATCGACTTATAATTTGACCAACTGATGAGCCTGAGAAGAACAAGAAACTACGTAACTGAGAATTGAAAGAAACTACACCAACATTGGTAATTGAATATTGTATTTCGTTAGATGCTCCGAAATACAGAAACTTGCGTTGAATGGAAACCGTGTTCTCGATGGACATGGCGTAGTAACTTCCTTAAGGTCTTCTCAAATAACATGGCAAGTGGTATCTCTGGTAGATAGAAATCGCTAAGGAGTCTTTTACCGTTGACAGATTCGGATTAATTACTTCAATTGTGTCTTCTACCTTTGTTACTCGTTAGACAGGGATGCTCAAATTCAATATGGGTGACACGTAAATTGAAAAGTGTCTGGATTATTTAAACACTGTTATAAAATGTTTGCATGAAATTAATATCACAGTATAATTTAAAACAAGACCTACAGCCTCTATTAACACTAAACATACCATAACGGGTCAAATGACCCATTTTGAACTTTTGCATTGAAAATGCACGTATAATTTTATTGCGTTTGCACATTTGACTTCATGACTTTTTCTAAGTAATTAATGTACAGTTATAAAAAGTTTTTTTTTTTTGTTTTGTTTTGTTTATTCTGAGTAATCCTTGTTGTATACCGATATCTACCACAACGGGTCATTTGACCCGGAGAGAATTTTTTTGTTTTATGAGATTATCTAGTCATATTTGTAGTCAGTAAGTTGCACATTCTTCCAAAGACTGTTGCGTAAAGTAGTTCAACGAAAATAGCTCAGAATAATTTCAAGAAAATATCAAATTTTAGATTGAAAATAGCTTTTTAGTGTAAGAAAAAGTGGCAAAAATTGAAAGTCTTGGTAAGTACCTAGCTTATATTTTATTTTGATAGCTATAGTAATACAGATCATTTTTTACCCAGAAAAAATGTCGAAGCAAACAAGACAGTACAAGTTGTGTGATTTTCATCGAAAATTTTTACAACAGATAATTGTACTCTTACAATCTATAAAAGTAAGCCAACAAAAAAAGTACTTTTACTTAGTTCTAAACATAAATTCGTTAAAGTAGAAAACAATGATAAACGTTTACCTGAAACTGTTTCATATTACAATAAAACCAAATTTGGTGTAGACATGACCGATCAAATGGCGAGGAAATTTACTACAAAATCTAAGTCTTGCAGATGGCCTCTCCAAGTTTTTTTCAATATCCTTGATTTAGCTGGCATAAATGCCTGGATTTTGTACAAGCAAACGACAGGAGAAAATATCTCGAGACAAGATTTTTTACTCAAGCTAGCAGAAGAACTTGGCGCCGATTTTCGAGAAGCCCGTGAACAACCAAAACAAGAAACAAATACGAAAGGATCGTTGCCTAAGTCTACTACAGATGCTTATAAACGTATGAGATGTCAAATAGGATACTGTAAAGAAAATAAAACCAACAAAATTTGCTCTAAATGTAAAAAATATGTTTGCGGAAAATGTACAATGGAAACACTTATATGTAAAAAATGCGTTGAACTATGAATTAAAAATTTTTATTTTTTGCTTTTGTAATAGAAATGCTCAACATACTATTTTGTTTAATTATAATAAATTTAATTTATATTTTTATTTCCTTCCTAACATCCATATTTCATACATTCAAGCATGAAACATAAAGTCGGGTCATTTGACCCGCTATGGTAGAAATAGGTATATATTAAGTCTTGGTATGATTAGTGTTAACTAAACTCAAATATTTTCGACAATTTATGACTTAAAAAACGAAGTAAAGTGTGTCTGGCTACGTACGGCCTTTTTCACTGTGGCAGTTAACGTGTTAAGGGAAAAATGGATGATATTAAAATTAAGGGACCTATCGAACTGCAAAAGAAAAAGTTATATATGTACATATGTACATAAGATACATACATATATACCTATGAATATGTACAACAAACATACGTGACATACCTACTTATTTTAATTTGTTTATTACACAGATTCATTGAACAAATCAATTTAGATTGAATACATATTTTGTTTTTTACGAATATTTGTATCTGGGGTATCATGTCCCTTGCATACAATTTCAATTTGTTACATCTAGCGAGTATGTCATGGAAGTTACGAAAGTGGTACTTCGACAAAAAATGTAGCATTTTATGATTTATTTAACTTTAACGGGTGATTTGATCGCCTGAGAGTGAATGTCAGGTGAAAAAAATGGTGCCTTACATAATTTCGATGCCTTCTATAATCCCAGAAACTTTCATCAAACTCAAAATCTACGGGTTGGGAACCTTCCCACGGAATGTAAATAATACAAATCTGCGAAACTGTAGGAGACAGTTTCATAAATATACTAATGGATTTGGAATGAAATGCTAGCCACTTTTTGTCATTATATAAATTTGAATAAGTTGTAAAATAAAGGTATAAAACATTTGTTTGTTATAAACAAATTGTATTTGGGACAATCTGTTAGCCCCATATTAGTTTATATAAAAAAGCATGGCACTCACCCATTAAAGGTTTTTCCTTACCTCTTACGGTTAACAAGATATACTGAAAAAAACGAAAAATTCGGCAAACTTTAAGGGGTGGTTTCAACCCTGTAACGTGAGAGTCGGCCGACAAAAAAATTGTTGCTTGCATACCTCGATGCTCTCTACAACCCGACAAAGTTTCATTAAAGTCGGTATCTGCGGGTTGGGAAACCTGCCTTGTCAGTCAGGGTAACTTTGTCCCAGATCAGAAACTGATAATTTTCGATTTGCTGCAAATTGCTGCATTAAGTTGATATTTACGTAAAAAGTTATTTCACGTAAAAGTACGCGCAAAAAGGCTGTAAAATCGAAAATGATCATTCTCTGAGTTCGGGACATAGTTACCCCTTACTATGTCAAAGTTATCCCTACTTACGGTACGTCACAAATCATGAAACGATGAAGTTTAAAGAAAAACTAGATCACTTACCTTGCACAGTACTAGTGTTTGCTATCTCATTGGATCCCCTGGACAACTGATTTTAAGCGATCAGGAGGGGTCATACGCTTGGTTCAGATTCCAACAGGTGGTGGGGATAGCTCACGAGCAATCACAGAGGTCGTAACGTGAACCTGGTACACGCGAGTAACGTCGTGTTCGACGGGACATGGAGGACGGCAAAGGGAACAAAGACCGACCGGATCGCGACCGAACGAGGAAGCAGAGTAAAAAGTCGCGCGGGTAATCGCGCGCGCGTTTCGTTCTCAGCGCGAGTGGCCGGGGGGCGGGGCGAAGAAAGGTGACGAGAGAATCGTCTTGGGTCGACGATGGCGGCAGGGGGGGGGGTGCGGATATAGAGAAAGACATTTCCCACAGATCAAAGCCGCTACACCCGTCGTAAGTTCACGCGAGCGTAACGTAGAAGACAACCGCGTAATTTATAGAAGCCGGAAAGCGGCAGCTTAACAAAAACAGTTATAAAAATGATGAGTTTACCATGCGTAAGAGAGGACAGTCGTTCGAAGCGTTCGCGACGTACCCGTGCACAGGGTCGCTCGCCGCCCAAACGACACGACGCCTCGCGTAATCGTGACAGACGTAATAATCGCCAGGACGCCGCGTCGTCACACCTCGCGACCCGTTCCGACTAACCGTTCAGTTACAATTATCGGGCGAACAAAGGAGGACGCCGAGGATTACCCTACCGGCTGTGTCGTAAGGGATTATACCACTGCTTCCACGGGCCTTGGAATTAATTGAGCGGCGATGGACGAATCTGTGCGGGCCGAGCTGGAAAAAGGCCGGGCCGATGTAATGAATTAATCCGGAATGAGATAAGACGAGGTGAAAAGGACTTTAGTCCGTTAATTGGGCAATTAGGCGATCATTAACCGTTTAAGGGCAGAATACACCGAAATTGAAGGCTTACCATGGACGACACATGGTCCGTGATTTACAAAGAATTATTTTCATTTTAAAGTATATTGTATAAAAATACTAAGTATCTACACAATTCATCATTATTTAGATTGGTTTTTTAATAAAAACTGTATAATTACAGTGTGGACCACGCAATTGGGGCCAGGCATAGAGACATTAAATGGTTTCGAGTGATGCACCACGTGGTGCATGTATGTGTCTTCTCCGAAACTAGTGGAGTTTCAAAGATTTCAAAACCACTTCTAATTTTTTAGATGGAACTATACACTTTTTTCTACACTATTCGATGCATTTTTCAGTTCTCTACAAAAAAGAATCGGGGTCGAAGAATGATTAATTTAAAAGATATTTTAACTTCAGTTTCTCAACATTTTATAATATTTGGACCTAGGATTGAACGTTTCTTCTCTATGTTTTCGCTCGTGTTTACCTATTGTAGTCTTTTAAACTAATTATTTTAGACTTCAGACACAGTCACAAATAGGCATAATCGAATTTATATAATTTTTATTTAAATAAACATTAGTCCATTGCGACGTTTTGCCTGACATATATATGCGCAGTGAGCATTCAGATGGTTAAAATGTAAATAAACAGAATTTCCTTCAAATAATCGATTTATGTTTCAATTACGGATGGGTGCATTTGAATAAAATTATTGCTACGCAACTTGCATCGCAATCAGTCTATCTAAGGTGTAATTTACTAAACGAATATAATACGGCATAGTATAATTATATGTAAGAGACTTTTAGTAAAATAGGAAAACTATAAGAAATCAATGGAAGGTATAGCACAGCAGTTTATTTCTATAGCGTACGATGAAGCCATCGGTAATCCCACGACTATCATAAACGTCGAACCTTCTTTAATGAATTTCACTTCTCTGATAGGTGATTCTAATTTTAAGGCAGTATCTCTGAATGAACATTAATCGTTCGCACCGTTTGATTTTAATTTCGATCTCTTTGCAATTGATAGTGTCTGTCCTCGAATACTACCGCTAATTTTGATCCACGAATGAAAACAAACGGTCCTGCGAAACGTCGCTGTATTTTAAATTACGTTTAATATTAGAAAACCGTTTGAAGTCCGTAGGTGGACGTTTCCTGTACTATTTCACCCAGACATCGTCAAGGTATATTTTCCCCGTGATAGTACAAGTTTACTTCTCATTCGACAAATTATTGCCGACGCAAACGGTCCGGCCCGTACATCGTCTAAACGACGACGTCAACGACACCGGTATGAGCATCATGAGCCACGAGACGGAACACTCGCTTACAATTATTACTCGTCTAACATGCAGACCCGGCATTTTCAACAACCGTGGGAAATTCGTATTAATCAGGCCCCTCGGTGTCCTCCCATCGGCCTGGTCTCCCGAAAGTAACACGAACGGAAGTAAAAAGACGTGAGTTCAACGCCAATGATCCCGCGATGATTCTACGAAATCACCACCACTCTTGTACCAGTCCGTTATACAAGGTATTTCGTAACACGTGAAACGCTCTTTAGCGATAGAGGGAGAGAGAGAGAGAGAGAGAGAGAGAGAGAGAGGGGGGGGAGAGAGAACACTATCGGCTAAATCTTTTCGATGTAACACTTTTTGTTTTTCTTTTCCAGCTGGTTAATGAGTAAACATGTAAATGTCATTCATCTATAATTTACCTTTGGCATGATCTATATCCTTTTAATTCTTACTGGTGGTAGTTTGATACTAGAGAAGTAACCCCGGAATCTTTTAAATCGAAATTTCATAACGGGAAAGTTAAAAATCTGAACGAATTATTTGAAATATACGTTAAAGGTGGCAGAGTATTCATTCTAAAAAGATGTAGAGAGTTTTATAGCATAAGGCGAAGAGGATGCGGGCAATCATCGATTTCGAGGAATATCCTACCAAGTAGGATTAATCATGCTGTCTCGTTCTCTTTCCAAAATTATGTTATATGGATTATTGCTTTCGTCACATATAACTGTTCTTTTATTATTAAGGAAACGTTTTTGTCTATCAGACGTAAACAAGTTTACTAAAGTGGTTTAGATGTTGTACTTGCCACCATAGACCAGTCATAAGCTTTAATATCGATCGTGTCCCTATTTTAAATATTAAACCAGAAAGTGACTGTTTGATATTGTATGTATCTCACATTGTTCCCGAATTATAGACATTTTAACACTCAACTAATTTTTAACAAGTTCAGGTAATGAATGACCTAAAATGTTCTTGCAACAATAGTAACCACGACATTGAACATATTCGTTGGCAATGGCTTCTTTTAAAAACTCAAAGAACGAACGTAATTCAACAACTTCGTAAACTAAATTGCAATTTCCGACTACTATGACCAGTATCCTGACCAAACCCAATATCGAAGCTGGTGTTCATGTATTCTATCATTTCTAAAATGTTGTATCTTATACGTATATATTTATTCTCATTGTATGACAAATAAATCTCTTGAGATTTGAGTGCTTCGATAAAAAAGAATTAACTTTTAACAATAAATTTATCATGAGCCAGTATATACAGGGTGGGGTAATAACTATGTCCACTTTGAATAGTGCCGTTATTTGTAATAATATGAAAAAATGTTATATACAAAACTTACGCGGTATAGAGGGCGGCATATTGTGACACAAACATTTTCTGCGTGGGTGAAGGCATAAAGGAGATTTCAAGGTCATCTCTATTTTTTTTAATGGAATGCTATGTTTGTTTTATCGCGATGTGATAGCCGGTGTTGTGACGACTCCAACGAGCTATCTTTGAAGGTCATGCAAGGTCAAATGTGGTAGTAAAATAAACTTTCTTACATTACAGGAGATGCTCGAAGTGGTGACCGTTGCGTCAATGCAAAGTTGCAATCTTCGTATCGCTGCTTCACGCGCATGTTATTTTACTACCACCTTTGACCTTGCATGACCTTCAATGATAGCTCGCTGAAGTCGTCTCAATACCGGCTGTCACATTACGATAAAAAAAACCGCATACCATTAAAAAAAATAGAGATGACCTTGAAATCTCCTCTATACCTTCACTCACGCAGAAAATGTTTGTGTCACAATATGCCCCCCTCTATACCGTGTAAGTTCTGTATAAAACATTTTTTCAAATTATTAAAAATAACGACAATATTCAAAGTGGACATAGCTATAGCCCCACCCTGTATAATGGATCCTACCAAACTCTTTATGAACAACACGAACTATTGGGACATCCTTAAAATGGTAAACAGCCACAGATTACCAGAGTCACAAAATAAAATTCCGTTTTCTAATACCATCCTAAACACTGGAATTGCTCGACTATACGAACATTTGCCGAAGAAACATTTGACATTCCAATCAAAGTGATCATCGTGGCCGCGAAGAAAATTCGTCGCCTATTAATACCAGCGCGCGCGCCCGCGCTGAGAGCTCGACAAAAGGATTAGAAAATGCTGAAGCTGTTCGGGAGCGTTTGCTCGGTCGCGCGAGCTGCATACCATATCTAATAATGAAATAACTCAAATAATTCAAAAGGAGTTATGCGAATGCCTTATCGTCCTGACGCTTTGAATTACCCGGCCGAACGGTGCCGCGCCTGAGGATAGACGAGGCGGAGGCGGCCGTGGTGGGAGCGTATTTTTAGAATGATCTATGTCTTCGTTTGATTCCGAAGATTGCGCTCTCGCCGCACCGAGAAACCGAGAGTCTTAACGGGATCTGGTTACGGGCCTGACGCCGTGTGTTTTCGGATTCCCGGCTTCGTCCTGGACACGCTATCGGTAACACGGATCTACCTTCTTGCCTTCCCTCTTCTGACTTCGTTGACAGACCGGGGCCGTCATGTTCACGCCGATCCAGATTCCACGGTGTCCTCTTTGTCACTTTTTCCCCTACACGGTCGCCCCTCGAGACAAAAATTTGTACAGCTCGGCAGTTAGAAAAAGATTCTCGAGCCGAGAGAGTCTTCGAGGACCTACCCTATCTAGAATCTGATTATCACGCCGCGCGTCAAAGCATAGAGGCCATTTACACACTGTTCCCGCCGTATAATCACACTCTGTCGACTTGTTTATAATCACACTGACATCGCTACCATGTCTGGTTATCAAACACTAGGCACACATTGCGCACGAACAGCCAAGTAGCGGAAAAGGATAGTGATAAGTGGGGATTGGGAGGGGACAGGGCCAGAGGCCAACTAATGAAACGGTTACAGAATCGTATCCATTGCTCTCTATAATAGTAATGTCAGCCGCGAGCGCCCGTCACTGTAGGGAGAGAATACTCTACGTGAAATTCCTTGGAAAAAGAGTTTAAAAGGTTTTACAAGTTTACAGAATTGTGGGTCATAGTGTGTACAACATTTTGAATTATTATTCGGAGTATTCTATGAGCTTAGCTTGTATAAGAGTAAAAGTAGAACTCTTACGAGGAGTTTGATGAGCGGCAATAGAATTGCTTCGAAGTTTGTGTCATATATTTTTATGTTCATATTGAAAAATAAAAGAAGTGGTGCAAGATAATATTACTGTTTAAGACTTATTATTGTCCATACGAGAAGTTTTATCACTAGACCACAGACTTTATACATTACCACCCACGGTGCTACATGAACTAAAATAAAATACATTACCCTCATTGGATTTAATAAATGTCTATTTCTTTTAATTACTTTGGAAAATATTATTTTGGATAAAATTCAACAGTCTATTTATCATATTTTTCAAGTAACCATCAAAGACCTTCTTAAAAATAAGTTTCATGGTAATTATATTATTTAATATTTAATTTCTAGAAAACTGTTTGAGCCAATAAGGTGATATTTTGCAGAAACGCTAGTTTTAATTACCTATTACTAGGAGATTCTGAAGATGAAGAAACTGTAAAAAATTTAATTAATAATTGAATTTTCTTATTCAAGACAAAAACATATCGTCCCTGTAGTTCTCCTATGCTTATTTCGATGGAAAACGAAAATATTTCGGCTTGAATTGATCCGTGTATCGTTTACAGAAGTTTATTTAGTTCACAAACTCCAATGCTTACCACGCGATCAGGAATTCATTTTTCTGTTCTCGGCTTTCTGAACCCATGACATCGTTCATGTATATTTAGATTCTGATGGACGTTTGATAAAATCCAATTCGAATCCGGTCGATTCAAGATTCCGTTGTTTCCGGTTTCAACAGATTATAAACCGGAATTAATCACGCTTTCGGAAACGCAAAGTATGTAGCTTGTCTGACAATACTGTCAGTAATATTCGCGTCAGCTTTAATTGAATATTCGCGTCGATCCGAGAGACGCGGAATAGAACGATTAATAAGAGTGAAACTGACAGGGGAAATTCAATTAGGAATGTCGATCGAAAGGTGCAAGGAAATCTGAAATCTCTTCAAGCGAAGCCCGTTATATTGGAGGCATCGTTACAGGAGTAGAAAATACCAGGGGAAAGAAGTACGATGTGACAGGCGTCAGCCGTTCTAAGTAATGAATTCATTAACGAGTTCAATACCACCGACTTTTACATTAAAATTAACCTTTTAATTAACATTTTCGATTCTTTTATTCAGAAAAATGTACTTTGCATGCACTAAGTATGTAGTCCGGAATATACTAAAACTATTTCAATGGATCTCATGAATATTAAGTTAGACATTGTCTTCTTAACACAACGAGATCTAAATTGACTCAAGTATGTAATATATTGTTCGTTATTTTTGTGGAAAGTGAATTTTCTGTCTTGATAGATAAGTGTAACAGTTTGTGAAATGTTTACATCACAGCATGATCCTTACAGTCTTCACATTTGCATACGAATAATACAATCTTTAAATTGAAGCTAAAAATGAATCCTTGTAATCAGATATTGAATAATAGATAGTTTCCTGCAAATCTAATGAGGTTGTGTATTCTATAGAAATAGACAATGTGATAACTAGACTGCTGATTTTTATGCAAAATAACATTTTTTAAATTAATTTTTGAAGACAGCAGCTGAGGTTGGAATTTCTTTCTCCTCTCAAATAACTTATTGGGTTCAAAATAAAGTAGAAAACACATTGCTTCTGATGAAATACTATAAATGCATAAAATCCGCAGTCTAGTGATAACTCATAGATCATATACTGACTGTTTTCTTAAAAGAAGGATTCCAATCCCATACACGTTTTGTCGACACTAATCTGGTAGTCAATTTTGAAAAATGTCTTATCTCACAGACTGAAACGAAGAAATTTTATATGCTGCATGTGTT
This sequence comes from Dufourea novaeangliae, assembly GCF_001272555.1. Taxonomy (NCBI): domain Eukaryota; kingdom Metazoa; phylum Arthropoda; class Insecta; order Hymenoptera; family Halictidae; genus Dufourea; species Dufourea novaeangliae. The sequence continues at coordinate 1,296,478 of NW_015373962.1, forward strand.
AATTCTTGTGACTGTGACGTTAATGTGATGTTCCCACAGATAGTGAATTACAGTAACCACGATCGTAATTATTCGAACGATCATGGCAGTCGATTAAAAAGTATGAAACGTACATTATAATACAAATTAAACACCACCTTCATATTACAAATTCAAAAGAAGAATTCTATTTTTATAGAAAGTAATCAACTCTCGGTATAGTTTAATGCATATAATATGGCGTTAGACTACCAGGAAAATGAAGACTTCACAAACATTCTACACGTGGCAACAAACGTGTTAAACAGATCGGACTCTAGATCAAAATTCAGTTCCCCCCGTGTACGCATGTAAGATTTTCCATCGGTTCCGGACGGTGAACAAAGTCATACCATGGAAAAGGGAGGGGCGGAAAGTATATCGAAAGAAAAAGGGGGGTTTCGCCGAAGGGAACGTTGAAGGAAAAAAAAGTGAAAAGAAGAAGTATAAATCGTTGTGCACGAAGGACCACGATCAAGATCGCGAGATCTAACCAGAGGGCCGGGCCACTTATTCGACGCGCTATATTTATCGGTGATCTTGCCGAGTTTTCCGACCCCTGCCGGGTAGATCTACACGACTCGTATGAAACTCGATAACGCGGTCGATCCTCCCCGTATGCATTCGCGGCCGCGCGTATGCGCGTGTGCGTGTACCTTCGCGGCAGAACAATGCACACGTGTAAGTATACGGGCGTAGAGCGGTCGTGCGTGAGCAAGCTCGGCCGCATGATTCCGAAAGATGCACCCTGCATGCACGGGAGCGCTCATTAACGCTTATCAATAATTACGTTTCTACATTTATCGCGTAACAAGCGAGCCGGTCTTCGTCATTAAACGGCGTTCCTGGCTAGGGACACGGTCTACTTGCCTCGACCTCGGCCGATTCGCGTCTTCGCGGCTGCGCAGACGATCCTCGATCGCGATCGAAGAATAGCAGAATTGCGTGAGGGTGACTCCCTATACATATACCGATCCGTCCTCTATCTTTCGGCTCAATCTGTTCCCTTGTTTATTCTGAGATCTGATGGAGTTAGTGAAATTGATAGAAATCTGAGGGTATAGTCATTAATAATCTCGATGACTTATGACTTTAGATACGATTGAAACTTGTGTATGATTTAGACAACCCTCTTATTGTTAGATGTATTAGTAAACAGTTTACTGGTTTGACAAGATTAATATTTATTTATGTGGGAACTAAAAGCTTGTAGAATTTTAATTATAGTCATCCTTGTTTTTCTATGCACTGCGCCATCTTTTAAGAACGAACAGAGCGAGAAGATGATTTCAATTTAAACTGTGTTTCCAATTTTTTTGTTGTAAAAACAGTGTGGATTACTAATTAGTGCACCTAATAATCTGGATGTCGTTTATTCTGAAATTTGATATAGTTGTGGGAATTGATGTACGCCTAAGAAGAAACGTATTAGTGTTAAATGTTTGAAGTAAGCAAACGTTGAGTTTGATTTAACCACTTGCGCTACGAATAAACTCACGGTTGCGGTGCCGTGCGCTACAATATAACACGCGGTAAGGTGTCACATTCACGCCGCTCCGCGTCTGCGAGTGCAATCCTTTAACAATATCACTGGGTTTACTATTATTCTCCATTTTACAATATGGGTTGAAATGATTAAAAGAAAATAAATCTATTACTATGCGACGCCGTGCACTCTGGAACTGTAGCTCGAGAAATAAACAATCTGGTTGTTAGGCGACGTGTGGACCACGTCATTTTCATTTTTGCGACAAACGCCTATCGACGTGGTGTACACGTCGCTCGCGGTTTTGGAACAAAGGCATCTCGACGTGCGTGGCACGTCTTTTTAGCACAAGTGGTTAAGGGACCTTTGAATTATTTTAGACCAATTTATGAATCGGGCTTTAATGCATAGTGTGGTCATAGATGTGTGGTTAAGTGCGGCAATGATTATTTCACAAATTTCTTTAAATATTTTACTATTATACCTTAAATATAAAACGTTTTTCTACCCCTTCCTTTTCTAAAAATGAAGCAAGTTATTGAAAGCGAAGATCAATAGTATTGAAGCACTTAGCATTTTTCATTTCCGTAAAAATAAGTATAAAATTTCGCAAAAAGCTATTATTTACCGTTAAACCTAATAAATAAATAATGCTCAATATTATATTGTAGATTGTGAAATACTTTAAATTGTTTAGAAGATTATATAAATTACATCAACCAATAAAATAATAACAGTAATAATGAAAAGTTTTGTGATGAGAGTTCAACTATGAAAGATATAAAAGAAAGAGGCACAGCTATAACTAAAATATTATTATGGATTCAACCAGAAATCTTATTTCATTCAACACAAAGTACGTATTTCGTTCTACTTTCAATCGTTTACGATAAATAGTATATAGCATATACCTATTCAGAATACTTAAATACCTGAACACGTATCCAAGTTCCACGAGAAAAATATATATTTTTTTATTAGAGCGTGTACCCCCCCAATGCAGGAAGATTGAATAGCAGAACCGAAGAATTGCTCGTGTTCCTGTAGCCCAATTATGGCCAATATCGAGCAGAAGCGTGAAAGCAGTCAGCGATAAAATTCTCGAACAGGTCCGGCATTAATTAGACCGATTCAATTCTAGATATACAAACTATTTTCGTGGTTACTTCATTTCTGAATCGTTGAAGCCGGCAATAATGCCAGCGATTAGTTGAGCTTGAACAAAAGCGGCAGGAATTACGTATCTGTTCATATGGAAGCCGGATGTTGCTTTCCTTAATAATTATGTCTTCTACACGCCGCTTCTTTCGCGAAAATTGCAAATAACCTGGAAGTGGATGTTATTTCCTATAACGTCGATCCACGATATGCCAAACGAACGTTTCAATGGAAAATTAAATCGTTTTAACAAACAAATTCGAGTTCCTGTTACTCTCTATCTGACATTTTACGTGGCTACAAACGCTCCGACTTTTATTTTAAGATATGTGCGGTAATTATTCCGATAGCTTTCTAAGCACTTGTCTAGACTCGCGTTGTCGGAATATGGTACATTTTTTAGGTACGAAATAACATCTATGATTTAGGTACATTAATGTTTGTAAGTATCTAGACACAGTATATTATCAATATTTGAATAGCACTATTTTTTAAGAAACAAGGGAGTATGGTCTTTACCGCTAATATTTGACGAATTGCATAGCTTTCTTTGGCCAATTCTACAACAGTGCTTCCCAAGTGTTTCTCTCGATAGTTCTGCTTTGGAACTCGAGTTTGCCTGCATCGTTTTCGTAATATGCTTTTCTGTTTCACGTGACTGGCAGTGGTCTAAGCGCATAGAAGTAGAAGTTAGAACAAAGCAGCTAAAACTTGTTACTTTTTTATTGTACATACATACTCTACGTATACATTTGCGTTCAACTTTAGTCATAGTACTTTTAACGATATCAATTTTTTAATAACTTGTGCTGCTCTGTAACAGTTGAATATATACATTCAATTTATATCAAACAGAATGATACAAATAAATAAAGGTAGGTACACATATTCGTAAAATATTCACAGATTTCCACCACTATACGTATAAGTGACCAGATACTTATGAACGGTAGTGTGCATATGTATGTATATTTGTAGATCTTCAGTAAGTTATTAAGCTAAAACTCTGAGGCTTGATTAATTTATCTGACACTAAAATCGGCTGTTTCGTCAATATGAAATTACTATTTTCTTTGGTTAATGATATATTTGTGCTACACAAGATCGAATAAAGGAATGCATTAGTAAAATTGAGCGGTGTACATATTCTGTTAATACTTATTCGGACTACCAATATAGTCAAAATGGCTGGTTCGTAAAATCTTACCGAATTATCGTAATTTTATTAAACGGAAATTTCTGACATTTTTCGTAATATTACTGCAATATGTAAACGAGGAAATTAGTTTTTAAATTTGATTATTTTCAGAAAGCTGTCATGTTTTTAATCTGGTAGACATAGATATATGTTTAGTTGCAATATGTTTACTATCAGTAAATCATACTAGTCTTAAGCCGAATCTTTTAATCTATTGGCCAAACTTCTTCGTCAGTAGAACGTGAATTTTATGCATTTATAGCGTACCTAACTACAGTAGTGATCGAAACTTGAAGATCACATCGACTAGAAGGAAATAAATAATTCAATCTGTATTATGAACATTAAGACCGTGGTTTTTTTCAAAGATGTATTTGTATTACCATTTCTTTTCTTGAATTTGTAGTAATTGCTGCATCTAAACTTGCAAATCGCAATAAAACAGAAACTTTAATACATTCCAATGATATTTTTCTCTTATTTCGTGTCTAACAGGTACAACACTAAATACAGTGTGCAATATCCTCCTTAATTCCTATTTCTGTACATTATGCATAAGAATGCAATTTATCAAAATAAGGTCAAATATAATTTCCATCGCACTACTTTTAATTGTTAATTATAATCAAATTAAACAACTGCAAATCCGAATATAGTTACTCTGTTTGTAATAAATACCACCATGAAGATGCAATAAAAAATGTAAAACTATTCATTTATGGATGATTTACACGTCTAATCTTTTCTACAGGACCATAAGGGAGAGAATGAACTCTCTGCAAGTGAATACTCTACTTTTTGCCTTCATTATTGCTGTCCGCGTCAAAATCAGTTCCAGCCAAAGAATGAGTGACGCGTGATTCCCGATGCATCCCTCTTGCGCTCTAGTGCTCTACCTCTGCAACATGAGGCCGATAAGATCGAGAAGTCGACCTGACTAATGAATTCCGTGGCTCACACGTGAAATGCTGTATAAAGCGATTAATATCGACCCTTGGCTAGGTAGAAAAGTTCTGGCCGTTAACGACGTCTGTTTAAGTGCTCGGTGTCTTACAATGTTGCTTAATTACGAGGGATATGCTGTATATCATAACGCAGTCGGCTCCCCTACTCGCGATCGTTATGAGTCTACAACAAAAGCTCGGGTGATTCATTATGGACACGCGTTGAATTATTACGAATCCGCGGATTGCCGATCGGTGATTCACTCTGCGAATTCGGTTCGATTCGACGTTGTAAAATCTGACGCAATCAATCGTTATCAGGGCTGGTTACCGTTTATAAGAAGCAATTGGTCTTATAATTTTAATTACGATAGGATTTAGGTTTTCACATTATACAGTAACGTTTCCGTTATTATTTTGTCACTCTTGAGATACTTCCTTCGTTTTCGAGGAGTTCTGTTTGATGTAACATGTAACTATAAGCGATTTATAATAGAACGTAATTCATTAATTAACCTCTTAAGTGGGGAGAGCGGATTTATCCACCTTGGTTTATACTTTTGTATTCAATTGGACGTTACAAAAATGGCTGTCGCGTCAATTCATTTTAATAATATTGTACGAAATAAACACTATTTTTGTTTTTAATTAAGTTTAAAAATTCGAATTTTGTATTCAACTGTATATAGTCAAATACAACACACCGCGAAAATTATTTTCCCGCTTAAAGGGTTAATAATGTTACATAATAATATTTTATTGCTAGCTTGCGTATTTGTCGATGTTTCTGTGTATAGGCAACCTTTTCTTCTTAAACGATCAAGAAAGTGGTGCATCCATCTCTGATACAAAATCATAAATTACTGTCGGGACAGTACTATGGTAAACTGAAGTTGAATGTTTGAAAATTTCCGTACTATCAATTCCAGGAATCTTTCCGGGAAATAAGTACTAGATCGAATCACAACTAACTTCCGCTTTTCCGTTGAAATTTCCTTCGTCTTGAAACGATTAACAATTACGTTCCATACTTCTTAATGCATTGTTCCCAGTCATTTGTGATTGTCTACTCGGCGTAAATGATACCAATTTTACACTTGGTGAATCACAGTGTATATTTTTCAAAATATACACGGTGTCCGGAAAAGTATAGTATTCTCGAGCAAGGTATGATTTTGCATGAAAACATAAATCGAGAATGAAGAATAAAATTTGTTTAAATAAGACTTGATTCTAGAGAAAGTCGATTCTGAAAATGTACCAAGTATGCGTGCACTTAACTCCTAAGTAATTAAGACTCGATGGACCTTGGTGTACATTGCTCTTTCTATAAAATCTAGGACCTTATCAACGTGACGTAACAAAAGTATACAATAAGACAAAATATTTACCTTCTAGATGTTTTGTTTAATAACATTGCTCTAGAATTTGACCACTTTTTTGGTGTCCAAAGTTATTTTAAGATCATAACTTAGGTATGACCGAATACATTTTTTCATCTATTACAAGATACAGTAGAAAAAACGATATGCTTTCCTGCAGAAATAGCGTTGATTTTGAAAAAACCCGGAAGAATGACGTTAACTAATTTCTTTTCTTCCACGATATTCCTGTTTCAAAACCTTTCAAATTATGCTTCAGACATTTCTCACATCATTAAAAAGAAAGGAGATATTTCGATTAGCTTCCTTCAATTGGGACATCTTTTATATTATACTTTCGTACTAATCTCGTACAACTTTCAAATGACAATCCTCTTCCTCAAGTTGTTCAATTAATCGTTGTTTTCAGAATAGACTATCGATTTGATATGTACATTTTCAAAAATCGAATTTCTCGAAAAAAAGACATACAACAAAATTTTGTTCTTCATTTTGGATTTATTTTTTTACTGAAAATCACAGCGTGCTCGATACTAGTACACTTTGCGGAACACCATTGTATATACAGGATGAGAAGAAGGTTACTCGCCAAATGATGAAGAAAAGTTTTAATAAATATGGGTGAAAAAATGAATATCTTCAAAATTATAAACGATTCTATGTTTTGGTTAAAGCGAGTAACTTTCTCGTTTCGAGAGCTATCGTTTCCTAGTTGCAGAAGGTATTTTTAAATTTTTCTTTATAACTTTAATCAAAACAAAAAACTGTTTATAACTTTGAATAAATGAATTTTCCGACCCATGTTTATTAGAACTTCTTTTCATCATTTGGCGAGTAGGTACTATCTACCCTAAAAGTTATGAACTCTTTTGTAAGACCCTGTGCAACCTAACTGAATAGTAATTGTAATCGATCTTATTTATTTAGGAATTATGAGGAACGTTCCAATATCCACTAAGCGCGCTTGCTTTAATCGGCACCGGTAAAAGAATCGGTCGTTGCCTGTCCAATAGACATGTCCCGTAATGGCTTTAACATTCTAATAAAGACGTCAGAATATTCCCGTCTCGGGGAATCGCTGGCTGAATCATCGGGGCAGGCAGACGCGGGAATAATTAAGTGGCACCAAAAGATCGTTGTGAGAACCAGTCGTCGGTGATCTCGAAACGACAGCCAGCCATCGGAAGGGGTGGCAGAGGGAGGGGGGGAGGCGGCGGCCAAGGTATGTCCAGCGACGATCGTTTGCTAAACCGGTAAGCAAATTTATTCCCCTGTTGTTGAGCGACGCTTCTCGACCGCGTCCGGCCGTGTCATTACTCCCTTTCACGATCCTCGTTAGCAAAGACTCGCGCGCGTAAAGCACGGATCCTGTAATAAGACGTGCGCGTAGCCAAGCGAGTCGACGACGACATCGACTTTATGGTTCGATCGTTACCGTTACCTTTCGCCGTGTGAAATCTCTCTTTGTTACCTTTTTACGCACTGTAAAAGGATTCCCTTTCGCCAGGTAGCGTTTCACGCGCGGAACATGGAAGGAATTTTTGGTTCGAAGGCAATATTTTGTATTCGCTTTAACTTTCGGACAACACACTCGTGAAAATTTGCACCAGTGAAACATTGTTTCGTTTTTTCGTATGGAGATTTACCATTTCTTTATGAAAAATTTTCATAGTTGAAAAATTATTTCTCACTTTTGCAATAATTACCATTGAATTTCTGTGGGAATTTTACCCCAAAAAATATGTTATGATCTCAATTTGCTGTTATTCTGTTCAAGTTCTTAATTGTTCACAAATTCATAATCCTAATTCGCACTAGTGTGGTCTTTAGGACATATGCTGAGGTGGCGTGTGGTTTCTGAGGAATAACACTTGTACTTACCGTTTCATCGGCTGTTACGATGTGTAATCTAGTGGTACGAGGAAGTAGAAAATATTAGATCGCTGAATTAGGCACGTGAAATGGTCGATTTTACTGGTAGGTATATTTAACGTTACTTCTATGAATAAAAATTATTAACTTAGCTCCTTTCTTTACTGGAAAATTACACACTGTACTTTCCTCATTTCAAGATACTAACATAGCAGTGAAATCAATTATGTTAAATATTAGAGGTAATGAAGGTAAATAATTAATCTCAGTTAAATTCGGCTATTTTCTCCGTGTTCATTCGAAGATGGACATTTAGGTGAAATTCATAAATAATCTTCATAAAGGTACATCGAAGTTACTGCTAAAAAATGTTATTCAGCGATGACAACATTTGGCCAAAAAATGGTAGCTAAAGGAGTCTTTGAAGAATCATCTTCAAATTCGATGTAGTAATTTTGTAATAAATGTAACACTTGCATTTAAATGAAAAAGGTGTATAAAGTCTATTGAATCTTACTTTGTCTAATACAATTCGTATAATGCTCAATATAATGTCAAGTGTCGGTAATAAAATGGCCAATTCATATGGAACAACCTAATATCTTTTGGATGCTTTGTATGCAAATATGGTGTAAGAGCACAGAGAACAAAGAGTTATGATTTCTGTAAAAATAAGCGATAATATATAATATGTATATTGGTACGAGTATTTCTAATGCCAGTTTTTATATGAAGAGGGATATAAGGAAATAGATAACGACTTGTTTGCTTAAACAATTGACAGGTGATTTAAAGATATTTGATAAACAATCCTTTCCCCGCTTTTCACGCTCTATAGATAATTTTAGAGTCCAGTTTTCAGACGGTAACGATGCAATATAAATTCGCAAGTGTAACGATGAACTTAAGCGCATGTTTACTCAAAACAACTAAGATTACATTCAAGTGTAACATTTTTAACTCATATATAATTCCTGTAATTTTCTGACATTATTCATTTTAATAAATCGATAGTCGTTTTTATTTCATAAATGGCGGAGAATGTTGATAAGCGAAGACCAATGTTATTCTAACAGTGCAGGTTTTGATTTTCATGAAAAAAAAAAATACAAAGTACTTATTAGTACACCTAATTGTAGTTTCACATGTCAACATTGCAACCCTCGTGTGCATGCGTACAAAGTCTTGTTGCTATATCGAAGTGGGTGTATATTACATTACTATTGGGTCGGCCGAAAAGTTTTTGCGTTTGCTACAGGAGTTTTTAGAGTTTTAACTCTCCGTCACACGTAGTATTAAAGTCAATCTATTTCGTTCACACCAAGACAGACATGTATTCTAAGATGAACAAATAATTATAGAAAAATTTATAATATAAGAGATGACTTACAAGAGATGTTCCCCAGAGATCGTTCCATCGAGGTGACGCTACAAATGAAGTTACACAGATGTCAATTTAGTTTTGAAAAAATAATAGTAGGATATTATGGGACTTGACCTTCTATGAACTGAAATAAGTGTCACTATCACGGAAAATTCAATATCAACCGGAAGTATGGCGTCAAATTCCGTCTGCAGCTCTGACACCATTGTCATCCATATATATATATATATGTAAACAGATTTCTTTTTATACTTTGTTGGTACTTTTTAAGATTTTTTGGAGACATGTAGATAGAGTAACTGACATTCAATCCGATCAATAGTTTGGATTGAACACATTGGTCGAGGTGAACAAAAAAGCTACGTTGGTATTCTTTGTTTCTTTTCCAGTTATCTTATTGTATATGTATTCAAAAACTGAAGAAGTCAAGAAGATTATAAGAAATTTATTTACATATATCAATTTTCAGAGCCGCTTATGACGGAGTTTGACGCCATTGTTCTGGTGGATACTGAATTTTCCGGGCAAGTGAATGTTTATGCAAGTATAGAACTGTATGGATCAATTTCTCGAAACTGAATACAAAGAAAAATTTACCTTGTCAATGATTCCAATAGGTTGGAAATAAGAAGAAAACCCGAATAAACTTACTGAAACTTTTTACTATATTGAATTTTAGACAATCAGATATTTTATAAATGCATAAAATCCGCAGTCTGTTTACTTGAATTTTTACAAGGTCAGGTCCTATAATTTTCAATCGCTATTATTTCATGGCTAACTTAATATCTATGTAACTTCCCTTGTTAGCGTCAACTCGATGAAACGATGCGACGTAAAAGATAGAGTGTCAGCTACTGGAAAAATAAAAAATGGAATCGGACTTCCCGAACAATTAGCGTCGTGACTACATTGCATTACGTTCAATTCTTGTAATTCAAACTAGTCGATCCACGGAGGAAGAGGATTACGTGTCGCAAATAGCCGGAGCGAACACGTACGGACGCACGGGCGCCATGGCTGCGGCTGGCAAGTGTGTAATAAGATATCCGCGGATACTCGAAGCCCTCAATTGGCTAATTTACCGGCAGTTAGCGGCTATCCGACCGCTTAGGTCATCCCAACGTGGCCGAGCATTCGGCCTGAATAATTTATAACTGCCTGTTTACGAGAATTGAGAATAATGAATTTCAGTGGCAGCTTCGCACTCCGACGCATCATTGACGAACTACAGCTGGCCATCGGGCCGACTCGGATGTTCGTTATTAGGTGATACGACGACACGTTCACGTCCCGTGAATAACATCCTTCTTCGTTGGTTGAATGTGTACAGCACCTGGCGTGCAGACACGAGATGGATTTTCATTCACTGGAGGAAATGTCTGTAAATCAACAAGATCAATACTTTTACGAATAAAGGTTGAATTACGTTGAGTGGAAGGATCAGCTAAAGGCAGTTTGAACAGAACCATACAAGTTGCCGATATTAATTGTTACCCGATACCGATCATCTTAATTATCGATCTGTCAAAGCTGTGATTACCTGGATATTAAATTTCTTAAAACTGGAAGTACGAGTTGTTAGAAATGGCTAAACTACAGTGAAACAGGTGTAAAGGATGGAAGAAATACACTAATTATCAATTATTTGTATTACAGGATGTTAGAAACATATTAAAGAATCACTTTTAATAGTTCTTTTGTATATCATTACCAAGTTATCGAACCCAAATATTCCTCATCCTTTTTGAATAATTAACCGAAGTTCGAAAATTTGGTTGAAGGATCATAAACTCCGCTGTCCATATTCAACAGAATGGATGAAAAAATATTTGCACATAATCACTTACAGAAATAAGTTTATAGGTTCCTGAATTGTATCCTAAAAATTTTCATTAACTTACTTTGAAACGATATATGTATACATATACATATATTGACTGCACTATTGATACTGCTGATTTGTATTGTTCAAATTCAAATAATACATCAAGACTATATTATTAATTATGGCTTCCAAGAAGCTGCTATAAAATCCACTGCATATCTATTCTTCAGTTCAAAGCGGTCTGCGCTAGTTAATATTGACCGTCTTCTACTCATTTCTGGTATCAGGCACGAACAAAGGTTACAATTTTATTCCACCAAAATGGTATCCTACGAGTCGAAGCGATCGTTAAATTGTATCTCCGAGTGTGAGATCCGTCCGTGGAGGCAGGACAGCAGTCCCAGTTGAAGGAAAGGACAGAAAAACGCACGGAGTAAGACAGAACAACGTGCATACAATGGCGCTGGAACGATCGTTCAGCCAAGGATGCGTTTTATAGGTCCGATGCCTTTTATAGTCCACGGGACCGCTGCCGGCTCTAAAGAGACTGCTACGATGAGGAATCCCGTGCAATTAAACGCTTATTGCTTGCATATCTCCGAATCGATCCACCACTAAAGTGAGTATTGGCGCTGGCTGTAAAAGCTCCTAGATAACCGACGGCACTGACCACCGACCGCGTTCTGATGCTTCGATTTCGTGGCTTCTAGCGGCGGCTACAAAAACATCGCGAACACGATTTAACAATATATGTATGTATACATATTATTCAGTGTTGCCCAATGTAACCCCTAATACCCTAGGATGCTGTCTTCACTATGTCCTAATTAGTTAATTTACTCTAACTTCGTTACTCATTTGTTCGTAACTTTTGTAGGCACTGAAGTTGGGTTCGTGTAATTCATGAAAATGACTGGCTCCTAGTCATCAAGTTAACATCTAAATATGTGTCAATGGATTTTACATGGTGATTGCTATAAAGAATGTATCAATATGCAGGCAAGTAACTGACTGCGTTAAAAGATCGTAACGATCGAAAGTGTTTAAATTCAAAACATTTAGGGTCTCTATTAAGAGGAAATATCTGCAACTATGCAAAACGTAATACAATACAAAAATTGGTGAAATTTTTTGAGTTGTTGTCAAACTTTGTCATGAATAATATAAATTTGTATTACTTCCTAGTTTTCTCAATTAATCGCTAAAAACATAAGCTTTCGTAAACTACCTGAATGCAGTTCTTATTGTCTGAAAGTCATGTCAGACAGTGTTGTCATTTAAACAGGAGGCGACAAAAGTGCGTAAATACGAATCACCTTTCTATTGTTCTGTTTACCCAATTCAGTGTATATTTCAACAAACTGGTGACATCGCTTAAATGCACAATGTCTAACAGCGTTCTTCTTTGATTTTATTGGCGCAGTGTGTCGGAGAACGAGGGAAAGTGTTACATAAGCAATGGAGGAAAGAACCCCATTATCGTGCACATTTATGTATGTACCATCTTGTAGTTAACTGAAAAATTGGGTTAGATATTTTTCTATTATACGCAGGTACACGAAAATTGCCGTGTAAGTATACGTCGGAATGACGTGTTTATATAAAAAAATATTTTTATATTAACGTAGAAAAATTCTTACATTAATATTTCTTATCCTTTTTGGTAAGTACAAAAATTGATGCCTAATATTGTCTATGCGGTAGGTATTACGTAATATATGTTGTAGTCGATGTGCAGTCATTTAATATTATTCTACTAAATTATTCTACCAAACAAAAAAACGTAAACCTTCTGGTTTGATTCTTTGCTCCATGTCTTATGCTTTGCTGCAGGAGCCATATCTACTGATATAAGGAGAAATGATCAACCGAATTAGTTAAAGATCTTGCCGTAATATCGCATAGTACGAAATTAGGGTGAGGTTGGTATGCGATATTGGGAAACTTTGTATTTGTAGGTTATAAAAACGAACATCCACATTTGACACAGAAAAATTAAATTTATATTTGTACAGCAATAGTCTAGGCCCTATACATTACAAGTGATATGATGAAGTCGAAAGTTTATACCTACTTGTAGAGAAAACCATTTTCGGTAGCATGTGTACAAAAGATGAAAAATATGTAACTTTACTATTCAGACTCACTTATGGTTAAAAGAGACGCTTTTGTTTATTATTTATATAAAAATCTACTCTATGATGCCATTACTTTATGGTTTGCAGCTACAGATATTATAGTTTTGGTAGCAGTCTAGTGTGCCATTTAATAACCTATGCCATAATGGGATCCATACATCTACAGGCTTTTAATCTTCTTACAAATAAATACCAAATTTGACAATGTATAATGGGTTACATCTATGGTTTATACTTAATAATGTATGCGAGTACTAAGTCTCAAATCACGCAAGATTACTTTAAACTTACAGTGCAGTGAGGAATTCATGATATTCAATAGGTCACACTACTTCTTCAAACTCTGACTCAGTCAATGAAGTTAAATCCATCGTATAGAAGACAAAGAACAATTTGTTCTGTATTCGTTAAATTAGAAATCACAGAATAATATAATAATTAATTTCGAAAGAATTAAAATTTACCCGTAGAAATACCTAATTATATATGCGATATAAATGAGTCGCCGCATTAATTATATTTTTTACCTAATACTCATATGAGTGCCATTCTTTCAAGATGTGGATTCATTGTGTGTATTACACATTTCTTGTGTCTAATTTTGTAGTTTCCCAACTATACTAGCAATTTACCAAAATCCATAAACAATACTGGATTAGTGTTTCGTACATTATGACTAAACGTAAATTTCACTTCACAATTCAAAGTGACCATAGCATTGAGATTGTAAAGGGTTTTGTTAACGGTAACGTTTTAATCATTTTTTCTGTCACCGTGTTGAGAGTACCTGGTGCAAAATATTGGTCCATCGGGACTCGAACGTAGTTCGAATCCCTTACTAACCGGCGAAAGGCTACAGGAACGAGAGCGGCCAAAAAGGACTGTAAATATTTTCCTGGCGGGCTATCCCCCAACGGAGTGGTTGATTTTATGATTTTATGGGTTCAATTTTATGAAGCTGTCGATTAGATTCGCGGTGCCGCTTTTTATGTTCGTTTCGCTTTTTACGTGGCCGAGGGGCGAGAGGAATGTTATACCTGTTGGTGATTTCAGAAGGCGAAAGGATCGATTCGTAACGGAACTGTGTCCGCGAGGGGATACCTACTTTGTTGCATCCGGATGAAATATCTCGAGGTACAGAAATCCAGGAATCGAAAGGTATACGTATATGTAGTAGAATTCTATTTCTGAAAACCCCTTCGGGGACAAAATAATATAATAAAAAATATACTGACTTTCCCCGCTAGCTACGACTTTTTCTTCTTATAACCGGAGTTCACGTTCCAATCCGTGGATTCAATCGTACAATTTGTTCGGTCGTCTGCTTATAGTAATGTTTCCAATCTTACAATTTTGGAAATAAATTCACGGGAACAATAATTTTGTAATGCTTAGCGAATCGATTCTAATTTTGAATCAACAAAGAATGATCGCAATTGTTTTGTAAAGCGTGGATCAACTGTTTACATTGTACTTGTTGCAGAGTGCACTAGGATTTCAGTAGTGTCGAGCAGGAATTCGGTAAATTGGAGACTAACTAAAATTTCATTACAATAAAGACAGTTCTACCGTAAAAGAGTATTCGGGCAATTGTAAATTCAATCGAATTAATAGTCATCCGTACTACTCCACGCGTCATCTTATCCAACGAAACGGTCACGACCACCGTCCTCCCCCCGCACAACCGCCGTTTCAGCCACGACTCCGACAGCTTTACTCAGCGCGGTGTTCATTGCTCCATTACTAATTTCCGCCCTCGGCCATGCACACTGTTGTACACGCTCCATCGTGGTTCACGCGCGCGCACACACGCACACGCGCCGCAGATAATGCGTCCACCTACAAACCAATCTATTAGGCGCCATCTCTTTGACTGCTCACTTACATCGGGCTGCCTCCCGCGTGGCCCCCCTCTCCCCGCCCCCTTCGCCGGCGAGACCCTGCTCGGCCACCGGAAGCACGCCGATGCCGGACACCTACACGTTCTTGCCTATATCTCTCTGAGCGTATTATGTCGAAATGTAGATCGATCGGTGACAAAAGCTCCTCTTCTCAACCAATGTCTTCCACATTGAAGAGGCGTAAACGTTCCGGCATTTAGGTACGGTATCATGTCTTTGGTATTAACCCTTATGTCAATAACCAGCATTTTCTATATTGTATAAGAACTAAGTACTTCGATATCCCAAGCGTTTCTGCTTCGATAAACCAAACATGCATCAATGATTTTGCTTCCATACTTTCCCATGAACTCTTTTTAACTTTTATACAGCATACCAAATACATACAGTTGTAAGAGTATGTTCAAATAAAAAATAACAACCGAGGACGAAATTTGCTTACAAGCTGAAGTTAGCTTACGATACAGACGTGACTTCTTCTATATTTTTCGGTCACTGTTAAATGCGTCATAGTATATTTTCCTAGTAGGATTTTCAGTTTATTGGTTTATGATTTTTATGAACAAAGAAATTCAAATAACGAGGCATTTCTCGGT
Organism: Dufourea novaeangliae; assembly: GCF_001272555.1. Classification (NCBI taxonomy): domain Eukaryota; kingdom Metazoa; phylum Arthropoda; class Insecta; order Hymenoptera; family Halictidae; genus Dufourea; species Dufourea novaeangliae. The sequence continues at coordinate 1,312,383 of NW_015373962.1, forward strand.
AAAATTTTCAGTCCAGTGCATTATAGGCAGACCACCCACGGTAATTGAGGCACCCTCAGTTTCTGGACATATAATGCTCCACAACGAGATTCAATTGAAAGACAGAATGAAAGTAGTGGGGTCTTGTTATACATATGCGTAATAATACTCCAACTGAAAAACCTAGAAAAACGCAAAAGAGTTGCAAGAACAAAGTATTCCACGCAAGTGTCGTCCAGAAATTTCAGGACTTTCTTTGAACTATACAAAAAATTCTGTTAGATGAAAGTTGTACTATATTCAAATGTTTTATTTCAAATTTTCGGAATCAGAGAGTCTTTCTCTCCATGTTAATACATATTAATGCTATTATTTATTGTTTATTTTCATTTAGTCTTTACTTTTTATTATCTATTTGTAATATTATTTTACTTCTATTTTTGTTAAATAAACATCATAAATTTTTCTACTTTATTGTTTCGTAATACATTGTTCGAAAAACAATTTGAACATAAGAGGCAGGTGTTTCTGTAAATGGCCGTAACTTCGTTAAAAATACATCCGTTAAGGATGCAGTTTGGCTTGTGTTGAAGGCAAAGGATCATAATTTCTGACATTATGCGCCAAAATTGCGAACACTGTTGTCTATAAGGTACATCCTTTCTCAAATATGAACAAATTTTTAGAAGGTGACGAGTACCTATTGTATAGGGGAAGATTTTACTCCTTGGACACTACGTTAATTAAAATCTAAAAAAGAAGTCAAAAGTAGAAGATTAAAATTTCAATTTGCTTTTCATTTATATATACAATTTTGAACATAGAATTTTGACAATTTCTCACTAGTGCAGAGGTGAGGCAATACTTTTACTTATTTTGGGACACCCTGTACATTACAAGTAAAATATAGATTCAGCAACCAGAAATCTCGGAATTGCTTCAATTTCTTCGATACAGAATATAGACAAAAATTACACCACAATATAGAAAATATAAAATCTCTGAAGGTTGATACCTTTGTTGGATGACTAACCTAGGTAATATTGACTTTGATTCACTCTATGAATAACTGCGAAAGTGCTGCTCCGTCCTAAACAACTTAGTCACCCTTATTTTGCCAAAGTCCGAACATCTACTTACACATCTTGTACTACGGTCCACAAGCATTGTTTCCCTACCACAGAGCCATAGTATAGAAGACCCTATGGAATTTCGTAAAAGGTTAGACTTAACTCAGACATATGTAGGCTTGACAACTCCGAAACATTTAGTTTGCAATTAGACTCTTACGACACTCTGTCACGTATAATCGAATAAACCTCTTCGAGATTTTTTAAAAGTGTTGCACTCAATAATGCAAGTTGGAATCCAACACGTTTAAGATCAAGAACTTTATATTTTCTATTCACATTTACTCGAGCATTTTCAATTTTTTCAATACTGAAACCCAACAGATTCTGCAGAATAAGGGATGCAATAATATTAATTATAACTTCACCTCTAATAGACACAAATTCACTGTAAATTCATTATAAACTGATAGAATCACATCGAATTAATTATGTGTCCAGTAATTATTCCATGTAGCTGCAAGCCATTCTACAAGACTTAACATTCCTCCTTTCAATGCAATCGAAGAAGAACAACGTTAAGTCGACGGAACACCGAACCCAATAAGAAATCCCGGGCACAAAATTTCGTGGAAAAGTTGGAACGAGATCGCTTCCACGGGAAACTCTAAGAAATCGATGGGGACGTCCGAGCGGGCTGGGACCAAGTAATTTCAAACATCTGGAGAGTCTTAATTAATGGGACATCTTACTGTTCAGCTTCTTTGCGGGCATCGGTGCGCCATCCGATTAAGCAAATACGTACGTTTTCTTGGTCGTCGGGAGTAGTTGTAATTTCCGCTCGTTATCGGATGAACTCGGTTCGCAAAAGCGTCGAGTTTTGCACAGTTGTATATTTACACTAAAGTGGTTGCCCCCCCCCACGGTGAGACTCGTTTCGACTGCGTCGGAAGGAAGGAAGTTGATTAGATAGACGATATTCAATGGTTTCCTGTCTATCGTTGATAAGACCAAGAAAACCAAAGTTCAATTACGTGACGGCCACGCAATCAAAACGTTTCCGGTAATGAGGTTCAAATTTTGGTGAAGATAATGAGGATACGCCCATCTAAAAATATCAAATAATTCGATACTTTGCGGTTAATGGTGTGCTTAAATGAAGCTAAACTGAACTTCATGTTTACACCATTTGTTATATTCATAGCTCTGTATATGTTGTTTTAGTTTTAGTTCAATTGTTCTGTTCTCTTTCTTGTAAACAGGTATTATTTTATATCTTTTGTCTGTGGGATAATATACATATTCTTACGAATATTATTATATAGTGGCGGATCTGTAACACACTATTTTATTTTAAATTCTCCAAAAAACTGATTGACTAATGTGAAGTCTGAATAACCTTTTATTCCTTTTTTTTGTTTTAAGAAAACTGAACTGTGTTTATATTATTAGGTTGCTGTAAAATTTCTAAATAATATTTGTACCATCAGTTTCTCAGCATGCATGGAACGTTTTCTTCTTATCTCCGACATTTTTCTCCAATATTCTTAACCTAATACAATAACGATTTAAACGTGTCCTTAGAAATACTAAAGAAACTTTATGGAATTAATTCTAATATAATATTTCGCTGGAAATTATTTTCATTATTGTAAGAAGTGAGGTGTCGTAAATAATAGGTCGCAGGGTTTTATTTATAATAGCACACTTATATTTATTTGCTTATCTCTGATGGTAGTCTTTATCATAAATTTTAATGTAACGTAATGAAGTCTCATAATTTGATTTCTTGACTTTAGGTGAACCATAAACGGTAGTCCTGCAAAGAACAGAATGTATTATTAAATATCCCTATTGAAGATCCTTTGAACTTAAAATGGAGCAAAATCTTTATCAGTGTTTTTTAAAGTGCTTATTATATTGTTTTTATCAAAATATACACTATAAATGCATGGTGACTCTCCTTCTTTCTTCCAAGTGAAACACAACGTTAAATTTGGATAGTCCCCAGTGGCTCAATATTCCACCAAATATCTACATTTATTGAACAGCGCATAATAAAACAAACAAGTTTAAGAAAGATTAATTTTTATAGAGGGGATGAGCATAGTGTTTTTCACGAATACTATAGCCACGTGCTAGACTCTTGAAAAATTTGCGTGGCATTTTAACCAAGTCCAGTTTCAAAATGAACAATACCTACTTACATGACTAGAGTCAAATTCAAACTATTTCACACTTAAACTCATGATACCTTCTTGATTTTAAACGAATTTTGTTAGTCAAAATAAAATAATTTATATTTACATTATCACGATTAGTAAAAACCAGAATTCTAGAGAGTAAACTTTTGAATTTGGAGCGTTTACAAGATAGTATTAATTGATAATAACTTATCCAGATTACCCTTCAGTTGGATTCGAAATTTTCAAGTGCAAATATACACGTAAGACTGTCATTTGAATTTCATCTCAATCGATAATCTGTCTTATTTACTTCTAAATAGTTTTCAACTAAGTTTTTGTCAAAACAAATATTAGTTCATAGAAAGTGCAGGATCGTCACGGGTTAATATGCCAATAGTAACACTGTTAATATTGGCATGTATCATGATCGTATACCAAAAAATATAAAAATCGAAGAAAAACATAAGAAATCTCTCATTGGATCGCAAAGATTCGTTAACAGTTCCCCGAGACAGATAAATTGATCTGTCTCAGTTTTGATGCAAGTGTGTTAGTATTTCTTCCCCTGTCGCGAGGAAACGGTCTCGCAGGCGAGACGTCGCGCAAAATGGAAGTTTAATTGAAACCAAACAATAATGCGATGCTCGCATAGCCACGCGGGTCAGGAATGGCATTCGTTATGTCTCTCAGTTTCCTCCTCTTTTCCCTTCGTTTCAGCCGCACCCGAGGCGTCTTCACGTCGAACGTATTAAATTTCATGCATCGCCTCTCCCGCACTCCCACGATTCGTAGCTGCTCGCATTCCCCGCAATCTAGAAATCTAGATCGCTATTAATTTTACATCTTGCCATTTTTCACCCGAGGCACGCCGTAACCTTCCGCTGGCGTGCATCGATCCCCAAGTTCGCAGAATTTTAATTGTACAACAGATTGAGATTATGTTCTATGTTACAACAGACGTGGTGATGTTCTTTTTTTTAGTGACAATAAACCAATCGTATCGTAATGTGTATTTTTACACCGATGTACATATAGTATTTGTGGAATGACGGATTTTAAGAGATCATCATGTTTTTTCTAAAGAGAAGCAAGTTTGAATCGTGTAATGTATTCTTATAGAAAATTTTGGCTATTTAACCCTTTATGTCCTGACGGTGCTTTATAGTAGCACTTATATTTCAATAAATGCTGTCATGAGTTGCTATAAAATGGTCTCAGCACTCAGAGACAAGAACAGCACGCATACACGTGAATGACACGAATAATTGATTTTAGTTTCGGATTGTATTGTAGTTTCGAATAACTTCTTCACTCAGGTCGTTTAACACATTGACTGCTACAGTGAAAATGGCCGTACGTAGCCAGACACAATTTATCTCGTTTTTTAAGTCATAAATCGTCGAAAATATATGCGTATAGTTAATACAGGCTGTTGGTCATGTTTTAAACTATACTGCGATCTTAATTTTACGCACAAATTTTATAACAATATTTAAATAATCCAGATTATTTGCAATGTACGTGTCACCCGTATTTGGGTGACCTGACAGTCAAAGTGTTAAAAGAATACTTAATACATTATAGGAGGGGAAAACTAAACTAAGAGTTTCGGAAAAGTATGACAGGACGGTTGGGGTACATGGGTACCCCGGTCGCTTAGCAACCGTGAACATTTAAATTGCCCATGCAAGCGTTAAGCGAGGCAGAAGTAAATTATGTCAAATACATAAATAATAAATATAGTTCAATCTATAGAACTGCAAACGAAGATAAGGTATTTTGTCATCTAATCTTGTTAAGCAAAGTAATGACACATATGAAGAAACCATCGTTAAGTGCCGTTCAAATATTGATTGGGATTATTACGCGATCTTCTATACAACGAACATTCGTCTTACAGAATTACCTTATTTAAATCTATTTTATTCTTGTATCCAAATGAGTTTATGATATACATACATTATTAAAACGATTTATCCGAACGAATTTAAGTCATTAGTTCGGATAATCGTTGTTCTACTGCATATTCTACTTCAATTAATCCTCGCATGACAGGCCGTGGAAGTCAATGGCAGAAACACTAATGACACATACGAAACACTATACACACTATTATGTACAGCTTCCACATCGTTTACAAGAAAAATTACATCTTGTAGAAAGTAATACAAAATTTGTACTTCCATAAAAATTGATTTCCATTCATTTGTTAGGTACATCTGAACAAGTGACACAACCATCGTCATGCGAAGGTTAGGGCAGGGGTTCGAATACCCTATTTGGGTACCTACTTACATGTGGCTCTGAAATACAATTAAAAATAAAAATACAATCAATGAGAGCAATTTTTCTAAGATTTTTTCTTCATTTAATAAAGATATAATTAATATTAGAACTTGTTATAATGTTACTTTAAATTTTCCTTATTTATAAAAATATATTTATAGCTCTGAAATAATTTTTAAATTGTTGTAAGGGACAGGTTTGGCTCTTCTGTCTCAAAGTTTACCGACCCCTGGATTAGGCTCTCCCTTACGAGTACACGGTGTGTTTTCCTATGCTTTATTCGTTTAATCTAACTCTTGTGTAAATTATTCATAATTCTTCCCGTGATCCGTGAATCAGTGTTTCCGATAATCGACATTCGGATAATTAACATTCCACTGTGAATAATCCTCACAATCAAAGGTTCTTTAGGCACGTGCACGTGAATCCCAGTTTCTCGAATCTGATATTATTATTATTACACGGTAATACCGTTACACGAACAAAGGGAACCGTTTCCGAAAACCCATGTTGCCCCCGACCGCACCAGAAGAAGCCTGATTCCAGTAGCCCCGAACAAGGCGTCCGACAAAACTCGCCGAGATCCCACGATCGATCGAGGATGCCGCGCTAACGAGCATGTCTCGCGTTGGAAACTTGGTAGGACCGGGCACCGATTCGTCGGTCGAAACAGGCGTCGATGTCTTCACCTCTGCCCGGTGTCCAGTGTTCCGGGCAAAAACCGAGATTTCGAATCGCCGCGCCGTGGCCTGGGCCTGGGCCCTCAGTTGAACGTGTCATTACTTTTAACTAGCTCTCGGGAGCATCGGGTTCCCTGGTTGGCCTAATCTCGGCAATTATCATCGCGTAGGTACACCGAGCGGCGAACTTTTACGAGCATTTTCGAGGACGAGACAGAGGATACGGAAGAAGAAGAAGAAGAAGAAAAAGAAGAAGGAGAAACGGTTTCGTTGTGGAGCACCACGGTGTGGCTCGTCAACGAATCGTGGTTGACCCACGGGCGACTTCCCACGACACCACCGGACCAGTCCTTTTCACTAATTTTATTAAACGGTCCTCGCTGAAACCGAAAAGTGTCCCTCGGCCGGCCCCTGGCACGAGTGTGTGCTTCATGAAAAATTTCGTGACTCGAGGATTTAATGAGAAGAATTTTTTTTAGCGAGTTCATGCACTTCAGCGGAGTTCCTTCGTTTGCCTCGTGCCTTTTGTTTCTTCTTCTTTTAATATTGGATTCGAAGATTGTGGAGATAGGACAGATCTTTCGGTTTTCCAGGAAATAGAATGTTTAAGTAGTTTCTCGCGAAGGCAAGCAAGAAAATAAACGATTTCCAGAAACGAGAGCGCGCGATCGTCACCGCAGTTCGGACCATTGCGATTAATTAATTTTACTCCGAGCCGAGACACTTAGTTTCCGTTCGTTTAAGCTCGTTAATACGCTATCCTTTGCCCCTCTGGCTACCACCGGCTTCCAGCTCTCTCTTTCTCCCTCAACCTCTCTCCTGTTTCCACTATTCTCCGTCGGACAAACTGGAGAAACAGCTCACTCAGTTTACGTCGTGCATATAAATTCATCTGCGCCAGTTGCCTCGTCACGAGGACCAGACCTTCCACTCGGACCGATCTATCCGTCCCGTTCTCTCGTTCTGTTGTCTGTTATTACTTCTGGGTTTTCGAACATTCATTTCCTTTTCCAATTTTTATCAGAGGTGTCGAAAAATTCGTTTACAGTAACAGGATTCATTTGATGTCACTTGCTTAAATCCGATGGCAAAAACATTCATCGACAGTAAACAGCGACTACTGTGAGAATTTCTTCCAATTACTGACTGATTAATTTACCTTTTTTAGAGATTTTCTTGGGCTGCAACAGGTTTAAGTGAGTGACATGCTTAATCTTTTTAATTGAAGAAATTCTTAATGGTGAGATGCGTGTAAACAAAATAATGCTGAAATATTATGAAAGTAAATATATATTTTTTTATTTACAGTATGAATATTTTAGCACAGATTTTAAAGACTATATCTTTTATTTTAAGTAAAGAAAATATTTTTATAGTACATACGAATATTTTAGTAATAGGTACTATTAGGTATTATTTCCATTTAAAAATACTATGTATTACATACTTTTGTTTTGTTATATTTATTTAATATGTACCTATATGTCTAAGGTAACAGAAAGATTAAGTGTGAACCTGTGATGAAGGATATCAGTTACATTTATTTTTCTACATAAATTACATTAAAAAACGACAGGAGACCATTGATTCTATCCGGATACAAATTATCTCTCAGGGGAGATTAATGTCATCCAATTAACAAATTATAAAACTTCATTTACTCATTCAACATTTGCTTGAAAGCTCAATTTGTGGAACTTGTGATTAAACTATTATTATCACAACTACGAAAGCTACGAAGATCTAACCAGATCAAATGCCGACGTAACATAATTTTACCTGTTCGAGCCACATGCATTCTGTTACTAAGTATTACAATAAAACACTTATTAAATCAAAAGTAAATTGAAAGAGGAGTCTATAGATCATATTAGACACTAACATATAATCCTTATACTATTATGAAAGTGTAGAAATGATGAAAATAATTAACCAGTACACAACATCAGTTTTTCTTAATCCAAAGCATTCCAATGTTTAGTCCGATATGTATACATATGTATATGTGAAATTGTACGCACGGTGTAATTATCCAAACCCTCTTAACTCATCTACTTTCAATGAAATATTCGACTTTTAAGCATAATAGTCAGTGATCTAGCACTATTTCCTAAATTCAATATTTAATTTTCCTAATAAAAATAAAAGCACATAATGCTTTAATAATAGGGCAAACGCGCCAATGAATGAACACTTAAAAGATTTTGTAACTGTTAAAGTCGAATTTTCAAAATAATAACAACGTTAAAAAATTACTTGGCACATGAAAATTAGATTTTTTAATGTCTATACCTTTTTATATCGCATAGATTTAAATTTTCAAAATTGGAAAAATATAATTAATTAAGTTAAAAAAAAATACAAATTTCACCAGTGAATGAACATCAACCAATAAATGAACTTTTGTAAACGATGCAACGACGCGATAATTGTTGAAATATGAAACAAGGATAATAACTTATGACGTAATTAATAACTTAATTTACGCATTTTTATATATAATGTGCATTCAGTAGTACGAGTTCATTTATTGGTGCATTCACTCCATTCGTCATTATTTTCCAATATTCTGTGTCAGTTCTACTAAGTAAAATGGTATGCAGGTGTATTGGATTTATTCTATATTTCCATCTTATTGTGAAAATTGTAGATTATTCATTGGTATAATTAGTATAGTAAAAAATTGTAAGAAGTAAAGCTACAAGGAACTGTTTCAAAACGGTCAACGTTTATCAGAATTTTCGATTGAGTCCATAGGTAGTAAAAAATTACAAAGAGAAAATCTTGAGAAAAAGATTTTGACACGGGTAATAATCATCAAAATTTTCGGCTGGATTTATAGGTGCATGTAGTACAAAATTACAAAGAAAAAATTGTCAGAAAAAGGTTCCGAATTATTTATAATTTTATGATAAATTGTAGACTATTCAGTGGTGTGATTACTATAGTGAAGAATTACAAGAAGAAAAGCTTGAGGGAAAGGTATGAAAACGGTAAATACTGATCAGAATTTTCGATTGGATCCAGACTATATTTACCATTTTGTAAAAATTGTAGATCATTTAGTGGCAAAAAGTACGAGTAAAAAACGCTTGAGGAACAGATTTCGAAATGGTCAATATTTGTTGGAATTTTTAGGAACGGAGTAGAAATTGCAGACGGCCGATGGAATTGCCGCGCGTCCGCGGAAAACATCGCGGCTTCTCCTCGCAGCCGCGCCTGGGGAAAGAATGCGCGATGGCCGGCTCGTTACGCCGCGCGACCTCTCGCGCGCTCTCGTCTCTTTGTCTCCGGAGGCTAGCAGTACGCACCAGGTGCCCGTAATCGTTCACAAATTAACGTCGCCGGGGCAGTTTCTTCTCTCCTTGCACGGATTCACTGCTGCCTCCGTATAAGGCCAATATACCAGGCCGTGTTTCAATCATTTTGTTCCGTCGTGTTTGCTGGCGATTCGCGGCCACCAACCATCCAATGGCGTTCTTTTTCTACCGAATGAAAAACACGCGTCTCCGTAACGTATTTCTGAGACTCCATTCTAGAGAGAGGATCGAGATTTTTCGGTTCCGCCGTTTGTTTCGCTGTGATCGCGTTAATAGAACGGACTGGAGCTGGCGGCCATATTGCGATACACGTAGAGGTCAACCTACGCTAGTAGTGACCATAAAGGTCAAGGATTTACTGTTTCTACTAAAATTTTTTTGGAGTAAGAGTTTAGTTTCTTGACGAACTTAGGGAAATTTGCCGAATTTGGAACATTGTCTAGGTTGGCCCACTACTGTAACTTACCATAGGCGGTGGTCTAAATTCGGCAACCTTCCCCTACAACTTCTTACAGATAGGAGTTCTGAAATCTGTATACCAGTTAAAATCTAGGACCAGTAATTGAACCCACGATCTCTTAATTTCTCAATGATTCTTTCTCTTGTAATTTGTGTAAACACGATGATCTATCGTAGCGTCTAAATTTTTTAAATTATTTTTTTCAGGAGACTAGTAAAAGAAGTCGGTGAGAGGTTCCATGACCAAACACAGTATCATGCAATGAAGATTTCTTGCTAGGACGATGTATTGTTGCTCTTGAACCCCCAAACTACATTTCAATTTCCGGTCCAGTACAAAAATTCCCTTCCCTACAGTCTGCCCCCGTCGAGAGATGAAACTAACAGAAAACTCTCAGCAATGCAGTGGATTCCGGTTATTTGAGACACATCGGGACTAGCGTCTTATGGCCCGATTAACTTAATCGCCACTTGGCTGTACCAATTATGGGAAGTATCACATGAGTAAATACAACATCTTTGAGCTTTGTCCTAAATAAACGTCTTCCTGATTGGTGGTCCGAATAATCCTAATCCACTGTATTAAGTTGCGTTGCGAACCTATCCCCGGATCGATGACATTCAAGTTCACAGCAAGTGCAAGGTCCACGAAAGCCAAGAACACCATAATCTACGCTCCGAATTCCTGCGCGTGCAGAAGAATCCATCAGCGGATACCAAACTCCGTTGATGAAGCCGGTCTATCCAAGATCCTTGGTAAACCTCGCGTCCATCAGCGGCCGCTCGCGGCAGTTCTCACACTCTCCACGTGTCACGGCGGCCCCCCGATACGATCTACATAAAGATCCGGAGTTCATTGCTCAACGCGATAACGCGGTGACGACTCCGCGGAGGCCGAGGGACTCTCCCGGGCTCGTTCAACGATACTTCTGATTTATGGATATTGCCCGCTCCCGTGAGCCGTTCTCAGAGAGGCCTGGACACGTGTAATAAAACGCGACGGATACGTGCGTCGCCGCGGATACAACGTCCTCGTGCTTGTGTCGGACTCTTGGAAGTCGTTCCTCGCTTTGACCTCACGAACCAACTCCGTAATAGCGCTCGCTCGCTTTCCGAAAGTCGATCCAGATGCCAAATCACAGGCCGCGTTAATTGGTCTGGCTGTTGTTGATACACACCCGTGATTTACCGTGTCGAACGGACAGGAGACACGCTGAGTCAGCCTGGTCCAAGTATCCTCAATAAAGACCTCTCGCGAGAAGACTCGGCAGCGTTAGGCTCACCGATGTACAACAAATTTTAATTAGTTGCTGCGAAAGGAATCCCCCATTGGATACAGGAATTGACTTCGCTTTATAGACTGAACTGGTGTGTCAGTACTTAATTCAGTACTGATGTACAAACTAAACTCTAGAACTTGGGCGCATTCCCATACTCTTCCCCGTTAGCATCGTGCGAGTCATCGGCTATTGCGGCGGTTATACGATGCTTGCTCAGTGCGAATAATTCCCGCTAATTTTAAGATTCTTACAATTAAGCCGTTCGCTTGCCAAAGTGATTGTTCCGTCGTATTTAATTATATGCCGGAACAGCGTAACTCCGTCCATAATACGAAAATTGTCGTCCGCAATCTTAGATATGTTGTTATAGGCGCAGCTGACCGAGCGACGTGTCAAAGACCCAAAATGAAAAGATTTCGGAGGTCAGTCGCTCGGTTCAGGCGTCTTGTGTGAGTGCACTGTTTGTATCGACAGCTGCCCGATAGATCACCAAATAACAAAAGGCCAATGGCCCAGTAAGAATTTCAAACCAGCGATCTACCGGCAGCTCGCGACCTACAGGACAGGCAGAGTGAGTGAGAGAGTATTGACAACGTATACATATACAGAAAATAAATTTTACATAGTACCTTCACTGAGTCGTCAATTATTTTAAAATAAATTTTTCACCAGTCGCACAATATTAATTTGGCGTGCGACACAAAGTCGAATATTACATTCGACATAACAGTGATTAACTCCGCAAAAATTATGGAGAAGATTTATTTTAAACATAAAAAGTCAAGTAATACCAATCTAGGTGCTTTGGCGCTGAAATTTCAAAGGAATTGAAAAGGTGGAGTTAGCTACTGTAAACGGCTTGATTAGAGTGCTAGGAGCCTCACCCGTCAACATTACAGTTCATATTAGAGGTATATCACTGTAAAACGAATTTAGTGTTTCTTATTGTCTCTATTTTCAAAACAATATATAATTTTCTACGAAACACACAAGATTGATGTTAGGATCCCCGTTGGTTAAACATTTTTTTTACTCCACTCGGTGAGTACTACGTATAAGCACCTAAAGCCTTGGACCTCTTTGTAATCGAATATATGTATAACCTCAAAAGGGAGATTTGTACGATAGCCCCAAGTAGATGTCTACGAACGGGCACACGAGGGTTAATAAGAAAAACTTATTACAAATATCTAGACTTACGATCAGAATACAATTCAATTTCTGAGAATGAATGTATCAGTATCCACGAGTAGGTACGTCATTGAAAGAAACCCGTGACTAAACGTAGAACACACAGGACTAAATGAAGCGGGGTTTCGTAGGATACGGATGACAACCAGTATCTTTCCATTAAGCTTCATCTGATCCGCGCGAAATACCGATTACACGGAGGGTCGTTGGTCCGATCCGCGGCAGGATACGCGTAAACGCGAGCGACTCGTAAATTTTCCCTTCCCCCAGGCCCGTTCGGAGGGTGGGCCCTTCGGTTGATTTAGCATTCAGCACTTAAATCAATTCTAACAAGTTCGGTACTTAAGAGCTCCCGAGTTTGTACAGAGAGCGTTGCTCGTTCGTTCGTTCCTTAGTTCTTCGGGAGAGAGGCGTCTCTACGGGGGTGGGCCGAGATGGGGGAGGGGGAAAGGAGGGGGTTGGAACGTGGGCGCAGATGGGCTCGCGGAATCTCGAGGCGTTCATTACAATTATCATAGCAGCCCCACAACCGTAACATCGCGAACATTAAGATGCCTCGGGAAAACGTTTCTTACAAAGGCTGCATTGGTTCACGAGGTTCGTCGGTCTACGAAATTTGCGATGCTTTCGATCAATCCTGTTATTGATGTCTGCCAGCATGAAGCCACGATCTGATCATTTTATTACTGAGTACATAAAAATTGTTTTTTAAATACAGAGTATTGAATAGGTCTCATAAGAACAGATTATGTTCCATATGTAATAGTAGACTGTATTTGTCGATTAGTCTTTATAATTTTAAAAGAAAATTCTCAAAATTTCTTTGACCTAATGAACTTTAATTAAAAAAAAGTACTAAATTTAGGCAGTAATTTAATGTGTATTTAGTTATGATTACTTTTCGTTATCGATGTATTGACCATTATTTTCTTGAGATCATTGGATACCCTCAGGAAATTTTTATTTCTTTGTAGAGTTAACTGATTAGAGGAACATAGCAGACGATATTATAATATTTATGAGGTAGTATGATATTGTTATATTTTTCTCAAGATTGAAAACTCGAGCGTGAATGGAGTTGATTTTTGGTAACAAAGAATGATCACTATGATCTCAGCCGGACAACATTGACCAGAAGCAAAGTGTCTTCGACCAGGAACCTTCTAACGACCAAAGGACCCTCGTTTGCCATCAGAATGCTTCGGGGGATAATGTTTTCCTTCCCGACTCCCAACTTGATTTATTTTATTGCTCCTGGCCTAACGTTCGGCGTTTATTTCGTCGAATTACAAGAAAGGGGTTGCTCGCACCACTCGCTAAAAGGCGACCCACCCTCGGCCCCATACCCCTTTCTTTGGCCATTTCTCAACCCCCAGTATCTGAAACCGTATGCTTCCTTCGATTGTAGGGAATTAAACTTCAGAAGAAATGGACACAAGCAATACCACGAGTGCTTGAAAAACACGGCCATTAACAAAAGCATTTTCTTCAAATTAATTACGAATTCTTTGTAACATTATTAATATTATAAAATGTAATTGCAAAGTACTAGTTGAATAATAAAACTCAGGTTATAAATATAATAAATATTTTTTCTATTTACGTTTAAGTTCACGTTATAACTTTAAAGTTACATGGCGCCACAGAGGATTAATATTTTGTCGTCACATTCTGCCAAATTGTTGCAGTACTGATCATTAGACTACAGATATTTCTGCAATTCTGCATTTTCATACATCATTTCACAAAAATCTACTTTCGCAAAGAAGGATTTTAATTGAATTCAATGCAGCCTAATGTTTTTATTAATCCTCGTTAGAAGTATATACATACATGTTTACTTCACGTAAGTGTCTAAAATTCTGAGTGATCTTCAGTGTGTCGATCGTAAACACAGTATGATTGCTATAATTCAAAGATTTTTCTAGAATATCAATGTTTCGATTATGATCCTTGTAGTTGAATATTGTAATACAAGAACGCAGTAGATTAAGAATGTATTTACAAACCTTTTCATGTTAACACCAAAAAAGTATGGGCATTAGGCATAAATATTATACTATACAGTAAAAAACGAGTTCGCCATTGCAAAGTGTAAGTTCAATCGTTTACAATCAGAAAAATAACTTCTGGTAGAATAATACAGACAAAAATTGGTTCTGTTATCAGTAGACTGCGGATTTTATAACCATTTATGGCCTATAGGAGTCTGTAAAATACATTGAAGGACAATACTTTCATCAGATCCAATAAGTTTTTTTGTTTATTCGAAACCGTATATGATACTTAAGGAAAAAAAGAAATTCCTATATTATCTCTTCTCTGTATGAATTGCATTAGAATCTTTTTGTCTAATGATACGCAATGTACCCATGAATTGAGACATCGAATATAAATTTCACGTGTTTTCATCGCAATGAGTAGTCTTCGGGATGTTGGGTTGCAGGAGTAGTCAACGCGTCACGTCGCGATTGTCCAAGCTGATTATTACCGATCGTAAAATATTGATTGATTCCGACACCTGGCTTTAACTACCCAATATTACACTTTCGTTCGATGTCGACCACCAGCCAGAGACCATTATCTTAATTACACGGTCTCGAGCCTCGTAATTATAAGCACAAGCGTAACAAATCTATACATACATACATACATAAGTGCGGCCGTCCTGTAAGTCGATTTTTGCGCCGGTATACATATAGGTAGATCAATATTTAAAATATACTATTATTCTGTGTCTATTTCATTTTTTTCTTTCAGAAATTGTCTATTGAAACGTATACAACAGAATGGAACTTTCAAATAAGTGTCTACATCACATTTAGCACATTTTGGGGAAAAAACGGTGTTTAAGTTACACTGTATTCGGTAAGTTGTGTTGAATTTCTCCTGTGACTTAGACCCTTATTCCATTGAAACAACCTACAGAACGGCTAGAGCCGTGACATTTCAATCTCCTACATCTAAAGTGTGCTTTAAACCGTGCATCCATAACTTTTAAACACCTAACGTACTGTATGTAACAAACGATCAACAGGGACTGTAGGATCATACTATACTGTTAGATCAACTTTGACCAAAATGTGCTATAGACCCTTATTCGAGGTCGCCATTCAATTGTTACTCCAGTTCTCAGGATTCTTTAAGAGAAATTGCATTAGAACTAATGGTTAGGCTTAATAGACTATTAATCAGGATTTGTATAGTCTTGTACATGAATATCAGAAATTAACGTATGTCTGTATTCAGATGTATTCCGTGATTGATATGTCTTTTATACATCAGTGTTAATATAAATTACGCACTATTTGTGTTTTCTGTAGGGCAAAATTAATTGGATCTCTCATTTTTACTTGCACATACATTTACAATATAAATTACATGGTTAATAGATTAATAATTCATCATCTTATTTATCTACTTTCTCTTTTCTTGGTAAACCGATGATGGTGTACCATTTTCGATTTCTCATTTCCACTGTACTTGAACCGGAAGTTAATTACGTTATCATTACGTAGTTTATCTTTTCATATTCCGTGTCATTATGTTTTCAACATTCCATATATATTACACGTTATAAAATGTATATTATAACGTGTATGTAAATCGAGGTTCCTATACTCGAAAAATTATAATAGATATCGGTGTACATATACTGATGCGACATTTAATAATTATGTTAAAAAGTTATTGAATTTTATTTATCGTGACATCAACATTTCAATATTTTTTAAAACACCATTTTAATCCCCGGAATGCATACCGACAGTTCGGCGATCCCGCGAAAGTCCGTAGTGGATAAAACTAATTTTTTTTCAAAGAACATAAATAAACAGCAAAATATGAGTCCTGTAAGGTGGAAAACTTTGACTCATTGTCAGTCATAATAACTTTTTCCCAAAGTCAGAAAAATATCATTTTCGATTTTGCAGCTCTTTTGCAGGTATTTTTACGTGAAAACCGTTTCCCCGTAAAAATCAACTTAATTTAACAATTGGCAGAGCTGCATATTCAAAAATAATATTTTCCCGACTTTGGGACAAAGTTACCCCAACTAACGATAAATTAAAAGTGAAACAAATGAAGAGTATTTTATCTGCACATTGTATATGATACGATATACATATACAATGTATATTACATACATAATAAAGTAGTCTTCGAGGCACAGTGTATTTTACATATTTGTACATAGCTACATCTCTGGCAACTGTCATTTGAATTCAAATTTGCTGTCATTATTGGAGCGTGTACATCTTCCATGCTTTTGAGCTATTGTTGTTGAAGCACCTGCCTCTTTATGTATTTCTGTTCCTGTAGCTCTAGTTATCAGAATCTAATATAACAATCGTCGGCCTAAGACAGTCATCGTAAACTGGGTCAGTTATCAAAAACGTGGGTCGAAATAGACCCGATACGGTCATCCGAGGGTTAAGATCCAAGTCGTCCAATAACATTTTCCAATTCTATAAGATGATCGCGTACACTTTAAATAAGTGTACAAACACATTACGGCGCTGTGGCACGGCATCGAAATATTTTCTATAAACGCGACAGGGGAACGAAGAAGAAAAGGAATCGCGCGGAAAAGGGCGATCTTCACCCTATAATAAAAACCATCTTCGGTGGCGTAGCACTTGGCCGATAAATCAGATGCAGCGGGTTAAAAGGATCCTCGATCTCCGAAAACTCGCAGCACCACCCTTTCGAGAACGCCACTCCCAGCCTGTTTCATCGCCCTCGCGGAGATAAGGATCGACGGTTCTGCAAGGAGCAATCGGAATGAGGGCCCGAAGAGCGAGGCGGAAAGCCGTAGGAATCGGGAATCAGGGAGTTGGATTTAAAGGCGAAATGAGGGGCAGGAGGGAGAAGGGGGGTTAGAGGCTCGAAGAGTTCGAAAGATAGGTGGTCGGGGGGTGAACGGGTTCCGTGGCGGATAAATACGGCGCTGACGGAGAGAAACACAAACAGTAATTACGAATATCTCGGGCCGGGATCGAAAAGACATCGCAAATCTTTAACTGGTTTCAGCCATCCGGCTTCCTTCTCGGGCGAGGGTGATCTTGTGCTCTCTTTCGCCTTGTGCTTTCACCCCTTCCACTCTCCGGTCCTC
The DNA here is from genome assembly GCF_001272555.1 of Dufourea novaeangliae. Classification (NCBI taxonomy): domain Eukaryota; kingdom Metazoa; phylum Arthropoda; class Insecta; order Hymenoptera; family Halictidae; genus Dufourea; species Dufourea novaeangliae. Next base: position 1,329,947 of record NW_015373962.1, read on the forward strand.
ATTGCCCCCACGGGTCCTCCGTCTGCTGAGTATCAAGACTGCGAACCCCTTTTGGTCGTACTTTCGGATTAACCCTCTCCCTTTTCCTCACCTCATTTCGTGTCGAAAACTTATTAGTAATTACGCCCGGGTATCAGCGCCTGGATCAAAAAGAGAGAGGAAACGACCCTCCTCCATAGCCGATCGCTTCCTTCGAAGGAGGATCCCAATCCCTCCAGGCCGTTTAGCTTGCTCGTTCCTGGTTTCTTTAATTCTCGAACTCGATTCAATGATTCTCTGGTAAATATGGAAGGAGATGAGAAAAGTTTCCTCGCGATCGTCTGCTTCTCGACGGCTAGGGGGTGGCATTGCTAATGGTACTGTTAGGCTGGTTGGATTGACCTGCAATATGGCGAACCTTGGATGAACCGAATTCAATGTATTAGGTATACATCAATACGTAATTAACCCTTAAATGCATGATTTTTCCAAAGATAATAAAACCATAGAAAAATAACTAACCAGTTCCATCTCATTTTTTCGTATTGTTATATCTGAAAGAAGCGTTTGTTACAATATGGCTACACCATATGCAGAACATGTAAACAAATCGCAAACTAATTATCGTGAGAATTTATAAAACAGTTACTATTGTTGTCCAAACAAAGTACAACTCCGTACTTTTCGTGTTTTATATACGTAAAACCAATTGCATGGAGGTAATTTACACATTTTTGAATCTTCGATTGTAGAACAATGTTCAGTTTCGTCTGGTTTTTTTTCTTGTGAGAGTCCATTTGTGCACAGACGCTCCCTCTATTTACTTATGCCGATATTTTGTAGCTTGGTAGTACAATATACATTTGAATACAGCATGCAGTAAGTGTTTACTACATTAGGAAATATATGTACAGCAACACTATGTAGTTATAGGTTACGTATTTCTTTTCAATAATGTAGTAGCATAGTTTTAATTCCCGGGATGTTTCTGGTAAAATAAATATTTGAGCTTTTCTAAACATAAGTATAGAAAAAATGTAAATTATTTATTGGTACCACTAATACACTCCTCAAAATAATTAGAGGATCTAGACCCACCAAGTGAAAGAAACAAGACAACTGCTCTAGGTTTGATAAATTAATATCTTTTTCCGTACAATACTGACACTACTAACACCTAGTCAGATTTGTATTAAACATTTTTCGGGTATTATGCGTCATATTAATTAACACAGCCGACTGCAACACATGATCCCCTAATTATTCTGAGCAATGCACATATACAACGATTTGTAGGCAATGTCAATAATTCCTTTGTTTAAATGACAAAAATCGAGTATGAAGACTTGGAGAGTTATAATAGTAGGTGATCATTATTAAAATCGATAAAGTCGCACGACGATGGTAGTTTCACTCCTGTTGAAAATGCAAACGTGAAAAGTATCTTTGAAGGGCTATTACTGTTACCGTTCTCTTGATCTCTCTCAGTAGCAGGGTAAGAGGGGTTCAGCATTACCCAATGAATGGAGAGCGCTAGCAGTTGGAACGGCAGTATTATACGGAAAAGAGTGGTGATGTCTATTTGAAGGAAGATAACGGGAAGCAAAAGGGCAGAAATAAAGGGTACACAAGGTCAACAGGAAAATTTCTGCAAAATGATAAATGAAGGACCGACATGGAAAAAATAGTCTATATTAATAATATTTTCAACTGAAATACCTTTCTTTATTAGTAGTCTGATACTTTAGGATTTAGACCCCTAGTTGTAAATTCAGAAAGTTTGACCAAATTTTACTTTACATGACATCACAGTGAAAACGTAATGGAAATAGTTTATACGGAAATGCATTAATTTCTAAACACTGGAATCAGAAAGTTTGGTCTTCAGAAGTTTCATAGAACAAATTATGACGGGTAAAAAAAAATAGGGACAGCTATTTAGTGGGTTAATTAAAATGTCAATTTTTATTAAAATGTTTTAATATTTTTGTATTTAAAACATTTTCAATTAATTGATCACATTTAATTACTTTAGACGAAAAATCTGTATGCTTCACTGATAAATAATCTAATAATTTCATTCATTGTAACATAACAATAATAGTATTTAGAATTTTATATGAAGTAGTAATAAATATTCATATTAATAATAAGCAGTAACTGTGAGAAAATTTTCTTTTTAGTGGTACTTAACGGTTTGTGGTCCGAGATTTACACCCTTTCCAAACATTTGTGCTCATTTTATTTTGATGTTGGTTTCCAATCGAGCTTCACCAACAATTGTGTTCTCAAACGTGCGCTGGCTCCTCAAAGGGTCGGTCCTCGTTCAAACGATTCCGGTCAACTGATGTTTGCTTCGGTTAGCCGACGACTTGTCCCTTCCGGCACCCTGTCGCACCCTTCGGTCCGATCCTTTCCCGACAATAATCATAGGGTTTCCTGTAATTCCGTACAACCCTATTACGACGACTTTCCCCTTTACTTGTTACTTAAACAGCTATCACCACTTTTTAGCTTGTTTTTTTTTTTGCAAAGAGCGCTTTTTTGACTTTGTAGTATGTGCAATGATTTGATCTCCTTTTAAAGAATTTCACACTTTATTTTTTTTAACGAACTTCCTAATTGAAAAACATTATACCTGAAAAAACCAAATGATTTTCAACTAGATTGTATTTATATATGTCTTAGATATTTCGTAGGAAACTATCATTGTTATGCTTTTTCTTAAAGATGGACATTGTTTCTTAAAGATGACAAGGCTTGAAAGAAATGAAACGTCTGAATTTTTTATTAGTCTTTTAATTTCATATTTTAGTGATGTCATTTTTAGAACTATGTAAAATTATTTGATAATGTAATTTTGAACATTTAAAATTTTAATAAAGATACCTACTAACTATGACTACCTACATAGGAGTCTCTTATTAAGAATGTACCTACAAAAGAGTAGGCTGTAGAAGCAAATATAGAAATTATAATACTAAAATGAAATAAGTAAATACATTTTTAATGCTTATACTATTTTTCTTCTTTAACGTTATTGCCAAATAATTACCAGTGCGACATTAAAAGTAAAATTGCAAATAAACTATATTTGCAAATATAGTGTGTATGAATAGCAACTTTACTAGTATTCTTTACATTTGAAGCATATTTACCTCTCTTTTTATTAAATACTTTCTTCGTCATAAGAATTATACAATAATAGTTACAATTAGTACTATGGATATTGGTTCTGTAATCTTTGTGACAAAAATTTGGGTATGGGTCACAATTGAGATATCTATTAGTTGAGGTAACGAGAACAAAAACAACGCTACATTATAGGCAATACATTCTTATTTACAAATCAAACAGCATTTCTTATTATGGACGTTACAGCCCTTGCAAACGATGGTGGCCGGCAATTGATATTCCAGCAGAAGACGTTTCGGAATTGGCTAATAACTCCGCTATTTTGTAACATTTTTTCATTTAAGAAATTGGAGAATAAAGCTGAGAACTATATTCATATTACCTGAAAACTTGAAAGTGCTCATTTAGTAGTTACCTATGAAAAAGATTCCCACATTTTATCAAATTTTACACGTCGTGTACTCCTTAACGGTTTACACCTTTATTGTTGAACAAAACTTTGAGTGACATACGTTAACTGCCGTAGCAAATATTTACATACAAAAAATTCCGACATTTATACCCAGTAAATTACGAGAAAAATAAACAAATTCCCAAGCAGCTCATAGGATTTCGAAGGAACAGGATGTCCGATCATGCCCTCTATTCCCCTTGATCGAGGTCCACTCGGGGGATGGAAGTTTCCCCACCTCCGGTGGTTCGACTTCGCTCGCGTTTATGTCTGCATCGCCCCAAACACGCCATAAAATCAGCCCCTGCGCGTCCCACGTGAACATGGGGAGAGAGCACCATATTCTCCCCACGTCCCCTCACCCCCCTAAAACAGTGGGGAGTGGGTGCGAAAAAAAGGAAGCGGGGAAAAAAGAGGATAGATCCCGTTCGCAGGCCGATGCAAAATCACCCCATCCCTTCCACCAGTCAGGCTCAACAAGTGTATCCGCGTAAAAAAAAGCCTCGCCCCCGACCATTATCGGTGAAATTGGGAATCAATAGGCCATGAAAGCATGGGGTCGAGTACACTTCTCCCGACGGCGAACGATCCACCACGTTCACTCCGTGCGTCGACGCGCACCTACCTCATCCTGCCCGGCCCGCGATAATTCGATTGTCGCCTCAGGGATGTTAAAAGAAAAACACGGTGAAATCACCGTGCATCGATTCCGCGAATAAAACGGAAGAAAAACGTCGGTGCAACGATGTGCAGCTATCGGTAGAGGGGGAGATTTTCACTACTGGCGGGTGGCATTTAACTGACGGTCTCCATGGAGCGTATCGAGTATTCCCGTGATGAACGGACAGAAATAAATGGAAAGAGAATAGATTTTTCTTGTAGATACGTTTTTTATTGTCTTGGAAAATAAAATTGGAGTATTTTTAGATATGTATTTACGTCCTCTACTGAAATGTATTTCCATTTATTCTACCCTGCTTCGTCGTTTATATACTAACAGAATATTACGTACTGTCGCATCTGGTGTGTATTTTTAGTATTATTCTGGTAAGTAAATATTAAATATTTAGGCAGAGATTGATTTTTCTATGTAAAAGTACTACACTTCAGGACAGATGCAATCTCACCGGTGTTCAATGTGTAGATAGATTTTAACACAGATGTACTACGTTTGTACGTAAAATGTAAAAGTCATTTGAACTATTGTCAGATTCCTCTGACAAATTCAAGTTCTTCGTTATTTACATACGATATCTGTTTATGCTTATAATCGATCTTCTTGAATGGGCTATATTTTCGATTTATTTTTACATATACAGTGACATTGTTCAATAAATATTCATCGTTTCATTGTTGTTAAAAATTTGTCATCTTCATACAGTGGGTACAGTACTATATTATAATCAGGTGTTGCTAACGCGTTAAGAAATTTTTTAGGTAATATTTTATTTAGATATTTGTTTTTGAGCAAGCTGCATTTTGCAACTGCTATCTAACCCATATGAAAACCCCGGTTATATGTATGAAGAATATTATTAGTATGAATTCATACGAACAAGGGCTATCACGCAGCTACCACACGTCGGTTTTTATGTAACTTGGCAGACAGATCCTTCTAGAAATAATGTTGCAGCCATATTTTGTTTCGGCAATCGCCTATTTTGAAGAGGTAAAAGAATCCTCAAAGTTGGAGACGGACTAGGTACCTATTTTGTACAATATCTCGGAAACTGTTTGGTATTGAACAAAATATTTTAAGTAAATATCAGTTTTATATAACAATATATTAACAATTATTAATTCTTTCCTCGATTTTGTTAGAAATAATTGAACCATTTTCATGTTTTGTCAATGAAAACTACTATGAATATGTACGTGGTGCCAGTGTTTGTTACCTTTATCGACAACATTTTTGAAGTTTAATGTCTGTACTTTTGGGTAGAATAGTTTAGATTACAGAAAAAATAAATTAAAATAATAAACAAGTGATTTAAAGTGAGGATGTTTTAAAAAATGAAGGTTCAGGTCAAACTTGGGACTGAAGTCTTTTATCTCTCCGATGCACTCGAAGTATTAACTATGTCCTTAATTAGATACTTCTAGTAAATATTCATGCATTCATACAAATTTAAACTTGCCGTCTCCCAATGTGACGTGAAATTGTTACGGTTCAATCAATTTTCACACTATCCAGATTCACGGAATCACTTCTCACTTGCTACACGTCACCAATACGACGTTGCAACCATAGTAGGTTTTCCTACACATACTTGGCCACTAGTCTAGTTCATTACCAACAGATTTTAGCACTTTCATCACGAGATATTACGTGTCAGGCGATATTAGACGCAGTCACCCTATACGCGTAGAGAGCCGGATCCGACTAGTGTTAGGGTTACAAAATAATTGCCATCGAGTCTATGTTCATTAGAAATTCACGTAACATTATGATCGGACGAATATTCCCGGTTTCGTGTAAATGGAACTTCTATCAAGGCTGTTATCGCGAGGCAGGTGGGGTGCCTAAATAAATGTCGATTTACGGGCTCGCGGGTGACGCGAGGGGGGATAATAAAATTTCGTTTGCCGGCGTCGAGAATCACCGTCCGCGCGCGCGCTCTATGCTTGTCAGGCTCGTAAAACTCACGCCTTCTTTCGACGATTCCCCAGCCCCGCTGGGACCCCGGCTTTATTGCGCCGCGCCGCTGCAGTTTACAGAGTTCCGTTTGTCCCGCGAAGGAAGAACAGACCGGACCCCAGATCTTTTTGGGAGAGGGCAAAGACAATGTTTCTATTGTGGCCAGGCCGTAATCACAGGTTCAGGGATACACCAGGTGCTTTTTTCCGGAAACTGATAAGTCCTCTTAATTTCTTTATTGCCGTCATACGGTCCTATGTAAATAGCCACTCCGCTCGAGTCTGGACACCGAAGTGTATTGTTCGAGGACAGCGAGAGGGGAAACGAGGAAGAATGCTGGTGCAACGGATGTTCTTTTTTAAAGCTGTATCAGTATCGTGGATTTTCTGAAGGAATCGAGCAAGGTGGATAAACAAACATTTTTTTCTTTCTCGGTATCGTTCGGCAGATGGATGTTTGATTGTTACTCGACATATCAGGGTTCTGTCAATTGTGCTACGTTATTCTACTGTAATTAAATTACGGATGTTTATACAAAGCGTCGCACGTAAAACAGGCCCGTTTCAGAAGATCAATTGTTATGTTTTGTGCAATGTCAGCTGGAATGTGATTTCAAGTGCAAAAAAATGCATAGAGACATATGGTTACTTGCAACGTTTTTTGTAATTGTTTATGAATAAAATTAAGTTTTGAAAGAGTGAAGTGGGGCTGGTTTTGCGAAGGATGTTCTCTATATGTATAACATCCTCTACTGTGTACAGTAATATTTATGTGTTATTTTTAATTAATAAAGTTTATTAGTCTTAATCTAACGTTCACTTTGACATATTAGTTTTCAAAACAATGAATGTGCATGTATTAGGTGTATTGATAAGTATTCTCGAGTCTCTTCTGAGGAAAAATGGGATATAAGATGCTGGAAAATCGTTAATAATAAGGATAAAGTAGTTTAAACCCATGATATCTATTGAAGCAAATACAGATTACGTCAGGAAATAGTGCATTACTTATTGGTACACCTAATACAACTTTCTGAATTCAATTATTCTAGATTAAAAATGTTTATATAAATACTAATTTATGTAGAATAATTTGCGAAATAAGAAAGTAAACAGGAAATTAGAAATCTTAATAGCTTGAATATAAAATAAATTCATTGCCATCCTTCATTAATATTATTATAGGATTATCGGCGATTAGTGAAGGATTAGTGAAAATGATGGGTTTGTGAAAAATATGAATTAAGATATTAACTTATTTGTTTATGAACATAATGCTTTGAAAACTATACACAATTTGTTGGAAAGGATTATAAGGGATTAGAGGACATTCATTTTAATGTATGTTAGTATACATTGTTGTATCCTGTATTAAGTTTTTTTTTCTTAAGCCGCGTACTCACCGTGCGAGCGAGCACGAGCTCGCAAGGGCTCGCTGGTGTTCAACTGAAATGCTCGCCCTACGTCCACACTGGAACGAATCCATTTCTGTTCGCAATTGATCCGAAGACTGACCGCGAGCAGATTGTGAAATAATGAATAGGAAGAAATTAGTTTGTACAAGTGCTGCTTTTATTGTGCTGAAGTTAAGTGCAAAAAATAAAAACAAAGAAAACAAGATAAACAATGGTGGCAAACGTCACTGTTTCAAAACAGACAACGGTATAATGGAAGCCATATGTTAAGGGACTGGCAGGAAGAAGAAGAATATGAAATGTTCCGAAATTTTTGCAGAATGTCGATCAAAGATTTTGCAAAATTGCTACAACTTGTTGAACAAAAAATAATGAAAAGTGATAGAAACTATAGGAAAGATATTCTACGATTCTTGGCTACAGTAAGCTTCTATGAGTTTAATAATGTTTTCATTACACCATTCCATTTTTATTTTACACGGAATAGAACGTTCCCGGGCAGAGCAGTCGAATACAATAAATGACCGTCTACACCAGACGAGCGAGAACACGTCTTTCTTTTAATGTTCCGACACGAGTCGGATCATTTAGCGAACGCGTGCTCGTTCAACGGTACACACCAAACGAGCACCGAGTGAGAATGCTCGTTCGCTCCTGCTCGTTCGTGCTTGCTCGCTTGGTGAATACGCAGATTTACATTGTGTATACTCACCTACGCTATAAATGTATAAAATCATTAGTCTACTAGATTTTATATTTCCAATAAATGTCTGAAATGCCGAAAACCAAAATGAAACGAAATCTGAATAATTTTCAAACAGCCGAGATCACAATAGAATGATATTATTGAATATTCCGTCCTTCTTCGTAACACTTTCCGTGATTCAAATTTTTCCCCGATCTTACAATGACGATCATTGTGTCGCGGAACAACAGGCGAGACAGTCCCGAGCATTCGAATGTTTTATTCCACCAGGAAACGGAACATTCGCGGCACCCTTGCTCTCCTTTTCAAGCGTAGTCGAGCGCAAGAAATGCGCGGTCGATTGACGCGTCCTTTATGGGCGCGACGATGCCGGAATATACTCAAAAAATTACCATATTGAAAGGACGACCGACTCCCCGTGGAATTCGTCGCTCTTATCACTCACGAATAAATAGTTAAATGCCGATATTTGTCTGCGTTGTTACGGTTCAATTCCCAAAACTATTCCGGTGAGAATACTCGAGAGTGAACTCCCCCCCCCCCTTTACCCATAAGGCGTATTCGTTAGAAAAATTTCGTGAAATTCCTTGACTTCTGCATCGTTCGTTCCCCGTCTTCAGCCCTCGAATCCAGTCACCGTCCCTAACCCACCCACCCTCATCCCCCTGAAGCGGTTCGTCGTTAATAATTTTTTAAGACGACATCAATGCGCCGGCCAGAAACCACCAACGTCATCGAACTCGTTCATCCAGCATCGAGAGGGTTGAAAGTTTTCCAAAACGAGGCTGGGGGTGACGCGGGAATGTATTTAAAGTATCCTGCCCGCGAAATGCCGATACGGATGGGCTCTCGGCGTAAGAGGTCGACTTAAGGTACGAGAAGAGGGAGAGAGCGGTCTGGCCTCTCAGGCGGCGGATGCTTGGGGGTTCGTACGCGAGAATTTGCTACCCCGCCAACCCTTCCCGTCGGCGAGGTATGCCTTTGGCCTTTGTCATTTAATATCGGTGCCGGTATGCAAGGACTCGGGGGTAAGGAAGCCTCGGGTGATCGCTTTGATGGCTGGGCGATCCATTCGCGAATTTATGGCAAGTTCGAGCCACCTCCGACCTGCCGTTGGTCTCTCTCGCTACCTGTCTAGGCGGCTTTTCTTGCGGCCAGTCGAATCACTGCTACGGGCCCTTCCTAATTTCGATGGAGAAGGCTGCGATTTCATTGTTGAAAATATAGTGTTAACCTTTTTTCGATACATTATACGTGTTGAACTAACAAACTGATCCAAATGAACTTTGTGCGCATTTACAGTGGAGCCATATAGCGTACTTAATAAAAATTATTTCAATTCGAAAGGGATATTTTTTAATCATTTATTTTGAAATTGTATTTTGAAAATGAGGATATAGTCCTATTCATCCTCTTTAGGGGCAAATTTTTTAAAATAGGGACACTAAATTTGGCTACATCACTTACAAATGAAATAATTTTTATTAGGTACGTACCTACTTTTATGTCTCCACTGTAAGTGCTGACAAAACTCATTATGATCAGTTTGTTAGTTCATCAGTTCTAACTTATTGAAAAAAATGAAACTATATTGAAAACAGCTGTAAAATCAACAATTCAAAAAATTTTCAAAAAATCCTTTGAGTTACGTTTATATACCACTCAAGACTATCACATATCGCAGTTGCAACAAAAAAAGTGAAGTGTGACTTCACATTGAATGACCCTACACGGATGATAGAACTTAAGGTTCGTCTATAAGAAATTGGTATGTATTATATTACCTATAATGAATAGTAAGGTAAAGTTTATTGTGTTATAATATTATTAATTGTAAGACTTTCTCGTCGCTCTTATCGCTAAACGTCATCGTCAACACCAACTCTGCGAACACGCTGGACTTTCGACACCATGACTCGAGCCCCAAAGGGCATTAGGCTACTTAACCTCCTCCCCTAACATGATAGGATAAACACCTAGCCCGGCATCTCATTGTCAGTTAATTTCTTAAAAGTACAAGCACGTGGCAGCTATGTTCGTCCCCTTGTAAACGATAGTCGAAGTTATTTTTTAGAGTACGATTGTATGAGTATTCCGAATTTTATATTATTGTAATAAAAGTGTAGTTGTTGAAGTATTGTTTGAGTGCTTGTGATTCCATCGTTCATTTACCTACAATTTTATCAATTTTCCTCATAACAGAGTTTGGTACGGTTGAAGAATAATTGAATCTGAAGACAGAAACACTAGTTTCCTTCTCTTTATAATCACACCTAGAGTAATCATCGGGATTGAATAAAAGCTAAATCATTGTGATTTCAGAAAAATAGTTATTATTATTTCAAAGTAGGAGTCTAATTATAAAAGGTCCCTAGTATAACATTCGGTGCCATGTGTCTCGAATAGGTCAAGTAATTATTATTTTTTATATTCTAGCAACAAAAACGAAATTCATAGCTGTAGCTAATAGTTTGCGACAGGAGAGGGTTACAGGACATAGTTTCTAAAAAAATCTGTTCATAATTCTTGTACAGTTAGTTATTTTATAGTTAGATATTTCCAAAAATAAATCATTTTATAGATATTTATACTGAATTATTATATTTCATAAATATTTCTAAAAGTAAATAATATGCGAAAGTTTTACTGTTGTTAGTTTATTAATTATATTTAATAGTTTTGTAATCTAAACGTCTATTTTTGTTAGTCTAGTATTAATGGACGTGTAACTGCCTAAATATCGGTTCTCTTTATAAGATAAAATAAAAATAAAAAATGATAATCAAGCTGTAGATAAAAGGTCTGATGTACATTCAAATAGAATTACTTATCTCATAATAAATTAGTAGGGGTTGCAAACTATTATTAAAATTCATGTAAATTAATAATATTATAATTAAACATTTCATTTGTACAGGGTGTCAAGAAATTACATATCGCGATCTGTCGATGTGGTGGAGATACAGGTAAAAACGTTGCCGCAAAATTGACCTTCACCTTGCATTTAAAGGTCAAATTTTTTTATCGTTGCATTATATTCTTCTCATCGTGAGGATAAAACGTCTGAAACGAACCATGAATGTCGACCCCAGGTCGTGGACGCTCGGCGTTCGACGGTATGAATGACCGCGCTACCGAGAGTTATTCGGTGTTTTATTCGAAGTCTTTGAATAAAAAATAAAGTTAAATTTGAAAAATCCCTGCTGCTTCGACAATAGCATGACATTTGAGCTGTATCTGACTGCGAGAATCCATATACATAATCACAAAAAAGCAGTTCGGAAATGAATGAAACTTCAACATCATTTTTCAAGAGAAAGGTTGAATTTCGAGCCATGGTTCCTTTCAGACTTTTTATTTTCGCGATGAGTAGAATATAATGCAACGATCAAAAAATTTGACCTTCAAATCCATGGTCAAGGTGAATTTTGCGGCAACGTTCTTACGAGTATCTCCACCCAATTGAAAATGTAGAATCCGGCTATGGTAGTCACGACATGTAATTTCTTGACACCCTGTACAATAATGATAGTAATTTCTTGTCGTGTATAAGCATCGAGTTCTTTAGTAGTTTCAGTAGTTTCATTATTCTTCCTCACAAATACAGGTTTAGTTTACGTATCCTAAACCGAAGAAAATATATTTATAGGATATAATGGTCGATATTGGTCTAACCCTCTTGGTGTGGTCAATTTGACCCAAACTCATACTTTAACTTTTAATTGTATCCTTCAGCAGAGAAACTTGTGAATTAATTGACATAGTTTATATGCTAACAATCGAGTGACATGTAAGTATATTTTCTTAATTACATTTTACCTTAAACCAAGTCTAATTCAAGGGATAGTAACGCAACAATTTATGGAGCATTGCGCAAGGGTTAAAATCAAATTCCGACTCAAAAATACACGCAAAACATACAGAAATTCCACGTCCCACGAGTAAACACAATTACAAAGTCAGGGAACGTCGTACATACCTTCCAAATGGAGAAGCCCATCTGAGCAATCTGTTCCGATTAATCAACGCAACCCTCGACCGAAGGAGGAGTCGTTGCGTTACCGATTACTCCTTCCTTTTCGCCGTGATCGCGGATGCACGCACCGGCACGAAAGAAAAAAAAAAGAATGACGGATGTACCGTCGGTAGCGCCGGCAGTTATTACTTTCCTTCGAGTTTCCCACAGAAGTCACGATCTATGGTCTCGGATCATAGCCCAGTCCACGGTAACAAATACAGCTGCGCACAATGCGGCCGGGTATACGCGTACATAAATTAACGCTGGGAATATCCACAGCGCGGCCTGGCGCACGCATATACGCGTGTACCTGCGTGACCATGGCCAGCGGTGCACGTACGACGGCCTTGCCTGCAGCTTGATACGACGATATTACACGATGGCGTTCTTTCGTATACGCACCATAACCGTATGCGGTTTGACTATGGCCGTTACGGTTCAGGCGTTCTCCAATAACGCGTGCCCCATGGTCACTCGCCACGTCCGCAGGAATGCCGTGATGCCCGCTCGCTCTATTTATGCGATGCCCGACGTTAATAAAGCCCTGAACGCGCAATTTTATCGGACAAATAAGTGGTTGTAATATCTGCGCTTGGACAGATTAGGGGCTGCAACATACGTCCTCGTTATTGGCTCGCGGTACGGATTTGCCGGCGAGCGTGTATCGAGACAAACGCTGAGTGGTTAGACAAGCTGTTAGGGTGCGTTGGGGGTTTCTGATTCGGATGCATATTTAACACATTGTGGGCGGTACGCTGTCACGCGTGTATGGCCGTGGTTCCCACACAGTATCAGAAGGTGCTTTAATAAATACGTCGATTCACGTCTGCCGTCCACAATATGAATTTGTATTTTCTGACATCGAAATAATGAAATAAGATACATCTAATTTTGTAGAAAAAAAAGAAATGAAAAAGTAGCGAATTATAATATACTTCCCTTATATGTATAATTTAGCCCCACATTAGATAAAACCAGGAACCTACTCGACATATGTACGTACCCCCGTGGTAACGGAATCCATCCAATTCTTCAGACCCACAACCACCTTATTACGGTTGATTTACACTTTAATACATGACAAATAACATAATTTATACCAAAAAGTACTTACCTTAAGTTTTAAAATGATCCAAAAATTAGATTAAAACACTCAAAAACACAAAAAATGTCATAAAATTTGGAACACTAAATAATAATAGTATTCTCTCTACTATCCCCGGTTTTGGGCAAGTCTTCCCTACAATTATTCTTTTTGCAGTTAATACTATTTATTTCGTCTGTAACATATTGTTCAACCGATTTGGTTAGTTTCTTTTTTTAAGATGGTTTTTGTGAAAGTCGTATTATTCACTTTGATAATGTGCTTGAAATTTGTATCCAGAGGTTAGTAAATGATATTATAACAGTCAAAAATTGAAGTGGTGAAGATTGATGTGTAAATCATTACCTTCTAAATTTGTTTCTGAGATTGGCCCTTGAATTTGTCAAATGACTAAGATGTTTTTTAATCTAACACGTGTCAAGAAAATTATTGGTAAAGAAATTAACGAAATGTTTCACACATCGATATTTACATGTTCTTAAAACTTGCTTGTCTATGAGTTCCTGGTAGAAATTTTATAATGTCATGTAAATTGTTTCGACAGTTATTCAGTGGCAAAGTTGAAAAATTAAAGGTTAGAAAAGTTAAAAAGATTAGAACATTAGAATGTCACACTGTACAGCATTCGTCCTCGTGTAGCTGTTTTCATAAACGAATGTTTAGTCCCAATAAAGTATTTGAGTTGTGTCGAACCTTGTTTACAGTCCAGATTTCACATCCTACGACTTTTGTTATTTCCTTCCACTAAGAAGACTTCGAAGGGATAACATATAAGTACATTAAGCTTCTGGCATAAGTGCGAAATATGGTAAGACAGGTGAGACAAGTGCATTCAATTAAGAGAAGATTATACATATATGTAATATAACATCAAAACTCAACTGAAGAATAATTGTGAGTAAAAAACTTCTAATAAATACTGTTTCAGTTTTTATTGAACTCTCTTTATACCTTCATCAACGAATTATGCCGTATTGTCCCTCGCGATCATTCACCAAGGTTAACACGTTAGCGCCCGTTCTTTTTTAACTCGTATAACTTAACTTAACAGAACAGGCGCTAACGTGTTAATCATGAAAACTTTCAGCAAAGTTTCGTCTCAGTGTTGGAATAGTAGACCATCACCGAAGATTCACAATGCATTCAGTTCAGAGTAGTTGAAACAATCACATCTACCTAATTTTTTCCCTTCGCCCTTCTATATATACGCCGTGGAAGATTAGAAGTTCAATGAGCAAAGCTATACCTCACCATATCGTTACCATCGAATATATACATATATTATTGTATGTAATCAAAAAGAATAGGAATGATACCAGGAAACTTTGATTCAACAACACCAGCAGAAAATAAGCGCACAGTTCGTCTAGCAATAGGGGAAGAAGCCTTTGTCGTCACGTGAACGTCCGTGCAGGGTACGAATACGGTGCACAGGAACCGACGGGAATCGAAACGAATCTGATCCTCGCGGGTAGGTAGGTTCGAACGATACGGAACGAGTTTTCTCTTGGTTCGCCTCGATCCGTCACACCGCCCCCGCGAGACGCGGTCACAATGCCGCGCTCGGCGATAAATTACAACGTTATGGTTTCCCCTGACATTTCTGTACAGTTCGCTAACCCGACCTGGCCTAACCTCCGAGTCCTTAGCTGCGTGCGTTGCGCGGCGTCGATTCGTGAAAAAGAGCAGGGCCGCGCGCGCGGGTGGAATGGAGGGGAGTGGAGAGGGAAAAAGAAAAGGCGCTGCTCAGTCGGTACTTATCTTCAGCCGGGGGCCAACAATGCGACCGAGCTTTGCTCACGCAACTGTCCCTCTGCATCCGCTCTCATCGAATGTCTCTTTCCTCTTCCAAGGGGACAGTCGACCGGGGAGAAGGGAATCTTTATAAAAATGTAAAACGAGCGGAGCGAGAGATGGATCGCGAGTCCGGACGACAGAAAAAGACGAAAGACCGAGAGAAAGAAAGGCGAAGCGGCGCCTGACAATGCCAGCCAGACGCGCCTACGATCCTCCGTATATTAATAATTACTGTTATTCCGTAATGACCGATGTGGGGCATGGGAAGATTCGATAATCCTATGCATTAACCGGCCGATGCTTCATTATACACGCGGCTCTACACGGTTTGCCTTTATTTATGGAATTACACCAGACGGGAGATGTATCTGTTGTGTTTTCTACGGTTTTTAACGGTGTCCCCCGCTTTATCCCTCTTTTTACTATGCGACCGTCTACGCGGCCACTTCCGGCGACGGTGAGAAAGCAGCCAGCGATCGTATGCCCTGTCCCCTCCCCCGACGCCCCCGTTGATAGACAATCCTGGAATGTCGCTGTCTGAATTATACGATTTAATCCGCACCGGAGGAGAAAACCCTCGCTCGCAATTACTGTACTCGTTAATGGAAGCAGGTAGTCTAATAGCGGCGGCGAGGACAACGGGAGAGATTCTTTTCCTATTCCAGGTCGTTGAATCGTTCGTCGCTTCCTCCCATTCACCGGTTTCAGAACAACGTGGCTGAGTCCGATCGTTTGCCGGGGCCATCGGTGGTTCTGGAATCAGCCGACTGAACAGTAAATCTTCGTTTTGTATAGAAAGTCGCGTGACTTGTGGCACAGACTGAACTTTGCTAACTTTGTACAGTAAATCCTCGATAAATGTTCGAAGGCTTCTTGGCGCTGAACATTATAAATGTTTCATAAATTGATGGCCATATGCGGCTGAAACAAATATCATTCGCTTCAGAATTTCAAGCTTTATCGCTGTGGTAAACCTCCTAAAAAAGCGAACGTTACATCTGGAGACCTCTCCTTGTCAGTACCGAGGAGCCTTCGAATACTCATCGTGGATTTAATGTACATGAAAAATACATCACAAAATTCTGGAATAGAACATTTTTTTCATGGATCTTCACCTTAATCCTTTGATAGTGATTGATAAAATTATGGTAAAAAAAGTGTATATCTTCTTTATGTTCTAAATTATTGTGCTTCTATCTGTGATAATAAATGTGAACTTGTACTAGGAATTATTGTAATCAATTGCAGATTCTTCATTGGAATAAGTAGGTATTCTGCGATTGGTTTGGAGGTTGAGGTTGTACTAATTTCATAGCCAAACCATTTCTCTTCCCTTAGATGTTAGAGTGAATGAAACAGAGGACAGGGATGATGATTCTATGTACGTACCTATATCTATGGCATACTAAAGAATTTTGGCGCGTTGTGTCGCCGAACGGATAAAATGTCAATGGGTTACAGAAAATGAATTGTTGAATTAATTGAGTATATTATGATAGTAAATCCTGGGTCAAAGGGATTCCAGACACCGCCATCGCATGGTTAATACGCAGTATGAGCGCAGTATAAGCGTCCAAATTAGTACTTGACTTGTTTTCGACCAACGTTTAAACCCGATTTCATTGAAAAATGAGCTCTTCATGAAAATATTCTATATTTCATATACAATTGAATTGTTCATATAATAGGTATCTTGATGTTACTGGTAGATGTAGATATTTATGTAAATTCATATTTTCAGACTGCTCTACAAAAAACAGAATTGAAGAAAGGTTTATCTCGTTAAAACTAATACAAAATCTTTATCAATCCTGTACACCCTTTAGTTTTCACTGTGTTTTAGATATATACAATTGGCACAGTTACATTAAATTCGTAATCTCGTTACTAGTATTAATATATTATTAGTCATAATATATCAATACGTACATTTTTACAACTTTTGTTTCTTATAATATATTTACTTCACTTTATATCCTTCGAACTTCATTTTAGAGCAAACAAATATGGACCTATTATTTCATATGTATGAATGTACCACCTTTTAAGTTACACCATCATCTACAGGATATTGTCTATTTATTATGCAAGTTCCTGATAAAATCATATGAAATATTCTATTGATTCAAAGCCGTTCCTCGTGCTGTGAAGAAACGGATTTCTATGAAGTACCTTATTTTTATAGGCAAGGTGGGTCATTCTTCGCAAACAAAATTTGTCATTTAGTCGAGAGACTTTCGGTAGTAGGTATTATCGCGCGAAGCCACGGAGAAAGCCTCGACAGGTCTAGAGGTCGATGCGACTCGATCCCTCGATCGATCAACAGAAATCCTTCGACCTCGCGGACTTAACCTGATCTGGCTTTTACGTGGATTAACTTCTTGCAGCGGCTTCTTCTACCGGCTGATCTTGCCAATTTGTTCGGCTGAACTTTCAGCCGAATTAACATTGGAGGATCGTCTGGACACGGGAAGTTTCCTCTGATTTGTATCTATCCGTTTGGAAGAGAATTCTGGGTTATGAGATTAACTCTGTTTAACTTGGACCCGTCGAAATGTATTTAGGAATTAAAATAAGCGGTGTAGTTGCTTTCTAAGAATCCATTTTCCGAGCACTCGAGGAAAGTTGCATAATGAAAGTTAGTCAGTCTGATACATAACTATATGATAGAGATGTCTATAAAACCTTTACAAATCATACATTTTGACCTTTTCATCAACTTTACACCTTTCATCAATTCGAGTAATACGAACAAATATACAATTTTATTTTTTCAATGTCATTAATACTTACAAGAAACGGTTTTCAGGTGTTCGCCTCTAATTGCTTTGACTTTCGGAAATGTTTTAGAGGGCCGACAAATAACAAATACATGTTTCTTATTTTGGTCTGTTTTCGCATTCAGGGTATGAAACCACCCTTCAAAGTGCATAAGAAGAGGTATGAACGTACCTATTGTTAATTTAATATATATTATAACATTGTATTGAGTAAAATTTGATATAAATTTAATGTGCATCATAACTTGCTGTATTGAAAAGAAATTTTAAATGTAGATTTAAATAAATGTAGCTGAAAACCCTTTCTTGTTAGACTATTGAACGATTTTCGTAAATCTTATCCGCGATGTCACAATAAAATAATCACTATAAAATATATACAGTGCGATAAAAAAGTAATGAGATTAAAAAAAACAGAACATATTAATGCACGAGACATTTCAAATAAAATATTACACTACCTTCGTTTGAGATAAGGTTTTAAATATTGTGTCTTCGTACCAACAAAGACCAAATAATCTTTATACGCGCCTAACCCAGTGTAGATTCAGCCGCACTCTTTTGATGTCATACTATCTATACAAATATTACCGTTTATATGAATCAACTGCTTAAATTAATTACGTCGTCGGTTATTGAAGACCCTCATGGTGTCACTGGCAAGTCGAGTGTCAGTCATTGGTATCTACCACGACAGGAAACATGTTAAATCAATCGAAGATCGAGCCACCAATTTAATAGAACCAACTATACCTTCTTTTTAAAATTTACATACTGGTGTAATGTTAATAAATATTCCTTTTTAACATAGATTAATCTTTGGAAAAAAATAATTATCCGGTTGGTGGATAAGTGTTTAGGGTCGTTGAATGTCTGTTGATGTCGCGTTTGTATAGCAGAGTATCACCAATGGCAATTCGTTCTGCGCGTCGCATTCAGCGCGGAATTTCAGAGAACCATTCTTATTACAGTTGAGAGGTGTCGGCGCACAATAACGTAAATAACGGGAGACAACGTGTCTTTGTATATTTCGCCATACATCATCCCCATGCCGTGCCGTCTACTTTATTCCACGATCACGATCGTTGTTTTTCTCCCTTGCGTATTGTGAGGATCGCGGGGGTTTTGGCACTCCGATGGAGAGCAAGAACGAATCGGCAGCCGACACGTACGGGGCGTAACATGGTAGGTGAACCGTAAATAAACCCATCCGAAGGAATTATTTTCTCTCTTTTTTCCGCCTTTGTGTCTCTGCCTTCTCTTATGTACACCCATATAACTTTCACTTCTAAGAGATCTTACTCCCGGGGGTCTGTATTTCTATATTAACGTTGTTAATTCCTTTTATTCTGGGCGGTTTTGAACGCCGTGTATAGCGGTGGCCAAAAATGTATGATCATCCCTCTTTGCGACACTATTTTGGCATCCTATAGTTAGTTGTCGAAACTATCAATATACTACAATATATTAGTATCATTACAAAAGCTTGGTGTACGTGTAAGGTTTTCTACTTAAAATATTATTAATGTTTCACGATGAATTATACTATTTGTAAACAACAGCTAATGTAACTATCTTTTCTTACGTGTATCTAGTTATGAGTTTGTAAATAAATAAATGACGAAATGTATAAAAATAGTAGTTATTGAATTCATATACGTAATTAGAAAGTGAATGTATAATTTGTTGATCGTGACTTTGTCCAGCACATGATTGCATGGAATAAAGTTTAATATAGAATTTATAATTGCAAAAATGTAACTTAAAATGCTCAAACTAAGGTACTGTTCGCGTTACGACGTTGTTCAATTATTAGATTGTTACAAAAGTTTTATACACTAATGAAAGATATTTAACAAGAATTAATATTTATTAGAAATAGAATCTATCTTAAACTGCTGTCTGTATTTCTCATAGGAACTTCGTACGTAAAAATAGTTTTTTTAACACATACACTTCAAGACTGGAAAAGAACCATTCAAATTTTCCCACAATCGGAAGTATTGCGACAAAATTTGTCATAATTCCAACTTTGTAACCTTATCGAATGTTATAAAGCACTTGACAAATTCATTTAATTTAATTATTCTCCTTAACGATTGATTTTGCAGTCATCTTTCTCAAAGTTGACACTCGTATATGTGCGTGGCGTGTTAGTGAATATATTAAAGCTAATTTCCTGAACCGAACAATAATTTACGCAACGACTTACTAAAGGCACTCTAATCGCAATAGAATAGGACTCCAAATACCCAAATGTCGATTATTAGAAACGACGGTCATCTCAAATGCTGATTGTTGGAACACAGAACGAGTCGAGAATGTTCTCTGAAGAAATTAGCCTGAGTGGAGCACAAGGAAATATATCATTAATTTCTCTGAAACAATAATACCGGTTACAAAATTCTACACAAACATGATAAGTATTGTTTCAGTTATTCTTGTTCATGAAAGTAGGAGACAAAGCTGAAGAAATGGTCGTTAGGTGCTGTTCAAGTGTTTATTTGTGTTACTCTGCCGTTTTCCATTCAGTAAACGTCCATCTTTTAAAAGCACTTTACCTCTATTTGTTTAATGATATTTACTAGACTTTGGTTCTCATGGACCGATTATCTGAAAAACTTAGGGTAATCGGTGTTTTACTATCATATATGCAATATCATTTTCTATACCAGTCGACTCATGATGTAATAATTGGAAAAAGGGGGGTAGTTGAAGCGATAACAGCTTCGCGTTCTAAAGTATTCGTCGGAATCTGTAGAATTCATAGATTTAGACTAATGTAGGTACATATTATATGTGTAATCCGCGATGAGAATAGGTACTAGTACTAGGTGGTGACAAATATAGGAATAAGATAAGAACTGTCAGGTGATGGTTACCAAAATTTAATATAGTTGCTATGCATATTTCTATGCCTTCTGTAGTAAGCATGCAATACTTTCGAACACCAATGTAGTTCTACTGTACGATAATATTTTTGTTCGAAATGGAACGCCTGTAGATCCGATCCAAAACGAGGTTACTTCAGTTCGTGTGAAAGGAAACGAAAAGACGAGGAATGGACGGCGAACAAATGAAAACATTAGCCGGGTATTCCGTTTCCTGGAATAATGAAGTATCGAGAGGGAAGTGTACCCACTCCATCGCCTTCCCTTCGATAAAGATTTAGATTCTAGGCGGGAGAAGCGGAAAGAGCGAGGGTGCTGCCGGACATTTGTCAGGCTGACTGACTATAGAAAGGCCATCCTCGACTGATATGCGGGTCCAGCCACGGAATCATTCTGACGTTTCGAGAAGGGTGGTCTCGGTGTATCGTTATTTGAAACCCTGATCCAACCGAACTGGCTAAATGATTCATGATCCCGCACGGATATTTTCTACGCCATCTTCATTTAATCGAAAGAGATCTATATCTGTTGCGGAGATGGCAACATCCGGATGAATTAATAGATCTTTTTATCCGTGGTTCAAGTACGCAATCAAACTAAGATTTTCCTTGCGTTCTAGCGAAAACAAGTTTATAAATACAATCGTGGCACGGCGCGGCACGGCGGTCAGTGATGTTCTCTCACTTTTCTCGGAAAAACAGGATTCTAAAGAATTTTTAAGTTATCTAGAGTTATTTAAAATTCTTTTTTCGTTTTTAAATACAAAGCTGTTAACGATAATGATGAGTCAATTGCATAAGTTTGTGCAGATTCACAATTCCAAATACTAATAAGTGTCTAAAAATTAAAATAGGACAGAATTTCGGATTCTGTAAATAGTATTAAATTTCATTAACATCTTATTTTATTGTATCGACCATTTTTACTGATGTCAAGTAATACAATAAATATTACTCTTTTTGATTTTTCATTGCATATCCATAATAGCAGACTTCTATCTAAGAAAACGATCAAATATCAGATTTACATAGTTTCATACAATTTAAAAAGTTTCCCTTCTCCAGATAGTTAAATATAATAAATAACTTTCGTTCTCGATCCTTCGATTGCAAAACGACTCTGTACTCCAATAATGGAAGCGACTTGAATTGAAAGATACTTAGAATATCCTTGGCTGTAGGAGGACTGAGAACAAATTGAGGCAAAAGACAAAGTCTTTTTCGCTGCTTTCTATGGTCACAGTGGATGCCCGTGTGAACGTCCAGCTAGCTCGGAGACGGACACCATTGGTCGAAGAAGAGTGTCAGCCCTGAACGTTGTTGCTCTATCCAGCGTCCGGAGCCGTAATAATAGAAGAGCATCGAGCCTAATTACGCCCGATACACATGTGACCGCGCGTCAGGACTGCCGGAACGTTTGCTATCCTTAAAGGCATATCCACACGCCTAGAAGTGTCGCCTGAGCAAGCGTCGGCGCGCGATTGCTCGTTAGCAGAGCCACGGCCCCGTGTCTGTCACGAAATCGCTGATTATCATCGTTCAAGGAAACCACCGACGCTACGTCGCCCCTTAACTCTCGTATACCAGCCATCGCGGCCATTACTTACTTATGCCACGGACTGGTAGGCTTAGAAAAGCTTTGTCCACTGGCGCAGGCCACGAGTCGTGGCTTCGACGAGAAATTTAATTCTTGAATTTTGTGATGGTAAATTAAACAGTACATCCTTAATCCATTACAAATACTTGGAATAATTGTCTGAGCGAAATATTGCTAACATCAGGAAGTAAACTTTTTAAGAAACGGGAAATGTTCCAAGCATCAAAATGTACTCATCGTTGGTCTCGAAACGTGAACATCTTCCGAAACTGTGTATATTTTTTCATAGTTTAAGCTGTACCAATAATACATATTTAAAATCCAAAAATGGAGTACTTCTAAGAGCCACTGTTAACGTAAACCTCATAAACATCTTTCTATAACCCTTCTATGCTGTATCCTCTCTAAACACATTCGTTTATGAGAATGATGCCAACATAAAGTGAAAATTAAAAGCCTGTATTTGAATTATTTATCGAATAATAAGAACAATATAATCAATATGTATTCAAATTTCTGAATTATTGCCTTCTGACTATATCTTACTAACACGATTTTGACAGAAAATGTACAGAGGAATCGTTTTAAAGTTGATTGTTCTACCCGTGGAGGATGTAGTTACTGTAGCGAACATAACAATTACCTACATTGATAAAGACATATCTGTAATAACTCCTGAATAATACTTGGAGACGACAAAGTAGTACAAAACATACCAATGCCTCAAAAGATACTGATTTTGAACCATTTTCATTTTAAACACGGAATATCTTTTATTAAACACATTGAAAGGTTCCTGGTTCCTAATTTTCAAAGTTAATACCGAAAGTGATGGACTAGTTTTAATGTTTTGTGGAAAATCTTTCAAGCGATTAAAGCTGCTTTAAAAGAGAGGAACATTAGCAGTGATCATCGAGCTCTGAAATCATCAAAGATCGCTACCCCTCCCGGAGCTATGTATAAACGCACGTGAGATCGTTAGCAACTTACAAACTTGCATGAAACTCGCAATTCTAATGACCATCCGACGCATAAATATGAATCTTGCTAATAAGAGGAGTATCGTTAACGTAGTCCTCTGTAAAGCCTTTAGCGAGATAAGAATCTCCTTTCGTCGCGACAGTTGATCCAAGATTAGGGGCAGCTACACCCGACTAGGAAAACTGTGAAATGAAAACAAAAAGTTAATGGTTTTCATTCGTTAACAAAATGACTTCTTGGGAAAATCTCTTTTTGTTTTTATGGATCTTTGTTAATATTCCGTTGATGGAGGTTGGTCTTCGAGAGAATGAGAAACCGCTTCTACGCTACTGGTTCGCTGGTGTGTTCACACATCGGTTGTCATTGGTGCACGTGTAAACACAGCGACACAACCCGGAATTAGGGAAGACGCTTATTATTTCAAGGTTCGGTTCGCCTGTGCATCAAATAATCAGCCGCGCGATGCGTTACACCAGATAAGTCCGTGAAAAAGTAGGCGATTAGACGTTCCGGACGGAGGAGGCCTGGAGACAGGAAGCAACTCGGATTAATTTGCTGAAGTGTGGCATTGTCGCGCTGCTCTTTGTTCTCGTTCTGCGACTGGGGGAATTTATTATGAGCGACTCTGCGGAGGAATTAGTGCTTCCCGAGTGCACGAATGGGATAACACGACTTTGAATTCTTTGGATAAACGCGGAGGTTGATCGATAAGTGGACTGTTGAAATTTATAGAAATTCACGTTTTTGTGGTCTAAATGTAAAAATGGGAATTAAATAGACTTTCGTCTCTTTCATTGGGGTTTAATTGTATTTACTCCCTTGTATTATTTTATCTTGACTTACAAATATAAAAATTTCATTATTTGTTTGTATTAGAAACATATAATTTATTCATTTCAGAAAGAACTGCGCGATTCATCTCGAATTAACCATGAAGTGAATGAAAACTGTTTATTATTACAATGGAAAACATATAACGGACTGACAAGAAATTTGAAAACGAAGGATGGACGTCATTTGTGTTTCAATCTAATACATAAATGTCGAAATGGAATATTATTTAACTCGGCGTTATATGAAAGGTTAAGATTCGCATTTTATTAACAATATTTTTATTTTTTAAATATTAACTTTTCTTGGTAGATTTCATCGATAGTGAAACATTTAATGCCACGTTAAAGACGTACACTACCGGCCAAAAGTATGGAACTAGAGTTCATGATCGATGGAACAGTAACTTATCATTCTGTCACGATATAATAAAAGTTACGAAATTAGTACATATAAAAGTTTTCAGTCAGTTTTAGCACATTACTTTTATCAAATCTTTATAGAATAATACGTAATTGTTATTAGTTAAAATGTATTACTGTGATATTTTCTACGTTACTTATGTCTTTGTACTCTACTCTCATCTTATTCAAAAGTTATTGTTTAGTTAGTATTTATTTTGAGATCAGTGAATCATGATCGCAGAAATGAAACTTAACCCTATAAATTCTCCTTCAATTATTAAAAACACAAGCTACGCATTTTCAGCAAACATGAAGAGCCCTAAAAGAGATCCAAAGTTCGTTTTAATTGCTTGACAAGGTTTCCGATAGTTCAGAAATCGCGACGTCCAACGCCAAAAGGAGCGACTACTATCTTCACCGCTAATTAAGCGCGTTTCACCGTGCCGCGAACGCACGTTTATTAACCAATTCTCGAAATAATTTAGAACTTTGTAATCGCGCTCGCTTGCCGGGGGCCCTTCTGATGCCGCAACGATATTACTTCGATCCTCGTTAATATCGCATGGGATTTTATTGGCTATCCACGCTGGAATTGCCAAAAAAGCGATTTGTGTTGAAACACGCGTGCATACAGGGTGATACGTTTGACATGAAACACCTTGTGAGATTGGTCTGATTTTCTCAGATCGATGTTCTCGATTTCTGAATACATTCTTAATTCCTGCCATGAACTTCTTTAATTCTGTCGCTTATTACCTATTAAATATTGACAAATACTGAGTTTAAAAAGTAACAGTACAAAGCTTTTGTTGGATTCCCTACGTTTACCTTAACTCAGGTTGCATCTCTTGTATCGTCGATCGCGTATCATTCGACAGTAGTCACGAGGTTAATTAGTAATGACTTCGAAACTAATAATAGTTCTTTCTACCTTTAACTTAAGACATCGAAATGTATACAAGACCACTGAAACCAGTCACTTGACGATAAGACAAACACAGAAGGAACATATATAACCAGTAGCGAATATAATTGTCGTATTTATGATTACACGCAAGTCGACATAAGACGATTCTCGATATTCATTTTGTTATTTTGCGTCAGCCTTTAAACTCTCATTGTCTCTTTTAACTCCATTGTTGTCCATTTTTTTCATCGGGATTCCAACAGTTTCGCCGCTTTTCTCTTGTCTATGAACATGTTTGAATAGAATTCATTAATTACGAATATTTTTGAATTGCTTTGATGAGCTTGCACAATTTTTAACTGTATTCAAAAAATATAATACATCAAGAAAAAATTGTCTTTCACTGTTAGACTATTATAAATCACTAGAAAGAAATGTTTACGAAACGTTCTTTTTTAATTGATCCCCACTTATTCCTGTACAGAATGATTCCCAATAAAATTAACGTAACTATGAATGAAATTACTATACCTCGGTCGACAAGTGTGTACCGAGATATGTTGCGGACAGCCAAGCAATAGCGGTGGGACACACAAGCCAATGCGACACAGAAATGCTGCTACAGCTCTATACTACACAACCATCTATATAATTATACCTAAATTCTCACTATAAAGCCTGAACTAAGCAACTGTCCTAAACGTGTTAGCTGGAGAAAACATTCAAACCAAAGATGTTTCCATAGTACACAAACCCTCCTACGCCCGCGATCTACATTCCAGTATTATACAATTCTTCCCCAACCTGTTGTCCATAGAAAAGTCTGATCGAATTGCGGCGTTCACCCAGTATAAGCCTGTCCGCTCGTAATCGCACGGAAACTTGCCCGGCGAATGAGGGTTTTATGAGTGCCCGAAGCATAACCGTGAGTAGAAATTAAAATCTTGCACGCTCACAACTATCGCCGGTGGCAGTTGGGTAGCCGGGGTCTCTCGTTCGCATCGCGTCTAAACTCGTATCGGCGGATTGGACCGCAGCGGAAGATAAGAAAGCCTGGGTCCCTGTCTCCTCCGTCGTAAATTCGCCGAGGCTGTCTCTTTGGAAGGAACTCTGCGAGAGACGGAGAATAAAGCAGCGCAGGGGAAAACGGGTGGAAAGAAATCGAGTGGAGGTGGGAGGGGGTTGGTAGTTCGGCTGATACGGACGATCGCTTCGTCTGCGAGCGGACTGATCACTCTGCCGTCGCTCTTATAATTATTATTCGTATTTTAATGGCCGTGGAAAGGCTCGTACGCCTTTGAGCCCGAGCGAAACGACGGCTCCTCGAGATCCCTCCTCCTCCTCCTCCTGTTCCTCCACCCAGCGAGAGGAGCTGCAGCAGCCCCTGTGCTTTTAAAAATATTGGGGATTTCAGATATCAAATGCCGCGCGCGCGGCAACGCGGCCTGCCACGCCAGAAAAGGGACGCGGGATGATCTCTTTCCTTCTCTTTCTTCGCAGTTCTTTTCTGATTCCCCGTCGAGCGCCTCCGGCGCAGCCATTCAATCAGAGGCCGATGCCGAGGATAAGTCGCGGGGCTTTCATTTCGAACCCGCTTCTTCGCCGTGGAACGGACGCAGCACCCGATACCGATAGGTGAAGCTTCACCTAACTTATCTCCTCTTTTCTAGTGTCGCCCCAGGGGCTCTCAATGGCTCCGCGTAACGACTCCAGTCCTATTCGCTGCCACTGTTAATGGTTAGACTGACACTAAGTTTATCGATTATGTTATGATTTTGACGGCGAGGTTTATCCTTCGCATGGCCGTGCCTGGATCCATATGGACGCGAGTTTTTAAAAGCTCCATCTAACTCATTAACCTACGAATCGTATTTAAGCTACGAGTTGTTCATAGTAACTGGTATAAAAAAGTAGGTCGCCTCGAATGATTGCATTTCCAAATAATGTTTACAAACACTTCTGCTGTACAACATTATAAACGTCCGCCTTCCGAGGGTAAAACTGTTCGATTGCAGACGTCGTTTGGTTGAATGGCTCCAATTTACGGTGGAATTAAATGAACAGTCTTCATATGATTTATACTTTTCATTTCATTTCATTGGAGATTTGCACGCTTACTCGGAATGTGTAAAATTTATTTAATTCAGACAACCAGAGGGTGACACGAGCAGGAAAACAGCAGATGGCGAAAAACTGAATCGACCATGACATTCAACTAGAATACAAATTCGAGTATATTCATAAATACTTTAATGAATACAATGAATTACCTTATCATTTCTTCTTTTTCTGGTTACAGAAGATGTTTTTTTATTCCTACAGATAATCCATTGTTTCCCTACGAAACGACAGCTCCGGAAACGAGAAAGTCACTCTCTTTAACCGAAATAAAAAGTTGTTCATAACTTTGGAAATATTAATTTTTCAACCCATGTTTAATGAAATTTTGTTTCATCATTTGTGAGTACTATCTATCCTAGAAGTCATGAACCTTTTTTTATCACCCTATATAGGAACACGTGATTCTTTTGATTATCCAATGAAAGTCCAGTGCTACAATGTTAGACCATAATGCCCAGAATATGTGAGACCGTCATTAAAGCTAACGGTGATTTTTTTCGGCGAAACGGTAATTAAAACAAAATTCTTATCCCTGTTTTAAAAAAATGGTACAAAATGTAAAATAGGTTAATTATTAGCTTTTTGACAAACAAAATTTCCTCGGTTAATTTAATCCTCCGTGAACTGGACCGAAGTCACGCGGTCGTGAGACCGATACAGATGCAGTGATGGAGTTAACCGTGTAAAATTCAGGAACTGAACGTATCGACTTACGTCTTCGGTTGACTCTATTTTCTTTTTTACTCGCTCTCCTTCCTTCAAGTCGACAAAACTTTGACAATGTCGGTAAAGTCCTCGAGCTCGAGCCACCGTGAGTTTGTGTTAGTAACCTATCGACGTGAGTCCAGTACTCGGAGGGTTAAAGGTGTCCATTTTTCCTTAAAAAGGTCCTGTTTTCCTTAATTCGCTTAATGATGTCAGACTTTTGGTCGATAGTGTAGCTATAATTGTCATTATTTTTATGATTCAGCAGGCTTTCATGTTTTTAGAAGAATCGAAAGAATGTGAAGAGCGAAATATATTATTGTCCACATTATAATGGTCACAGTATATGTTACAGCGGAGAAGCTAACATCTTGTGAAGTAAGACCCGCATATACTCCAGGTCCGAAATTTTCAGTTCCCCTCAATACATAGTTTAATCGATTAAAGCAATCGTTCTTCAAGCAGGCGATCATCCGGTCTAACAATTTATAACTACCCGTTCTTTACTCTTTCTTTTCTCACGAAGTATCGAAAGGCGGGGATAGTAAAAAAAGAAGGAAGAAAAGTGCCTTTTCCTCTGATCGGTCAGAAGACTGCAGAGGACCGTGAAAGAACAGAGATGACCATAGAATGAGACATCAATCAATTTACAACCCTTTGGTCGATTAAGCCGAATCAACCGGGCAAAGACGATTCGTTTCTCGGTGGCCCCACCACTCCCGAGTTAATATGAATTAATAGATAAACATACAATTAGAAGTAATCTATATTAATTAAGGGAGGGTCTTGCCTTCGCGGTGGCTCGCCTCCTTTGTGCCGCTACCGTGAATATCCGGCGATTCATTCATTAACCCTCACCTTCGACCCCTGGCTCCGTAAGGCACGAAGACTCGAATCATGCTTCGAACAATAACCGAACTGGAAATTTATGAATCTACTTATAAATCGATCGAATGCCCATCTAACCTTATGCGATGCTCTAAGCAATAGATACCTACGTGTTATTCTCGTCAGAGATGGAGAAACTTCTATTGACAGGTAAGCTATCAGATAGTTTCTCCGAGATTGACTAATAATTTTTGTTTTCAACGAAGATCTCGAAGGTGATACATTGAATGCTTTGACTGCCATGTTTATCAATTTCAGGTGAGACGTACAGTTTCCAAGAGGTTGTAAGTCTCATATGGGTGATGGTTATCTTCACTTGGTCGTAAAGTCCGGGGGTTACGTACTTCTCTGTATTACGATTAGTAAAATGTTATACAAATTATATGATGACCTATTGATGACAGTTTAGTTTTAACATTTAATTGGAATTTAATTCTGAAGCAATAAACAGTAGAAGTTTTGACACTAAACTTACCAACAATTTATATATACCTATTTCTACCGACCGGTCAAAAGTTATATTTTTTGCAATTGCGTTCTGGTAATAGTCAATTTAGTACGAGCAATAATAAACAAAATAATAATTTAAAATGAAAATTGAATAATAACTCAGCCACTTTCGAACAAAGTCGTGTCACACTCATTGTCAGATTACCTTTTAAACATTCGACCAAACACCCTCTTGTCAAATGTCTCTCAACCCATAATTCCACCAATAGCTGTGGATTTTCGCATCTATTGTTGCATATTACACAATTTATGCGGTTGCGTGGTAATCTATTATAGCTGTGTAGTTTTCAAATTAAGACTTCAGAACAGATATCGTCACAAAAGGACATCAATTTTTCAATCAGTTAAATGACCGATCGCGGTAGATGACTTAACGGTACACTTTATGAAAATTTTGAGGCGTGGATCTTAAATGGCATCAAGGGGCACCTCTTATAAGGTAGGTGCTTTTTTTGTGGATGGAGGCATTTCAAAGATTTTAGGGTCAACTTGATTTTTTTTAATGGAATTACCTATTTTTTTGTACCATAGATCGAGAGAGCAGCAAATTCTGAGTAAAAATATGTTGACTTTCATACCTCCTGAACCTAGTAGTTAACGAGACATTTACAAAATAATCGCTGTATTGAAGTTGAGGGGCATCAGTTCGACCTACAATAGCTTCCAGATAGTAAGTTCGTATTAAAAATTATTTTGTAAATATCTCGTTAACTATTAGGTTTAGGACGTATAAAAATCAACAGATTTTTACTCAAAATTTCATACTACAATCAATCTATGGTAGAAAAAAAGGTATTTCGTTAAAAAAAAATCAATGTAACCTTGAAATCTCTTAAATTCCTCACCCTCAAAAAAGCACTTACCTTATAGGATGTGCCCCTTGATGCCATTTTATTTTCATGCCTCATAATTTTCATAAAGTGTACCGTTAAGTCATTATTCGAGGTGATCAAGTTAACTGTGACACGCTGTACATGTTTCTCAGAAGGAACTGAATAAGAAGAGAAACAGATGTATGTAGAAAAATGTATTACATGTATATTATAGGAAAAGTCATGAAGTCAAGTGACGAAAGATAAATAATAATGAATGCAGAATCAAAAGTTCAAAAACGGTCAGCTAACCAGCCGTAGCAGCTTTAGTGTTATTATAACAAGAAGCAGGATCTAGTGCGATTATCTAGGAATACAGCGTGGCAGTCGACATGTTAAGTGATCCGTCAACTCTTTCAGATCGACTTTTACGATGTGTTTTTGTCGATTACGATCGACAACTTTAGTTCTTTCGATTAGATGTGAATTTGTCGATTACGATCGACAACTTTAGTTCTTTCAACTTGTTTCCCTGTGCCCTCTCATTCGATGTTCCATAATTTCGTGAATCTTCTGATTTTTTAAATAATTTTCTACACATGTAAAATCGATTTTTCAACCCCGAGGAGTAAACAGATCCCGAAACATCCATATACGTAGCATTACAGTTTTCACTTTCTAAAGTCCCCCAAGATAGCACTGTTCTCTCAACGAATAGCTGTCTGTGACCCCAGAAATCGAAACGCCCTCGATCGAATCGCGACGAAGACGGTAACGAGTAGTCCCGAGATGAACGAATTTTTATCGCCGTGCCGCGATCTCCTCCCGCGCTCCAATTTCATGAACAGATTACGCCTAGCAAACGATCCCCCCTCGACGCGAGCGTGTTTCCGCGATCGTAAAGTGAGAAAAAGAGCAGGGACAGTCACCTGGCAGCCAGGCGTAATCCTAAGATTTGCCCGTACCCTTATACTTTGGGATTGCTATAAACAAAAACAGTGGGTGGCTGGCTGCTCGGGGGAATGGGAATGGGTTGGGGCACGGGTGGGGGAGGGAACGGGGGAATCGTTATTAATACAAAGGGACGATGGCAAGCAAATCCCAATCTGAAATACGACAGGGAATAATCCGGTTAAAATAAAACGAGCATCCGTGAACCGTGTTAAGATTAAGCCTGGCCGGTTCTAGTCACTTGCATTCAAGCGTTTCGCGTCGTTTTCGAGAAAACACGGGGCCAGTTCTTCCAGAAAAATGTGACGTCCGCTCGGTAAAACGCAAATGAAATAATTAACCGGCTCGCGTTGGTCCACCTGGGCGCAAAATCATCTCTGTGTCCCCGTTGTGTTTTGTTGCTTCGGGAAGCACATACGCGTCAAAGAAGAATATTTGCATACAGTGGGGTGGGTAGGAGCTGTCTGCAGTCGTTATTGCGAGACAAGTAATTCTTTAGGAAATGGTACAGTTGGAGGAGGTAATTACAATGATCACCTTCGAGAATCATTTGAAAACGACTCTGTAGTGGAAGATGGGAGCACGTTCACATTACTGACACTTGCTTTCTACGGAAAATATTGTTCTACGCTTTTATTTAGGTTTGTTTGTTTGTTTATCTGGGTAAAGGCTCGAAATAAATGTTTGACCCAACTCTATCGAGCCGATTTTCTTGAAATTTTGAACACAGGTACTTGAGATGACAATACAATAATTCATTAAATTTGAGTTTGTCCCCATTCCCGGATTTTCACCCTGGGATTCTTATATTGACAGACAACACCAATAATATGGGTATCTATCAAAAGGTCTAAGTGAGTAGAAATCAAATTGAGTTGACCCCCATTTTCCCACCCCTGGATTCTTCCATTGTCAGAAAACCCCAGCAATGTGGGTACCTACGGAAAGGGTTTAGTGAGTAAGACTCGAATAGGGAGACAGAAGTGTTCGAAGAACAGAATTTTCGGATAATAGGACGACAACTTTTATCGCGTGAAACTTCATACATTTTAAGCATAATAGTACAAATGAATAAAAAAAGGGCACTTTGTACAAACGTTTACGGGTTTCATATCTTTTTAACTGCTAAATCACATAAATTTTTTAACACACGTAATTCTGTAAGGTTGCATTTTTTCTCCTCATACCATCTGAGCCCGTTTCGGGGTCATTATACAGGCAATTAGTGTGAAGAGATTTTGTTTTGATTGTTATACAGGCTGGGACATCTAATTCGGCGATTTTAAAGTACTCGTAAGTTACTTGCTGTACGAAAAAATGTTTCAAATAAATGTTGCATGGTATCAAAGGAGACATATGTTTGTATAATTACTTTTTTTACTTAGATTATTTATGCATAATGAATGTGTTTGAACTGCCGACCGTTACCTGTATGTTTGTATAGACATCTGGTAGTTTGACAAATCACATGTATACATTTTCCAGTATACTTCTATATATTTCTGCACGTGTATTACTGTTAGTACTTGCATGTTTTCTAGAGTCGTCAATGATTCAATAAAATTCAATAAAATACCTTTTACAATAAAAACTTAATTGCAAATCTCAATAAAACTTTACACCTATTACACGTTTACACGTAATATTAATTTAATTTCCGTAAATTCATATCGAATGTT
The DNA here is from genome assembly GCF_001272555.1 of Dufourea novaeangliae. NCBI lineage: Eukaryota > Metazoa > Arthropoda > Insecta > Hymenoptera > Halictidae > Dufourea > Dufourea novaeangliae. The sequence continues at coordinate 1,363,246 of NW_015373962.1, forward strand.
TCATTTAAAAAGATCACTATGACCTTCTAAACTGTATGTCTATAGAATGTAGAAAGAAAAATTATTCTTACATCCCCCTTGATACCAGGCAACTCCAGTTTGAAATATTTTTCGAGTAATTTGAAATCGTCAGTGTCGGATACACTCCAAGTCTAAAATACATTGTGCAGATAATAGAACGTTCTGGTCAAAGAATGTTTGGTTCACAGAGCATGCCGATAATGGGTGTCCCGATAAGCGTAGTTCTGCTGTATTTACTACCAGGAAAGTAAAATAAACACACTCTTTTAATAAAATTTTTGTTTCATAAAAGAGTAGATTGATGCCTCTAATCACGTAATACAAATTCAGAATATTTTCCCAAATTTTCGCTTAGTAAAAATAATACAAGGTATTAAAGAACAGTGTCAAATATTGTTATGTTGGGAAAAATAAATATTGTATTTGCTTTAAAACAAATATATTAATAGAGAATAATCATCCAGTAAAATTGGGAAAAGTACTATACATTTATATACTATACCGTATACTTATATTACGTATGTTCATAACGTATTACATAAAGACAATTTACATTACAAATCTTTGTCAAAATTGTAGTCTCATTCGGTATCATTTTGAAATTCGCAGTCGAATGATAACAAAGAGAACAATGCGTCATTGAAACTATGAAATGGTAAACCTATCACTATTTGACACAATATTCATAATTTTCACATAATATAATAAACGAATTATACATATGTAATAAATGAAAAAAGAATGATATAAGTTCAATACCAAATTTAAGGACTCTTTCAAAAAATGGAAGGTTGAATGCAACAATATGTAGTTGCGACGACAATAAGGACTGCAAAGTCCGACACATAGAAACATTAGTCACGTGAGGATATCATTATCAAATTGGTTAATCCACGAAACCCTGATATAACTGTCTTTCGGCGAGAGCACCATCGTAATTATTACTCGGTTGATGTTCATCTTTATTCCGCGGTCGGTCACGAAACGCGTTTTATTGGCAGGTGCTGGGTGGCTGAAAGGTAAATTACGGTATCAAGATCGAATCAAGATTTCGGTGAATCGTTCGAGTTACGAGCTTCTGACCGGCTTCTGACGGACGTGCTGATATCCTGATTATTATTGATTCAAGTCGGAATGAATAGTAATTACGTTCAATGGGTTGCGATTAATGTTAATAAGAGCAAGTCCTGCGGATTCTTCGCTTATCCGAATTCTTTGATCGGATGAGGTAGATGTTCGGGGACAGTGGGGCTAATAGACAGAATTTGAAGCTTCTGTGAAGTGATCGGGAAATGCTGAAAATTCTTTCATTTAATATGCCATTTTATTACAGAGTATTATCAATTTTCATTATGTGCAAAATAAATACTAATCAACTGCTTTAAGATAATGCCTTCTTAATAGAACATACTACACTGCAAGACAGAAGTTTATAAGCACCCCGAATTTTGCGGTATCAGCATGTACCCGAAACTTTTTGCAGAAACAAGTAATACCGTGTTATTCAACGTGCCAAAAAACCCTTTTGCATAAGCTTTCCAATTAAAATTCCTACATTAATAAAAATCAGTTTTTCGGCCGTGATTAATGTTTGTGAACACTTTCACAAAGAAAAAATTTATTGAAAAAACAACAACATTTAAAAATGATTAACAATATCGACACTGATTTAAGAATCGAGCTGTCCTCCTTTCTTCCTGATAATGTCAAAAGTATGAGTTCTCTTGTCTATCAAGAAGATAACATCGTCATACACAGAAGTAATGCAACCAAAGCATGGTTCAATAAGCGCCGCATCGAGTTATTGGAGTGGCCTGCCCGATCGCCGGATTGTAATCCCATGGAAAACGCCTGGGCGATATTGGTGCGTCTTGTATACGCAAATAATAAAGAATATGAGTCTTTGAACAGCTCAAAACTTCAATTTTAGCAGTTGTTATTTTTTCAATAAATTTGTTCTTTATGGAAGTGTTCACAAACTTTTGTCACGGCCGAAAAACTGATTTTTATTAATAAAAACGTGTAATGTACGAATTTTAACTAGAGAGCTTACATATAGAGTTTTTTTGGGACGCTGAATGACATAGTATTACTGAATTGTGCAAAAATTAGAGGTGTTCACAAACTTCTGTCACGCAGTGTATTACATTTAATATTCAATAAAAAAGGAATTCATATAACAGTTCATTCATTCTTTTGACGAAAACTTTCAGTGTTTTGTACATTTAGGAGCTTATCGGTTTAGCTTTACAAACAGGTTTTTGAAAGGAATGCAGATTAGTTGTACAGTTATGTACATAGTATGTACTATCATAATTTATTAAACAATTGTAATTCTTTTAATGTAATAATAATCCTAATATACTACAGTTGGAAGTACCAAATCACAAGAATATTAATTACTAAATACTTGTCAGTTTCAATAATGCTAATGATAACAACAATAGATTTCATAATATGTAAGAAACAGTCTGCAGACAGAATATATCAAATTATGCAGAAAAATGGCTCAGGTTATCCATTTCCAAGCATGATCAATGATCATAGATTGTTGCTTTTCTGTACTTATCGAAAATGCAAATAAAAAAAATACAATAAAATACCAATTGTAACGTTAGTTACACTTTTGATTTTTTGGTAATGCTGGTTCATTCGATAACGGCACATCTACTGAAGATGTACGCCATATGCAAAGTCAATCAGCTAATTAGAACTTTAGATATCGTGTCAACCATTTAAAATAATACCTACGGATTCAAGAAAAAAACGCCTTTAAAGCTTTATATTTACGTTACATACAGAGGTCTGTGTACCATCTTCTTTAACCCTTTAAGGTCTGAATTATGTCATCATTATTTCCCTTCAATAATTTTTATTTCAAATACTTGAAAACAATTGACATGTGGTTTACATATTTTTTTAACGTTTTCTTTTTCATTTCATTCAATTAGTCAAATATGACTTTTCCGAGTGTTGGTACCATTTTATAGCATTTCAAGGGACTTCAAAGAACTAATAAATACTCTTGAACTTACTACTTTATTAACTAATTGTAATATAGTTGTTACTACAAAGTTGAAAGTACCGCCAAAAGTGTTAAAACAACTTCGTTAGTTTTACGAATTCGGGGATATCCGTCTGCACACTGCAATTCCTTCTAAAAATTTATACTTTCAGAAAATGCAACGAAAGAATGTCCCCGCAAGCGGAAAAAGACGCTTCTGATTCAACTCAGAAAGATGGAGGACGGTTCCATCGAATCGGGGCTCCGCTTTCTGCGGTCATATATAATTCCGGACATTAAGTGGAGATCTCCACGGCGCCGTGGGCCTAGCTCGTTTTATCACCACGCTCATACCGTTTCAATATGCCATCAATAATAACTTCCTTTCTGATAGTCCGCGGACGCGTGTACTGCGTTACATTTACAGCCCGGCCATGGCCGAAGAGCTTCGGCTTTGTGCAGGTCGGATACATTGTTGCAGATCGACTGAAAGATGACCACAATTAAAACCGGCGAAGTTTCTCCGAATCGATTTTCGAACGACCGTGGCCCACCCGTTCGTTGCCGTTGTCGCGAGCATATTTATGTGGCTACGTGGGCAATTTTGCATGACAACCGTCGGGAGCAAATAACGTTTACGGGATCAAAATTAGGAATTGAATGCGGAACATTGTCAATGTATTGGCAAGTGAGCTTCACTGTGAATAAAGTGAGTTACATTTCAAATCTTAAGGACCTTTTTCATTTAAAATTACGAAAAATTCAATTAAATGTGACTTTTATATATGTAGCCTAATAAAATACAAACATGTAAAGTAATTTATAATTACTGAAAGTCAATTGACAAGTGCATTAAAAAATATTCAGGGCTTAGAAACTAGAATAAGTTACTCAAGGAAATTGACTAAAATAACGTGTATTTATCAGTTACTTGTACTTTGAAAAATTCCAAATTCTCTGTGAAAAAAGAAATCTTTGAAACAGTAATTTAAATGAAGATTATAAATGAAGATTCGGTACCAAAGAGATAAAAAAACACATAATTCTTGTTATAATACAGAACAGGAAAGAAACTTAAAATTCATTCATGAAGGATCAATGGCTGACAGAATTTTTAGTCATGGAGTTCTTAACAAGTAACGATTTAGTATCTCTTCTTAATTGATTACTATGCGTGTGCGTTTGAACACAACTGCAGACTACCTGGCAGCCGAAGAGAAAGCAAACGATAGAAGACGCCGCTGTAAAGGATTCTGATTTACGAGGCTATAATTACTAATTAGGAGGTAATTGTAATATACTAGATGGTTCTGGTATAAATATGGATTGATACCAGCAGTATACTTTGTGAACGGTTCGGTTTCATACTGGCCCTCTTCGGGAAAGATACAGTATATTAGAAAATTGTCGACTGGTTAATCAGATTTAGTCAAATGTTCTTATTACGACGAGACAATCTCTCGAGTATTAAATTATAATATGAAAGGAATCGAGTAACTTTGCTTTATAAACGAGATAAGTGGAATTGTTTGAAAAGAAAAAGGCTGTTTCTTATTTTTGAGATTACTTTCATGTGATTGCTTGATCAATGAAAGTCGCGATGTGCAAGATTGTATTTTAGAGAGATACTATTCAGTTCTAAAGGTAAAATACTATGATAATAATTTGTTACACATATGTATATTCTTAAACATTGTTTCCTTCAAATTTAATTTCATTCTGTATTTACTTTTGGAAAAAAATATGTTTTAAACTTGTCGTTCTAACATTATTCTTAGAATTCCTTGTACATACTATTATACAGTTGGTCACAAAATTTTTCAGCCATCTTAGATATTAGGCGAATTTTGCGTGGAATTATAGATTTGTAAATAAAAAACTATATCAAAACCTATTTTTAATAAACATTGATTGTAAAATAATCAGATTGATATGTGTAAATAACAATTCATTCAAAGTAGGTTTTCATATAGTTTTTCATTTGCAAACCTACAATTCCACGCACAATCCGCTCAGTAACCGAATCTTTTTGTGACCAACTGTATGTTTGCGCGTGCAGGACTTGTATTTCTATAATATCCTTTCTAAATTGGTTTTAAGAGCTATGTACTTATAATGCTCCTAATAGTTATTACATTAATTACAGAACAATACATTTTTCGGTTACTTCTTCACAGTCTTATAAAAATCAGTAATTTTTTAATAAACTGGTACTTGTCAAATTTCTTACCTTTAAAACTAGTTATATGTATGTTAAAATATGTATGTTAAAAACTTTAGAATTATAAAACTATGAAAATTGCAAAAACTCCAGCGATAGAGCAACATATCTTATATGAATTTCTTCATCTATGTCCAGTACAGTAGGCTCACGGAAATGCGCTGTGCGGGTCTCTCGAGGAGGGTTTTTTTCTGGAAACGTTACTTTAACGTGAGCCAATGGGCACGCAGAATCTCGTGGTAGTTCGGTCGATCCACCTAATAGGATCAGAACTTTGGTTACAGATGGCGACCGATAGTGGGGTGTGCATACGTGTGAATTGGAACGTTCTTACCGCTGCTTTAACGTGAGCCTACTGTACAGTGAGCATTTTTTCAATGAATAAACAACTGTAATTAAATTAATTCGATAAAGGACTTTTAATAATGATCATTGAACTTATTAATTTCGAATTAGGAGAAAGTTTGTCATATTATACAACCGTGTTAAGATTTGATAACTGATTATATAATTTGTTTCAAGTGCATATTTTTAATAATATCAACGAGAGATTTCCATTGGAAATATCGAAATATATACAAGAAAAATAATAAGAGGTCGGTTCTGCCGCAGTTGTGTGGTGTATTCCCCCTTAAAGGATTCCCCGCGACCATATTGTCTTCCCAACGGTGTCACCGGTCGCGAAGTCGCGAAACTCCATCTTCTTTGTTCGAAGTAGGAAGTAAAATGGGGATCCGCTAGCATGTTTCCGGCCAATCGTGTGCCACGGAGAAAGCACACACACACACACACACACACAGTTCGGAATTGATTTAATCGCCAGCAAAGCGTGCCCTCGGTAAACTATAACACAGCTGCGCTCACGGCGCGGCGGAGTGGAGTGCAGCCGCATGAAAATGAATTTTTATGTGATCGAAAAATCGATGCTCAGGTTGCCGTGAAACTCCCTTGGAAACTCTTGGCAAATAGGAATAATACTTCAGCGAGCAATAGATGCTACGATAGCGGGCCAGTGAACCCCTCTGAACGCTTCAGCGATCGAGCCTTTGACGGCGATGGCAATTAGAATATTCCGATTTCAATTATTTACGCTAATAATTGTACTATGACGTAACAAAACAGACTCCTCTGATATGATTTCCAGTGACCGAATTTATGGGACGATCTGTAATCGCATCTTACATTAATTCACAATCACATATCCAAAATTAATGAACACAAGAATTGATGTGCACGATTGTTTTTGGTGCGTGTATTTTTTAGAATTGGTTTAATATTCAGACGCCGCAACTTGGTTTTTGGGTACGTTTACATCCATATAAACCTTAATTGTTTATTTTTTTGTGATTCTCTGGTTATTACTCGATACTAAAATTGTACAAAAAAATAACTAAGAATTATCCTAATTAACTCATGATCATTTTGCGACCAATACTAATACATTCCATGGACCAGGTACAATATAAGGTTCTTTCCCTCGCAGTCAATTCACTAAAGATACATGCGAAAATTCACACAAGAGAATATAATTGGACCTTATAATTTATGATTTCTTAACACGAAATATGTCTTTGCGAATATTAATAATTTCAATTCTATGTACCTATATTTATTTTATGAATACCCAACAAGTCGACAAAAATGTTTAAGATTATTTACCATCTTTTACCAAATTTCCTAATTAGACTGTAAAGTTCTACCAACTATATACATTTTTCGACATTATTACATAGAAAGAGAAATTCATATTTTTTGAATCGAAGATTCTACATGATTACCAAGAAGATAGAAAATTTATTGGGCTATTATGTTCAACACACTCGTATACCCTACGAATCAATGGAATTCAAATTACAATAATTACTCCTTGTTACTTGAATTCGTTAAAGTAACCAATTACCACGTGGTGAGACTTTAATGGCCCTGGCACTCGAACACTTTCGTCGCTCATTGTGCGCTGAAGTAACAGCCGGAACAGTTTCGACAAAGACAAATGGCGATTCGGCGCGAAAAAAAGGAAGTTTGAAATCCGTGGCAGCTCGCGCGAGGATCTCCTTGGATCGTGAACGTCCCAGGGTTCGATGGCCCCGCGGTGGGGACAAGAAAAACATCAGTAGACGAAGAAAAGACCGCTGCCCGATACGATCTTTTCGTGCTAATAATTATTGCATTAATTACTGCGAGGGAAGCGTGCGCATCTACGACGTTTCGAAGATACAAACACGAGTGTACGCGCGAAAAAAAAAAGAGAAAAAAGAAGACGAAGAACGAAGAAGAAGAAGAAGAAGAGCCCGGGCACGTAGTTGAGCACATACAAGTGGTTCGCACAAGAACTCGTATGCGGCGAGGAGGACAGAACGAACAAGTAGGCAGCGTTAGACATTACCGGAGCCGCATGGGTGAGACTGACTTATGTGCCAGATTTCCTGCGATACCAATAGCGAGGACACGCAGTGAAACGCGTGGGACTCGCTACCAAGACACGCAAGCCTGATCGAATGATCTCCATGCAATTATGATTTGTAAGCATGGATTATTTTTGCAACCCGTGTCTACGCAGATGCTCGCAGCCCATGGGAGAATTATCAGCTTCGTGCATACGGGATTTGTTTAACAATCTTTGGAAACGAATTAATGAAACAACCAATGTTAAAGGTAGAAACAAATTTATATTTTAGATGTCAACGTAATTCCTTCTCTGCTCTATATTAACACATTTTATATCGAAAAATTATATCCGAAATGTCCTCTTTAAGAATGATGTGTAGTAACTATGACACCACTGTTTGAATATCGTCTACAAACTTAACACGTGTTACAATATATTACAGAATTATTGTATATAATTATAGAATTATTCTATAGAAATTTATTCACAATATATTAATACTTTGCCGGGTGTCCCCACGATCGTACTGTAAGCTTCTCTGCGGGAGTATTTTTGCGAAAATAATGTATGTATGTTTCTATCAGTTTCAAAAGTAACAGTACTTTTTTAAAAATAAATATTATTTCTCTTTTGAAAGCAATAATTACACGTCCGTAGCAATCAAAGGATTAATCGATATTTCTACACGACTTTTAACATATGAAAACAACGGTAAATCTCGAACTATAATTATAGACGAAACAAATGACAGATTACCAGATGCGATTGCATGAAACAGAAGGGTAACTACTAATGAATTACATAACAAGACGTTATAATGACATCCTGTAAAAGAGATAAAAACTTTCCGTTCAACCTAATACTTAACCGGTTATCTGAATAGTTGTATGCAGGACGCTCGGTGTGCTCGAAAAACTAAACCTACAGGGTGTCCCACGTAAGTGTCGCCACGAAATTCCAGGACTTATCTTGAATTTTACAAAAAATTGTGTTTCACAAAAGTTAAACTATATTTATGTGTATACAAATTTTATCTATCACAGCCTGTTTATCTGCATTTTTTCGATATTATAGACGTTGCCTTGTGTTTTTTTAAATGAAGCTACAGCATTTTTTAAATATTTTTCATTGGAACGAATCATGAGAAATCCAACGAATATAAATATGTTACCAAAAATATTCAAATAGCGTAGATACAAATAATCAACAGAAGATATGCATCATCGCGGTTGTTACGAGTCGAGGGCTAAAGGTAGCTTTCGCCGTAGCCGAGGTAAGGTAGTGTGTTATGAGCGGACGAACCAATTCTTATTTCATCATTGGGAGCCACTGGTACGACGGAAAGTTGCGGGCGAACCGGTGTTCATTTCACCATCAGGAGCCGCTTAGGGACACGGACGAATCGATGCTTATTTCATCATCGGGAGCCGCACAGACTGGTAGGAGAATCGTGGACGAACCTGAACTTATTTCATCACAGGGAGCCACTAGGTTTTCTGGTTAAAGTCGTGGACGAACCGATGTTTATTTCACCACCGGGAGCCACTTCAAGGAGCGGACGAACCGATGCTTATTTGATCACCGGGAGCCGCTTTAGGTTAACCCTCCGAGCACACGAAACATGGTCACCGGTCCCTATGTCGTTTCTGACCCCACACCGATATTCTAGTACTACACAGCGACGGCGAGACTCGACCTCGAGGCCCTCACCGACACTGTACTAACATAGCTCGAGCAACCGTCACCATGTATACAATGTAATGATTAGCTGGTTCCACATTACATTTGGATTTTCGTGCTTCTTATTACACTAACTAGAATAAAAATCTCGTGAATTATAAAACAAATTATATTTATTAGTCAATACTTCTGCGGCGTCTTGGCCCGGTCGTTCGCATGTAAACAAACATCGGTCGCTATGCGATTTACACGAACAGCTCCGTCACTGTGTGCGTGTCGCTCTCGTGAACGCGTGACCCAGGGACCGTGCTCGGAGGGTTAAAGGAATAGGTTGGCCCCGTAACTTTGTAGTTAAAAATATAGTACGCTTCGAGCGGTAAAAGTGTACTGTTGTGGGTTTTACTCGAGCTAGAAATTCGGATATGATTCAAGGCTTGTAAATCAATTGGATTCTATGTTTATAAAATAAGTAATACAAATATATTCTCAATTAGTCGTAGGACTTTACAAATGTTTGAGTTGCATGTGTCGCAGAATGTAATTCCTTCCCTGATTTTCACGCACAAAGAGAGAGTGCGGGGTCACGTTAAAGTAATGCCTAACAGTGAATTTACGTACTGTATGGTTATGAATACTTGAAGGGGATTAACCCGATCTTGCTAATACGTCTCTCGTCAATGGAAGTCAAACTCGAAATGTGACCGTCGAGGATACATCCGTGGCCCTTTATATACCCGAAAATCGGTCCAAAAGTCCCGTATGCATCCTCTCATTGGAACTGTAATTCCTGGAAAATCGTTGCATCAGTACGAAAGTGACGGTCCTTGTCTAAGCCTGTACATTCCAGCCTCCAAAAAAGGGTTAAAAAAAAGCCTTCTTTATTGTTGGCGTTGATTCACATACCTATGTACCTACCACAACGTTACACAAATACTGTTGACTTTCTTTACGATGTTTGTGCTCTTTTTGTAACATACTTATGGGCAGTTATCGGATTGATCACGATCCGACCTAATGAAAATATTTAAAAAATGCAAGTTTTATTTAAAAAACACAAGGGAACATCCATTTTCCGAAAAATATGAAGATATAAAAACTTCACGAAAGATGTGCGCACTTAAATATAGCTAGTTCAACTTTTGTCTAACACAAATTTTTGTAAAGTTCAAGGAAAGTCCTAAAATTTTATGGCAACACTTACGTGGGACACCATGTATAGCAGCACCGGTACCCGCGCAACAACCGAGGTTCTACCATAATTTGTCTCCGGAACATTCCGATTCCCATAAAGATACATTCCCGATTATTTTCGCCGTCCCCGGAGCCCAACGATACGGGGAATGTTACCAGCTAGCAGTTTAGAGGGCTGACAGAAATTCACAGTGAACAAGACGGATCTTCCCGAAAATCCGTAATAAGCGGCGGTACGCGGCAAGGCACATGTCGGCGGGACGCGTGGGACTTGTAACGAGGACGTGCACACTCGGGCTCGTCAGAACGTGCCCGCGTACGCATCGGTCACGCGTGCCAGCTAAGAATTCGAAGCCGAGACGTTTGCTCGGGCGACGAAAGCTCACTGCCAAATTCCGTGCGTTCTCAGCCAATCTTCGGCCCCGACCTTCGACCGTGATCGCATTGATATCGTCGATTCCGTGAGATCTTTTCACCTCGAAGGTCGCCGACCTCGAACTGTCGCGGTACCACCGTTTTAGACGATGTAAAATTAGACCGACTACGTTTGGAGGTATCGTTCAATATTAAATGAATATTTCGTAGAATCATCGTGGCCAGGATCCAAACGAGGGCCGATCGGTTTGATGCATGATCATGGGTCAGTTGTCGCGAACTTTTCGTCGTTTCATCGAATCGTGATTAATAGTGGAAAATGAATACCATTTGGTGAATTTAGATTGTGTGGAACATATTATAGGTAGTAATCGGAATTACACGGAATCAATATTATCGATTCCAGCCCGTAAATTACGATATCGTATCGAATAATATCAAACGTAATCGATACCCATTTGATAATACTACGAAAATATCAATACCCATTTGATATTTTTCGAAATTGTAGATAATAGACGAGTTACATTTTATCGATTAAACGAACGCGATGTGGAAATAATCACTGTATCACACATAATTACAAGAATTTTTAATGATATTGTCTCGTATAATACCTACTTGCATTAGTTTGCTATCGCTTCAAGAAGTGTCAGTAGATATCGGAAACTGATGCCAAATACATAAAATTTCGATACATCGGTATGTATCGGTATTGATCCGGTCACTACTTATGTAGAAGTACAACCGTCGTAAAAACCACTCTTTCACATAATGTACCTTTATTTTTTACTTGATAAAAATGTTGTGAGTCATTGGAAGAAAATGAATAATATTATTAATCCTGGTATCTTTAACAATTGATATTAGATTTAAAAAAAATAGTGGATTACTCATTGATACACACTGTCTACATTTTTTTTTATTATTTTTAAGCCTAGGTATCATAAATACTTATCACGTAGATATCTATCCCAATAAAAATAATACTTTTCTAAAATATTACGTGTTTTCTTTCGGTCGTAATTTTTACGAATGTTTAGTAAAACGCAAGTCACATGATACTTTAATAGTCTAGAGTTAAGGATAGTTGCTAAGAGAAATGAAATGCTAATGTAATTTTACGGATAAAATAAAGAGTTATTGAACAATATTGTTCTTTTTTATTGAGTTTTCTGCAAAAGTGGGTTGTATTGTCTAGTTTTCCCCTACCCATCCGCGAAGTCCCGAAATAATCTCAGAGTGACCGAAACACAATTATTAGATGCTGTCGCGCCGCGTCGTCGACTCTTCGCGTCGCGTCATAATTAAGCAGATCATTAGCGTCATCGCGATGGGGACCATCAGAAAACACCGGGGAATCGCAACGCCTGCTGGCGCATACCGTTACGCGATGGCTGCGAGCCGATATGGTACTCTGACTAATGCGACCGCGGTGTTGCACCTTGCAAATTGCACCGGAGCGCGGCTGCACTCGTGCGCCTCTATGTATGGACGAAGAAAAACTAGCCGGGGCACGATTTAAGAGCGGAGTCGTTTTCGGTGACGACTTCCGACGATCCCGTGGATCCCGACACCTGTCGCCGCAACGACGCGCTACTGGTTATTTATTCCGTAAAGTTTTGACGCTCCGCGGTTTTATTAATGCGTTCGACGCTGCCTCGCTGGCTCGTTTTGTTGCGAAATGTTTCGGGAACGCAACGGCCAGAGAGATACGCTTCGATTCGAGAAGGAAATTTATGAGGGAAACTCGCTGGTACGATCCCCAAACTTTGGGACTATCTCTCTGTTTGATGGTTTTCTATTTCGATATATTCACATTTTCAGTTTCTTCAGAATCGTAAACTGATAGTCGGAGTTCGGTTATTACGCTGTAGATTTTTATACAGAATTTTAAGTGCTAGGTTAGATGCCCCAATTACTACCACCTTACGATTGTAGCGTAACTTCGTTTAATCGTGTTACATGTTGTTTAACATAAAAATGGTCTCAGTTTGGAACATAATCTTATTTAACGTCTACTTCATTAAAAAAAATATTTGCATGTATTAGATATGAAGAATTAATTAATAAATCATTAGAATCTGCTGGCAATCCCCGTGTCCCTACAACTGTCACCCTAAAAATTAAAGTAATTCTTATGTACTTTAACAATTCATATTGTGCAACAGATATAGTTTGAATAGATAGTGAAATTACGACTTTTTCGTTAGTATGATTTCGCCATCATTTTCTACTTAAGTAGTCGCTTTTCTGACGCTCAAAATGCAGTTTTATTTTTTAACATTACATAATTTTTATATACCAGGTACGTACATACAAATACGTGTATTTCTTTGTTACCCTGTACATCAGAATCCCAATTTAATAATAAAATTTTACACACAATTCTTTATACGTTACGTTTTTATTAAATAAAATAAATAAAGTGGCAGTATTAGGGACGCTGGTAGTAATTCGGACATTTACTCTAGTAGGTACTAGAGGAAGGTTTATTCAGTTATACGTGAAATGGAAAACGTTGTTGATGAGTAAACTGTGAATGTTTATGCATTTATGGACAAACGAGCATATTGAATATATTGATGTAAAAACTTTCACCAAATGTGATCTAATTTTTTATATATTCTTGATTTAACCCTTTAAACTTCTGTAAAGACGGACCTGAATAGACGGAGGTAGCTGGGCCCAGATAAACTCCTCATGTCTCTTTAGATGTGTTTTGGAACGAATTCTTTCAATATATGCTGGTCTTCTTATGAAACGCTGATATAAACAACTCGATGCTTCAATTAGTTTTTAAATCCTGGTTAAAAATAGACCCAGACATTGCCGTTTGACGGTTAATGATTCTTGATTTAAACTCTCTAGTTGCGGAAATGATTTTTTCCGCAATTTTGATTTTTGTGACTAATTTATGAAAATGAATATTTGTATAAACCTCCACAATCGATTGGTCAGTAGTAAGGCTTTTATTCCACAGTAACTCAAACATTTATATTGGACAAAAATGCATGAAGTCTACTCTACAGAGAAACTTTTCTATATGATTTTGTTCATTTAATGCACTATAGAATTCTTTTCTATTTCTTCTGCCAATACTTACAAATAAAAACAAAACAATATTGATCAGACGACTACGAAACTTCTACATGCAATAGAGTACCATTTATACTGGTTCGTTCATATAATGGGAGTTCACTGAGTTTTCCAAATAATAGGATTCCCGATAAGTAGATTCAATATACATTTGCTCGTAGCAATGTTTCAAACCATACTATTTAGGAAATAAATTAGTGAAAACAATAATTTTTTAATGCCTAGGGAATTAATTCTAATAGTGAATTAATAAAGCACGATTGTGATTTTTTTTAATACCCTGATTTACTGTTTGCATTCTACCTGTTGCATATGTGCATATACGAGAATTGGAGTGATGGTCGACCCTACTTCAGATAATAGGAGCTCAGCAAGGGTTCGGTAAATCGGGCACTATGGTCTGTTTCACGAAAGAAGATGCCTGGGAGGTAGGCCCGACTTTTCGCGTGGCCTGGTGGGGATCCAACGCGACCTGCGTATTTCGTGCGACGTTGTCACGGTCTCAATGCCACTCTGTGTCTCTTTCCATCCTCCGGCACTTCGGCACGAGAGCCTCTCGCTCAGACGCTTGGTAAACCAACTTCCTGCTTTACCCTGCGATTTCCACGTGTAGCGTATAATAACTTACCTATTAATTTAATCCCCTTTTGATATGTTGCTCAATATTTCGGTACAATAGATTCTTTCAAAAGAAATAAACTTTTTCTTATTCATGTATTTTAACTCTAGACGTGTGAAAACGTTCAGCGTCTCGTCAACATTCTCCGCCATGTCCAGACAAAGGATGATTGACGGGCGCGTGCCGAACGCAGTCCCCACTACTTGAGATTGTAGGTAGGTATTTCTCGAGAGGTTTGTAATACGTGCGATGGAGACAGACGACCGTACACGAGGACGCACGTCGACGGTCGAACGTCATTGGCCAAGACGCGAGGAGTGAGACAGACATAAGTACCGTAGATGTCTCGCGATCGCGACAACACCGCGAAAGTCGGGCCTGCCTCCCAGGCATCTTCTTTCGTGAAACAGACCATAACTAACGTTTCTTTCTAATAAATGCAGTATCGGATGAAAGGAATTCTACCGTATAGAACAATTACGTTCTCATAATAATTCTATTAATTAAAAGATGCGTTTGTCCTCGTCAAAGTTTGATGCCTAAAAAATTACAACGTAATCAAATGCGTCTCGTTTCTACAAAACATTTTACATTTCTTCAAAAGATGGTGCCCCTTCAATCAGCCTCGCGGGACGTCGGATATGGCTTCGAAAGGAGCAAACGGAATCGCGCGGAAGGGCTGGTGGCTGAGACTTAGCAAAACGAAAAACAAACCCGCTTAATAGAATGGCGAATTTCAGGCATTACTATTTCTCTGAACGCGACTCCGGTGTCACGGAAAATTTCAATTTTCCGCTCGAGGTAATAGATAATAACGCAAATATTTTTCCGTGTGACGGAAGTCCTCCCGTGGACAAAGGATTCTTTCCTTTCTGCCTTTGCCCATTCATACCCCCTCCCCCCACCCCCCACCTCTATCTCATACTCTCTCTCTTTCTCTCTCAACACTCGTCCAATGTATTTTACCGGGGAACGTCTGCCGAGACAGAGACCGACTGCATCGTGATCGAAGAAAGATGAAAAAGAGTAAAAACGGAGGTAGAACAAAGTGGTGATGACCAGACCTCGAAACAAACAAACTGAACGACGAAAGCCAGCGGCTCGGTAACGTTGACCCTCTATAAATATGTATAGCCAATATCCGCTTACATATTCGTTCGCAGCGACGAGCAATATCACCATGCAGATCCGCGATGGGGTTTTGGGGTAGGGATCGACGGGCATGGTTCACGGTTTGGTTAAATCCTTTGACGCTGGGACCAGCGACGTCATATCGTAGGAAAATATCTAATCTGCATGCGTTTATGTTTGACACGTCAATAGTATTCCGCGAGGTCTTTCGTCTCTTACTGGGATTGAATTATTTTCTGTTTCAGGATAGAGATATGACGGTGTGGAATACAATTTTAGAGGATTTTGAGTGGGTTTTGTTTTATCGATTCAATGGGATTACGTGTGTCGATGCACCAGGTTCTCTGTTGGTGAGTTTTGGAAAAGAAAAAAGGATTTTTCTGTTTGATTGATCCACGTTAGAATATTTGTTTTTATTATTAGGTGGGTAGGAAATTAATAATGGATCATCAATCGTATCTACAATATTAGAATTATATACCACCCACATAGGTACATGTGTAAAAGTACTACCTAGCACAATTCATTTTAATCATGAAAGGCCAAATTTTATATTACGTTATAAAAAATCCAGAAACATTTTACCTATTTTGGAATTTTAACAGAGGAAATGATAATCTTAACATGTTCAAACGCCCATTTAGTTCCATCAGCCTAATATATTGCTACATGTGGACACAAAAAGTATGTGCAATTTTCATCCTGTTATAGCCGAGTTCCCGCGGTAATGTTGGCTACCAATCGCAGCGCGTTGGGTAGAGGTGGTCGGGATTTTTCGTTAATACCTCGTTAACAAAGCCGCAGATAACATTTTTGCTCAGGAAAAACTTGTTTCAAATCACTTCACGAGTTTCCAATTTCCGGGTCCTCCAATATTTTTGATACATCCTGTATGATAAGCTTTCATTATTTCCGCCCACTTGACCAGCCGAGTTTGAGACGACACGGATATGCGTACGCAAAAAGTCGTGTGCCCAGCCAAAGACGTTTCAACGACGAATAAAATTGAATAAAAATTCGACTAATTTAAGTATTAAGTACTTTTCATTTCACATTTCTTTCTTTTTCGACCTACTAGTACTGAAGTATTAAGGAGATAAATACATCATCTTGTAGGTCTATAAAAAGTGTAAATTTAACATTTTTTTTCTCGGAAAATTATTGACTATAATATTGGGATTTTTTTAAGGGATGTTAGATAATATTTCAACGTTATTTTCATGCATCAGTCGGTATTTAAAATTGCAAAATGGCGGAGATATGCATCATACCATCATGTCTGGCAGGACCTTGTTTCTAGTTGGCACCTAACAGATCTCCGAAACTATTCATCCGATTAACTTCAAATTTGGGTACATTATTCCCCATAGACTTATTTACAATTTATTTGAAAAATCTTTATATTATCCTAATTTGTTGAATTTTTATGAATTTTTACAGTTAACATTTTTCAGTGAAACATTTTCTTTACAAAGCTGCCATTTCCACATTTTTTTTAAAATATTTCAAAATCTTACGTTATATTGTAAATAATTTCATAAGGAATAATGTGTATTTATTTTAGGTCTAAATGGTGATGTATCCCATTAACCGTTTAAAGTTCAGTTCGTTAAACAATACAAAGTGTTCATACAGCTATTGGATAACATTTTTCTCGTAAATGATAAGTATACAGTGTCGATCGAAGAGGAGAACTTTAGATAATTTTGTTTTTATTAATAATACATTTATGTAGCTTATTTAAACTTAGAGTACTTTTTAAATGGAAAGTTTTGCCATACGAAAACGCCTATTAAGACGGATTCCACGAGTTGCAACAAAAACCTTCAAACTTCTTTACTTATACTCACATTACAACCACCCTATTGAAACACCACATATACATACGACTCGCGTCTACCATTCCATAACTAATATTCCCGAGCAAGGTAAAACCTCCGCTCACGAATCACAGAAAACTTTCCAGCAAACTTAGTAATAAGACCAGTCCAGACCGTCCCGGATAGTCACGCACGTAGGCGGGTTCCAACGGTCGCCGCCTTTGGTATTTTTCAATTAATTTTTTCTCAGGTGTTGCTGGAGACCTTTGGGTCGCGCGTGCCGCACTGGTTATCGACAAGGGTGTCCGTTCTATATACAATACAGTGGGGCCCTGCTGCTGGTCCCCCAGCTCGCGGACACCGAAGCATAGTGGTCGCGGATCAATCAGAGGCGGCCTATAATTAACAAGTTACGGCCGAGCCGGCGCTTTTGCATTAAGACGCGGCTTTTTGTCACTCTGTTCTCGAAAGCGAACCAGCGCGGAGAGTCGTGTCGTAATTACCTTGAGCGGCGGCGGGACGGTCGGTGTCCGGACACGTTAAGGCCGGTATCCATTTGTTGCGTATCCTCGTATCGTATTGCCGTTATGTATATCGGTGTGGACGAGCAATGTTTACATTGTTTGGTTGCATACTCATTTCTGCCGTGTTGATGGAACTGACAAGGGATGTTCGGAAAATGATACATACCGATGTTTTTTTAACTCTGTTCAATTGTTTAGTGGACTAATCTAAGAATTTTACTGTATTTGGTTGGTGCTACTTTTAGACTTTAAGGAAAAAACCACCCTTTCTATCCAAAACATCCCTTTTACTTATTCGCTTGTAACTTGTACACTACAAAAGATATCGAAAAAAAGTTTAGGTATATTTTATATCGTTTTTAGTTCTCCATATGCTGGTAGGGAGAAATTTAAAAATAACAGTTCTTTGAAAGTTTTTGCTTTGAAAATTATTTTTTGGAAAATTTGTTCCTATTGATATAAGTACAACTAAACATGACATAAAATGTACCGAAACATTTTTTTTTATGTCTGTTGCAGTTACGAGTTACAAACGAGTACGTAAAAGGGATGTTATGGTTAACCCTTTAGGGTTAGGTGGGTTAAAAACTGTCCCACCTTTTGCTTAGCTTTTTATGCACGGTGGGATATATTTTAACGCACCTCGAAAAGTTGAAGTTACTCATAGTCATACAGTTTAATGTTTTATTTCTATATAATTTTTTTTATATTACAATAAATTCTGTGCAACTAGGGTTTTTAGTTTCTTTAAAATCGTGTACCTCAAAGAGTTAAAGAAGGTGGTTCCTCCCTTCAAGTCTAAAAGTAGCACCAACCAAGGACATATGGCAAAATTCTTAGGTTGGTCCCATAAACAATTGAACACTATTACAAAAAAATCGCGAACAACCCTCGTGGGGCCATATTTCTCGTGACAGGTTTTATTCACCACTTTGATACGGATACGCAGTGATGATACGGAAAAAAATCACACATCGTTGCACCGTAATGGGATCACTGAATGATACGTAACGGCGATACGATACGAAAATACGCAGCAAGTGGATACTCACCTTTAGAACACAAGCTGGGACCGAAAGGTAGTACGGGCCCTCAGTTCGAGTTTCTTCGTGACAGGGCCCCAGAGGATTCACCTCGAGGGCCATCTCCACCCTCTCCTCACGCCGGTTCACCACTCTCACCCTGGCGTGCCACTTCGATTGGCTATACCGTGTGGGTTTTTCTCGTTAGCAGCTACCAAACCGAGAACAGTTCGAGAGGAGTGAGAGGGTGGGGAAACGGCGTCTAGAATCGTAATTAGTAGGCGTGAACGCACGCCTACCAGACAACCGCGACTTCTTTCATCGTTTTTCGACATCCGTTTCGTCTGTTTTGCCCGATTCTCGCATTTGGGAACCGACTGAAAGAGAAATCTGGTGACAATATTGTTCCCTTTAGGAAGCATTTTAATTAACGCTTAGGAAGCGTTGGTTTAAACTCTACAGAACTGGAAGCCTATTTATAGGGTCCAGAGAGTTTGCTGGTTTTTTGTAGTATAACACTATAACAAATATATAAAAATTATGACTTAAAAATTCACAAAGTCATGGAAAAACCTTATGTTTATGTCTACCTATAGATTAAATAAAAATATCATTTAAAAACATTTTTCCTTTTAGTTAATTTTTTTTTCAATTTAGATACGGTGTTACAATTATCCCTAGAGGTAGGGACAAAAGTAACAAATGAGTGATTTTAAAGAAAGTCTTATTTCAAACAAAAAGTTTGATTATGTTTTCCGATAATCAAGGTTTCTCGTCGTATAAGAATTTTTAAAAAATTCTACTGTATTCAAAAGTTACAGTCTCAAAAAGAAAAAGTGTTACACTACTTTCTTTCTGTAGCCAAACTATTCGAACCGGGCAGTGTGATTGTAGAGAGCTGTGAACACGATTGTGCGGTTGTGTCCATACTCTTTGATTCTTTTCACTTGTTTATCCATATCCGTCAGCTAGCGCAGTTCTATCCTTTCAAGGAACCCCGCTAAACATCATGGACCCCCAAATTATGGCAATTCTATGAAATAATTGCTGCAACTATAATAAATAGAAAATTTGATAATCCTTAAGACAGGTCCAAAAGCGTGCAACAGCGAGCACGAACACGTGCAGTAAAAATCCCGTGTAATTCGAACCTTCCTTGCGCATCAACCCATTAAAATCGACCCTTTCAAAAGTGTTCTGCAATGAGCGTTGCTCGCGTGTGCCCTGCCAGACCACGGTCGCGAACAACGCCTGTTGCAGAAGACTCTTGAGAGGCTCGATTTTAATGTGACACTGATGCACGTGTCTGGATCGGTCTTTATGTTTCACATAGGTAGTAGATAATTCTGTTACGTCCGATGTCTTGAATTTCGTGGTAAAGAGAGCGTGACAGGGGAAGCCTAACTTACTTTCGAGAAAAACTTTAACACCAATCATGATAAGATCAGTATAGAGACACAATTGTAGCAAGCTCAACAGTCCATGATTATCAGGATAGAATAGAATATTTCACGATTTTCTATAACAATAAATATACGACTCTCAAGTCACTTAGTTTCTCGTTCTCCATAATAGAACCCCCAGCATTGTATCAGCCATCAGCACCTCGTGGTTTCCTGGACTTGGATGGGCTTTCGTCGCCTATCATGCTCATCTACCGCGCGCAAGAAACAGATGGGACGGCTGACGTGTGCAGGATACAACGTACTCTTCATTAATTTTCCGTTAGCCGCGGTTCGGTTACGGCGAGACGATCTCATAGCGAAATACGTTTCACTTCGGTTGCGAGACGGTCACCGGTCGGAGATCATTATCGATACGAAACGAACTCGCGATGCGGCTCCCTCTCTGGGCCCCCGTTCCTTATAATACCGCTGATGTCGTCGCGATTGTGACAAAAAATGACGTGTATCCGCCGGAAGCGTTCTTCCTCCCTTCGGTGGCCGTCCATTACCTCGTACTTAGCTCTTTTTCCCCCCTCTCCCCCTCAACGACCAGAGATGATTCGTCATTTCGTAGCCAGCAGCTCGCGAATCGACACATCTGCTACCGCGCCATGACGAATTCGACGGGGAATTAATTGAACGCGATCTGACAATCGGTTCGAGTTGTAATTGCCGCCAATTGTTTCCTCGGAATCGTATCGATAACATCAACCTGTCATTCAGCTGCATCGTAATGGACAGGTAGACATTTCGAGAAGACGGTATTTATTTCATAATACGTGGAATTCATTGGCAAAGTAGGCAGGCGACAAGTGGTTCTTGTAACCTTGAGACATACACTGGACAAAACATTTTTAAAATAACACAATGACATTTTTTAAATAATTGTATAGATATTTACGTTACATTAACGAACGTTATGGTCGTTACTAGATAGCTGTTTTAACCCTTTAAGGGCTGAATTAGGTCAACGTTATTTTTTTTATGAATATTTTTATTCCAGATACTTTAAATCTGTTCAAATATATTCTTTTTATTTTTTGTATTTTTTATTCAAATCGCTGAATATGGTGTCTCTGAGTGCTGGTACCATCTTACAGTATCTCGGAAGACTTCCAAGAAGTAGGAAATACTTATGTATACAGTAGCAGACACAAAAGTTACCACTTTTCCGGTTTGTTTTATTTTTATTATTTTTTTACACTAACTGAAAGCTTTAGTACGTGTTTAATATACAGGATGTTGCCCTTAAGGGGTTATGCCTACCTGCGAGGTCGAGAAAAGACATGTGCTTTCGGTATTTACTTTTAAGAAACATGAAGACTTTTTTAAACATACGTCATTGTACTCGAAAGTGTACATTTTAAAGTGCTTATAATAATTTCAAAGATATGAATAAATAGGGGAAATATGAGCGATCACCCGGCAGTGTTTTTATTTTAGGCATTGTGCGGTGACCACTGTAACTTCGACATCGTTTATCTAAAATAAAAAATCCAAATAAATTTAGTTAATATATTAAATTATCTAGTGCCGGATCGTTCATTATCCTGAAAAATTAATTTACGACAAAATGGTAGCTGTTCAAAGTCGAAGTATCGATTTTCGCCAAAAAAATCGTTTATTTATGATCTATAAAATAAAAACTACACAATGAAATACAAAAAGCCACGATCAGGCACTAGATTTTTATGTATAGAGTACACCGAAGCTGAATCAGTTCGGTGCAGCGGTTCTCGAGATATTTTGGTCACCGACTTCGAAATTATGGTTTTGAGAAAAACACGTTTAAAGTTTCAAGCCAGGTTTACAACCGAATCAATGCAAATTTTGTATATATAGTTCGTCTTAGTATTACGGCTTCATATAGCTTTGTGTGTTTACTAACAGAACCATAAATTGCATTGGGGCACAGTATTCATGACTCACGCACCCCTAAAAAGGGATTCTACCACTTTATATCTGCTCCGAAACTTCCAAGGCCGTATACTTTAAACGGGCGTAACTCCGCGAATTTTGGTCGGATCAACTTCAAACTTTCACACAATATTTCTAAAATGATGTACCATAAGAAAATATTACTACCCAACAATTGATTTTTTCAAAATTTATAGGTAAGCATAACTATAACATCCTTAAAACAGGCCAGCTAAGTACCTTCTCTATTTGTGATCATACGAAAAATATTTTTAACGTAATTTACATGGTTTCATGAGACTAATCAGATGGTGGGAAAAATTATTTAAGTGAATTAAAAATTTTTAAAGTACATTTTTTATAAGTTAATTAACAATTTGTAGAGGTCAAGGTCATACTATTATACATGGATAAATGCATAATAATGTTGGCTATAACATACAATAGGAAACATTATGTGCATATACGTAAAAAAACTTGGATGACGTTGAAAACACCATTAAAAAATGACACTTATAAACAAATTTTGCCGCTACTCGATTCATCTCTTGAAAGCATTTAAATTGCGTAAAAAATATTTCTCGTATGATCACAGATAGAGAAGATATTTAGGTGACCTATTTTAAGCGGTACACCCTATATATTCTGATAGAGAATTAAAGGCTGAATAAAACCCAGTATATTAATGCTTTAAGTTGATGTTAAGAAATAATAGAAATGTAAAGAATCAGAAAAGTCTTAACCTTTTGTCCGCTACTGTAAGTCTTAGCCAAGTTCTATGCATATTCACAGCATTTTATTGTAATATAAGTGACACTATAAAGTACCTTTAGGACATAAATGGTCAAAACGTTTCTTTATTCTTTTCCACATATTTGATACACGGAAACTATGGGTACAACTCACGTTGCACGTGAAATAGCCGATTTTACTGGTACAGGTATAATTGACGTTACTTTTATGAATAAAAATGATTAACATAGTTCCTTTTTTATTGCAAAATTACACAATTCACTCTACTCGTTTCAAGGTGCTATCTAACACAGGCATGAAATAAATTATGTTAAATGCTGAAGATAATTAAGGTAGAGAATTAATCTCAGGTTAATTTATCCATTTCTATCACACATGGACATTGAAGCCAAATTCAGAAATAAAGTCCATAAAAATGCATCTAAGTTTCTGCTAGAAAATAGTATTTAATGATGACAATACTCGGCAAAAAGGCGGTGTCTTAAAGTATGTTCGAAGAGTCATCTTGAAATTCGGTATAATAAATGTGTATATAACGCTTGTATTCCAATGAGGAACGTGTATAGAGTCTATTTAGTCTTACTTCTCTTTACTTATTCTTTATAGTCACACCAACCACTAATATCAGGTTTCTTTCATAGAATTTGTAACGTTCAATGGAATATCAAGTGCTGGTATAAAACGTCTATTCGATGTGCGACAACTTAATATTTTTTGTACTTACTGTACGTACATATATTACTTCTAGAGATAATTCCTTTGAAATGCTACATACTTTCCTTTCCGTATAAATAGTTTTATAAATTGTTAGATTACATTATCAAAATTTGTATTACATCGCGTTATTTTCAATGGGGTAGTTCTTTGGAACAATGTAGGGTTTTATTATTCCATATTTTTTATTCGTTTCTACGCATATAATTGAACCTAGAAAACTTTGTGTGCAAATATTTTGTGCGCATACGTACAGTAATATGAACAAGAATTCTTCTGAAAAGTAATTCTTTTTTCTTGTTTTTCATTTCGTGACGACGGGATTTGCAAATTAGTACGGAAATACCTTGAAATTGTACAAAATAATAGACATGTAAATCTTTGTATCAATAAATGGAATCTTAGAACTTTCCCTAGCATGTAATAATAGTGTACGTAATACTAAGGTAAGGTAATCATTCAATGTAACAAGATAGAAACCAAGTCGATGTGAAGCAAATAAATCAAAACTTATGGTGGAATTCACGTAACAGCATATTGTAATACAGAAATGTCATACAAAGTTATGCAGTTCCTTATACGGACATGTGATGATAAGTAATAATTAAACGACTGAGCGTGCAATTTAACAAAAATTTTAGAAATCATTGTATGTGTATTGTAAATTTAAATTTTCTGAAAAATGTATTAAAAAATTATAATCCTTTTATTAAAAATGATTATTGCCTTCAGTACGATATGATTTTACATAACAAATTGTTTATGTTTAACATTCGCAATACGCATGAACTGATTGTGAGTTCTTCTGGTGTGGACAACTAAACAACTTTCACGAACATTCTATAATATTGGTACGAGGGACACAATTCAAGTATTTTGCATCAAGAAACCATTTTTTGAAACATCCAATCTTATTACGTCATAACACGTTCAATCCTATTCAACTCAGTCTAAAACATAAATATCTAACACATTTCCAAATATTGTTTCCATCGATAATTACAACATCAATTACTCTAAGATGAACAATTTCCTTTTGTATGACAACGGAGCCAATAAGTACAAAGAGAAAGAATTCTTTTTGCTTATCACAGATCTTCACAATGTGGGTAATTCTTGTGGGTAATTCTGTGTGGTAATATTTATGTACGCTCCAGCTTCTAACTATTTAGACACTTATCAAAGAAGCAGTAAATGTTACAGGTCTGTATAGCCATTCAAGTAAGTATCTGAAATAACTATTGTTTAGGGAATATTAAATCTCAATGGGCAACGTTTATGGTACTATAAAATAATAAAAGTGAACTAACATACACATATGTATAATTTTTATGATACATATATCACATCTTCTTCATACAAGTCAGCTGCCCTAACACTTAAGAACGATAGTGTATATACAACGTAACATAATTTTATCTACGACTATTCAAGTGAACAGCAGTGCAGATCCATGCGTGTCACTGTACGGTGGAACCTGACTTCCTAGTTTCCCAGTCGGCCCCGATCGATCGTCAGCCGTTTCCCTCAAGACTTTTCCCTCCCCGAGTTCGCAGGAATCGACACAAGAAATAGTGAAAACCGGTGCGTTATGCGCGAGACGCGCGTGTGAACGCGATGCACGTTCCTACGCATAAATCATTCCACTCTCGCTGGCAACACAGTAGCTGGTGCAATTGTTATGCTAACCAGTCGGCCAGTATCTGCTCTTATATAGCCTATGTTTCCTGTTCGACCACCTGTTACCCTCTCGAACCACGACCCCGGCGGCGGCGGAACGTTCGACTCATCCGTCCCGGTTCGGCACTTGTATAATTGGCCGGCCACGATTTTCTTTTTCCATTTCTGGCCACGACCGCGTTTTTACCTGCGAATTAGCGAATATTGATCGAGGCCGGTTCGTGAATTATTCAGTGGTGACCGTGGATCCGGATCTCTTCGTGAAATACACCCGTGTGAATAATTACACGTAATGCTAACTGAAAATCTAGCGAGGGCTAAAGAGTTATTTATTCGACGGAAAAATGATTTTATCTATTATTCACTGTTTCGACTAACTTGGGCGGTTGAGCGGTTCGATGGGACATAATAATGTACTTACGTGAAAACCAACGGCTGCAGTAGAACCATTGTTTCATATAAATTTATGGTAATGAGTTTGATTTACACTGAGTATTTGTTGACAGATACAGACAAAGCTACATTAGGAAATATAAGTTAATGTTGATAAATGGCAACACTATGTATTTAAGGGTTAATACATATCACAGAAAAGATGCAAAGATAAAACTCAATAGGTACTACATAACAGGCACGCATAATGCACCATACAAAACATACACATATACATTTTTCACAAAATACACAAACTACATATTTAACAGTTTTGTGCGATAATAAAGAAAATAGTACGTTAACAAACACAGTAACGTTGCGTACGCACGGCAGTGCACTGTGTTCATCAACATTCTTATGTATTAACGAACATTTTCTTCTATCAGGAATTTGCTTGAATATTCATATTACGAATTATGACAGGGTACTTTACTTTAACCAATTAACAATAAATACACGGCATACGTTACAGTCACAATAGAATTTAACATAACACACATTGTATACCATATGCATATTTTTTTCAAAATTATTCAAAAAATGCCGAATTATGGTTTAGTACTATGTAAAATCGATGAAATTGTCTTGTACTTAATCATATGGTTTCCTAAGGATACTTAAAAGATAGTAAAAACAAGTAATGAATGCATACTACAAATTAATTAATAAAACGGGGGTACGTCTGCTTCCGGGATCGTAGTAAGTAGTACTACATGCGTATTACGATGCGTACTATAATTTCCATTCTAATAAGATGGGTGTTGTTGGCTCTTTACTACTTGCAAGTTCTACTGCAATTATTAATTTATATCTTCAGAATTGATTAATTTATCAACGTAGAACGGAATATACAGGGTGGGGCAATAACTATGTCCACTTTGAATATTGTCGTTATTTGTAACAATATGAAAAAATGTTACATACAAAACTTACACGGTATAGAGGGGGGCATATTGTGACACAAACATTTTCTGCGTGGGTGAAGGCATAGAGGAGATTTCAAGGTCATCTCAGTCTAAACATATTTGTAATGGCAAAAATGTGATAGAAATAGTTGCCTGGGCGTCTACTTGTACTTTTAATGAAGGATGCTCCAAATTAATTATAATTTTGGACGTAATGGGAGTCAATATTATGAGCACTGCAGCGGTGAAAAAGAGTAATAACCAGTATTACATACGTGAAGGAGAGTTCTGGAGTTCTTATATTTTAAATTGTAAGAGACGCAATCACATTAAAAATAATCCATAGTAGTGTAGTACGAAGAGCCCAGATATCTATGTAGTACATGTCTGGTCACTATGTGCCACTATGGGCAACTCTTTCAGCAGCTTTTAGAATAATAAAATAAAACTTTTGGGAAGTAAACTTCTTTTTATCTTTTTACTCTTATTTGATATTTGTTAAATTTTATTTTTATCTTTTTATTCTTATGTAATATTTTGTTTACCTCACATTGATAATATGGTCAATTCTACAGAAACAGTAATGTACATTGAAGTCCATCGTCATTACTTAGGAGTTGAGTGCACGCATACACACTTGGTACATTTTGAAAATTGATTTTTCTTTAAAAGGAAGCTTTATTTAAACAAATTTTATTCTTTACTTCCAATATACTTTTTTTATGGAACATTACACCCTGCTCGATAGTACTACACTTTACGAGATACCCTAGATACTAATATTTAACGAATGTTCGAGTCCACTATATTATACAAAAAAAAAACAAAGAAATGAAGATTAAACGCTTGCTACCACTTTAATTTTATAACAGAAAAAAATAACTATTCAGACACTTAATGTAAATATCAGTGTACGTTAAACACAATTCGCCTCTAAATTTCGAAAACACGCGTCAGCCACATGATACTTTTTATTTATTAGAACTGAAACGTAACGCTGTTCAATACTCTTTTATCGCAGCCGCGCGCTGCCAGAATTCCCACCAGCGAATAAGAATAATGGACCATGTTGGGGTGTTTCCCGATGGCTATCTTAATAACTATCTGTTCCCCGCGTAATGCGTGAATTACGTAGGATAAACTTCCACGGGATTTAGAAGAGAACGATGCTATCGATATTATGGATGTTATCAGATCATTATACCGCGAGGCGTACAAGACAACGCGCCGAGGCACCTTCTAGTCCGCTGAATTATGCATAATGATGCGCTCGCGCTCGAACAATGACTGGGGCCCCCTCCGCGCATTGTTCGGCCTCTGGACAGGGAACCTACGACTATAAAAGTGCCTCGGAAGATGCACCGTCAAGATCGTCAGGAAACAAATGACGCCGGCGAGCCTTTTAATTGCAGCACCTGCTGGCGCGCGCGCGGCCCCTGCGAAAACGCGGAGGTGATAATTTTTCATCTACAGCTGGTCGATCTCGTTTTCAACCGAATCATCGACGAGCTGCTCGTAAAAACGAGCTACCTTGTAAAGTAGACCCGAAACAGGAACGGGTCTCTCCACTTAACCACAGTTCTTGCACTCTTGTTCGTTAATGAACTAGTATATCTTCCTTTATTGTACATTTGGGTACATCGGGATACATGTATCGAGGGTAGGTCTTGTTTGTGTTCCTGAAACATATGTTTAACGGTTACAGTAGACTCAAGTTAAAGTAGAGCACGTTAAAATAGCGGTAAGAACGCCCCAGCTCACACGCACTATGTGTGTGTACTCACTACTGTGCGTTACTCACGCATGTGCGCGCACCCCACTATCGGTCGCCATCTGCAACCAAAGTTCTGATCCAATTGGTCGATCGACCGAACTGCCACGAGATCCTGCGTGCTCATTGGCTCACGTTAAAGTAGCGTTTTCAGGAAAAACTCACCTTGAGAGTGCCTTTAACGTGACCTACTTTAACGCGAGTCTACTGTATAGAGTAAAATAATGGAGATAGCGATTGATATACGTGGTGATTCATTGATTTGTTTGCATAAAAACAACGATATTACTTGAACTATATTGAGTCAATGCAGAAAAGAGTAGACGAATGATAAGTTTAATTGTAATTTAATAATAATTTAATTAAATACATAATGATTCTTTTCTAACATGTGTACTTCTGATAGAAATTTTTCGTCTAATAAACATATTTTTGGGATATTATTATTCGATGAAATTATATAATTAAGTTACATTAATAAATTGGAATTGATATCACAGCATCTCGAAATAAATGATAAATGCTTTTTACCGTGTTTGTAATATTTATTCCTTTTATTTTGTAATTTCTTGTCAATTTCAATTGTATTTTATTTTAAACGGTAAACCACACTCCATCGCGACTATTTTTACTCTAAATAACAACTCACTGTGTTACATAATATACTAACATAATTATTTATTGTTTCTACGAAACCATGGCGATCATCTCATCCGCAGATAATCTATCAAAATTTTTGCACTGATCCAATATTGTGAAGACTCACTATGACAGAAGGAGAATATCACATGAATAATAAGAGACTTTTCAGGTGAAGGTGTATGAACACTAGAAAAAATTATATATGTACGAAATTTATGAAAAGTTATATTATTATATGCAGTGTTCAGATATCAGTCAAGTATACAAAGAAATTATACTGTTCAAATACATTCCTCTCACCCCGTATGCTATAAGTGATAATTGACTTTAGAATTTGTTACATTGTCTCTACATATATACGCCTCTTTTTTAACTCTATATTCAATATTTTTGTTGAGACGAGTAAATAATCCTTACAAACATATTCTTGTAAGTAACTATTTATATCGAGACATACGTAGTATTACCGACTACCTCATGTGTATCTGATCAGTTTGTATCTATGATGGTAGTCGATAAGAAAATTTAAAAGATGACAGCGATGATCAACACGAATAATTACTACGATTATCATTTCATACAGAGAAAGAACGTTTATGTGATCGCGAAAAGATCGTAAGTATCAAATTAGTTTTGGTAGCATTTTCTTATTATTAGCGTCGCAGTTTCGGTATTTCATATTACATAGTATGCTGGCTACAAACTCTTAAGTGTATTTGACATATATTATAGGAAATAAATATTCTTATCGTAAAATGGATTTTAAATTAATGTTTTTCTCTTGCAACTACATCACTGCAGAATAAATATCTATCACATAAGAATGAATTAATGCTCATTTATACACAGATAAATTATGAACTCTCATTATTATCATCACTGCATCAGTTCAAGTAGCTGCGAGGCCAATTCTATTCGCCATTCCCTGTCGTTCCAGTTACACTCGAAACCATTTTTCTCGCGAGTATCTTCCCATCGATTCCTTTTTCCATCCTCCGTCCGTAGCTTTCCTTTCCCAGGTGGAGCGGAGGGGAGTGTCACGAAGGAGCGCGCGTAACCAGTAACACGAAGACTAATCATCGACGAGATGTTTATTTTCTATTATTTCGTGGGAATCGAGCAACGCGCCCCGCTTGTTCTTGAATTAGAAACCTCCGCTGGCCCCGATGACGGATTTTTATTTTCAGCATCGCGTTTCCATCAAGCAACCCTCACGCACCTTTCCATCTCCAGAGGGTGGATCCTTCAGCAGGCTGTCACGTATCTATTACCGGAAAACGGTCTGGAAAGTTCACGTGATACAGCAGTGATCGGTTCTGTGGGAATCGGTCAGCATCGACAGGTTCCGTTTATTAACCTATTTAGATACCCCAATTTCTCCCCACAGACGGATTCGACAGATGGAGATATTCTCTGGTTGCTGCAGGCAATCGTGCCGGGAGTAAATTGCCTGTTTTGATGGCATTCGTGTATCGGAAATTCGGTACCGAGAATCATTTGGGCTAATGATACCTACTCATACAGCTTGCCTTCTGTTTTGGCGACTCAAACTCGGGTTTAATTTTGATACACACGATCTTTATTATTCACATCGATGAACGGATTAAATGTTCGATCGCACCTGCAATATATCAATAGTAATTGTTTACTATATTTATAATATTATTATCACTAGACTGCGAATTTTATGCGTTTCTCGTAATTATGAATATGAAAAATACAATACAGTCTAAATTTTAGCTAAGACAAGTATAAATATTACTTTATTTTGGTCCAAATCATACGTTTAATAATGGAAATCAATGTGATTAAACGCTTACGTTTAGGAGAAGCAACTCCGATGACCTCGACCTTAACATATGTTGTCAAGGACACTCTTCTGAGTATGTACGTTTCTGGAGGTTGTAGCCGTCGCTAGTTTTGTATTCAACAGTTATAAACAAAAATATACTTGAACTGTCTCTAACCAACTCCGATCAGTATAATGCTTCAGAGTTGATTAGGGACAGTTCCAGAAAAAAGGGTATCATTGTCTTGATAACCTTTCAACAAACAACGAGCAATGGCTGAAATTGGCCGTCGTTATCTGATTCCTGGTCACTTTGCCGTGCGTGCGTGGTAGACGTAAGCAGTGCAGGTAAGACAGAATAGATAGAGTGTAATAACTAAACTGTGGATTTTTATGCAAAATGACATTTTTTAAAGTAATTTTTGAAGACAACAGCTAAAGGAAGAATTTCTTTCGTCCCTCAAATATCTTATTGGTTTCAAAATAAAGTAGAAGACACATTGCATCTGACGAAAGTTTTTTCTCTACTGTATTACACAAAGCCTGTATTATACAAATTTATTACATAAATGCATAAAATCCGCAGTCTAGTAAAAACAGTGTAGAGTCAGGTCATTCCTTAGTCCTAATAATTATTTGCTTAATTTAGTTACTATTAAAAAATTATTGGACGAACACAATTGTAAGAAAATTCAATTAATTAGCGACGATGCTTGGGTATTATTGAAATAAAATATTTGAATAATGATTGTTTAAATATTTCAAAATTGATTGTTTAGACTTAACACAAAGTACAGTTGTGTACTTGCCTCCCCTAAACGTAAGTTTCGCCTTATGATATTTGTAAACTACTTTTTGGACAATAGAAAATGTTTCTTTTTATGTAGAAAATGGTAATGCCTATAATAAGTTTCATTAAAGTTCGTATTTTATTTAGTATAAATGCATAGAGTTTGCAATCTGCAGATTATATTGGACGTGACAAAAATAAATTTTCATTTATTAGGGAAATGTAGGTACGCAAGGACTAAAATGACCAAAATTGACGAAGATTACAATTTATTTTAACGTTGTCTTCTTTTATCCAACGTACATGTTGATCGTGAGGAAATATTTTTAAGCGGTAATAAATATCTATATGTTACAAGCAAAACGACGACTATTTTTGGAACTGTGTTCTTTAACACTATCTTAAAATAAAACGCAATTAAAAGTAAATGAAAGTATTAATTTCTCGTGATAAAGACAGACAGATATGTACCCCTTGTGTTCATAATAGTATTATGATTTAAAATAATTATGTCGCAAAGGCAACAATAAACTCATGTAAAGATTCTCTTCTACCACATTTTGCCTTAAAGATTCGTTACAACAGGATTTTCTTCATCTTTTAATGTTTACATTATTTAAGAGCAATGTAAAAGCGTGTTTATAAGTTTCATGTAATTTATAAAGGACCTGAAGTATACAAAAATTGGATTGAATACGACTGTCACATTTACACAATTCCCGAGTTAAATAATACAATTGAATGCTGTCACCTCTTCGTAATATGCTGACAGAAGTCTGATTCTTCAGAATACAATTTTTTATGTTAATGAAAATTGTATCCAGCAACGTTACATTTTTAATGTTCGGTTCATAGTAGTGCAAACATTTTACCCCAGACTGGAGCCAACGTAGACATAGTTAACATTTTTTCCTTTCCTCTCTAGAGCCCCTTCTTCTATCTTATGTATTTTCATAACACGCACAGTCTACATTCCCCAGTTTAGCGTACACAAGTTCCTACATCATTGCACTAATCTGTGGTTTCTAACATTCCAGAGAAATATAATCGACTTTGTGGCCAGATTTCCAGCGAATCAGGGCAAAGTTGCGAAGGCGCGCGGCGTTACATTAAGAAACAGGAAGTCGATTTCTAAACGATCCCGTCGGAATCATTAAATGGTGCCAATTAAAAAAGATAATGAGCGGGATTCATTACTCCCGCGAACAAAGATTCCATGCCCGTTTCGTAGAATGCCACGACGACAGGAAAACCGCGGGGCTCTGACGCAACGAAATCCAGTCGAATAGCATCCACAATGGACGCAGATCGAGAACATCGCTATTAAAGATAATAGAATGTGTAGAGCAATTTTCCCACAGTCACAGGCGAAAACTCGCGGCTTTCCTACCTTTCACCTAGTGCCACATTTCGCGTGTCTATTCGTACGCGAAATCTACAATTGAATCCCGCGAATCAACGACCCCCACAGAGATTGAAGTATACGCTCTCGTCTACAACCATTAGGCCATCTGTTTGACCGAAGAAAATATGAGGTTTTGTATAGATTATACGTTTTCCGTCACTTTTGTCAATTTATAGTGCCGTAAATTGTACCTATTGAGCTTTACCACGTTAACTGCGACGGAGGTCACCGGTGACCGGCAATTGATGCGTCTTTGACGTTTTAGAAAACATCGATGACCGACCACGTTAGAATTATTTAGAACATTTACATCAAATAGCCAATAATAATACGAAACGTCTTGTTGTTATCAATATTATAAAGCGTACAAAAATGCAGGTCAAATCGATAATTTTATATAATTTATCAAACTTTTTACCATTATAGTAGAACGACGATTATTCAAACTGATAGGGCGACAAATCCGTTCTGACAAGGACTTTTTGAATAATGGGTTCAGAAGAACGAAAATTGCATTTGTGTCGTAAAACGACTGGAAATCTCACAATCTTCAAGCATTAGAAATTGAAAATAAAATATTTTCAACTTCGCTCTGTAATAAGTTAATCTATGTACCCGTTAGTTAGTTCTTCACTTGTGTCACTATTTTGTTTAATGCAATTAAGTAAAATAATATCATCTTCGTCCGTATTTTTATATGTCAAATTGTATTTACGTCATTTTAATTGTGCTTCACCAAACATGTAGATACAATTTGTTTTAACTAATGTGGTGAAATGGGATCAGAAACTTCGATTGATAACAGAACAATATACCCAACTTTATTTAATAAGAATTGTAAGAAATGAAAATTTGGATATTAAGACCGACGCGGTCTGCCTGACAGTCGCACACAATCTATTATTCGAAATATATATTTGAACAGATGAATATTGTTATTAAATAAATACACTGCGTGGACGAAAACATCCAAAATGCTTGATGAATGCTCACCAGTCTTTCAGAATCTATTGAACCTTTTTAAAAGCTTAAAACTGAATCAAAAATAAAGACTCAAGACTTACCAAATCTTTCAAGAGTTTGAAGTATCGAATTGTGTTCCAAGTGATTCGAATTTTTCGCCACCTGTACCATACATGTTCGAAGCGATTCGAAGTGCTTCAGAGCTCACCGCTACTTACAGACGTACGTATGTAGGTATGTATCTTAAGAATAAAGAATTTTTAGTAACTCGAAGGTAGTTCATAGTTCCGATTTTATAGGCAGAGAATGTTGTGTCTACAATGAAAATGAAAAAATACTTGATATTTAAATTCTACATATAAACAAATGAAACTTGCTTTTTGCAGTGATCATGTACGTTGTTATTACGTCAGTGTGCAACAGGTTAAGAAAGATTATTTTTTAACGAATTCAGGTTTGATATTGTTTCAAAGAAGTACAAAAATCCTTCCCGAAGAATTTTCTAAAACTTTGCCTATGTTCAGACACTAGAGGTCAGCTTTTCCATGACTTTTTTGCGGGTTCGATATAATTAATAGAAGAAAGAATGCGTGTATCTTGTTGCGTAGATCATTCAGTCAGCCGGCTAATTTTGTAAATCTTCATTCGAGCGAGACGAGGCGCGATTTTCCGTTCTCTGGCGGATCCACCAACGAACTTTTTCTCCGTTTGCATTAAACGCTGACACGAAAGCCGGCCAAACTTTCTGCCACGCACGCCACAGTGTCACCGATCGCATGCTAGCGTGCGGTTAGACGACATTTCAACGCAGTAAACAGCAAAACCTTGTGGTCTTTAACTTAAACTGGAATTCAGTAAATAACGACTTTTAATTTCTATACGGATAGATCCGAATTAAAGGGATGTTCGATAATCCAGGTTAGTGCGAGAAATGAAGAAAACTTCTCTCTTCTATGAGAGTTGCGGAGCCCAAAAAATGACACTTTTAATAACTTTCTTTGTAAAATTGATTATACAGAATAATTGGCTCGTTAATTTAAATAAAATAGTATCGACCTATATCAGAAATATATTGAATAAAGTGCTCTACAGAAAAAAGAATTTATGTTCCTGGATGTCATCAATAGACTGCGGATGTTTCTGTAAATATAGGCTTTTATGAGCTATTTTGCATAAAGTGAAATCCCGCAGAAATATCTTCACTTCATTCAATATTTCATCACGTGCCAGATATAACAAAAACCTTAAAAATGATTAAAAACTTAATTATATCGAATTCTATACAATCGTGTATATTATAAATGCATAAAATCTACAGTCTAGTCATCAATATTTCATGTCCATTAATCGAATGAAGTAAAATTTTGTGTTTAGTATAAGTGTAGCAGTAGTCTGAACTACAAAAATGAAAAAAGGGATATATAGTTATAAAAACGATAATCCTTTTGGTAAAAGTAATGGAGTAACTGTAGTGTTTGTGTTTGTAACGTCATTTTACCGATATTTATGTCCTAAGAATGAGTTAGAAGATTTTTTAATTATTCAACATTGTTTCAATGGTTTGGAAATTTTGTCCACACATTGATTTATATTTCTGAAAAATGTAGACAAATTTTTGTTCAATTGTCTCCTCTATTCGAAAAGTTATCAGCTCTTTTCTGTGTCCATGGCTCCAGCACTGCTTTAAACCTTGAAGGATACATATTCAATGGCTGAAACGTAAAGAAAGAATAATAAAAAAAAATGTCTTGAACCCACAAATAGGAATACCCCCGCAACATGGGAAACACTCGTGTTTCTTGTTGAATGTACGACACTCGCACCGAAACACGCTTTTAATTACTTTTCATACTTTCGTACGATAAACGAGGCGTTGACTATCTGTTCGCTGGTGTCAGGGGCAAGAAGAGCACTATGCACGCGCTCGTAGCTTTTAAATAAACGGCTGTCTTCCGCTTTGACTTTACGATAATTGGTTTGTTTGCATTCCAATTTCAAGAAGTTTAACGACGTTCTTTAACCGAAACGAAGCACCTCCTCGTCGAATCGAATTCGCCTTCCCCGTTTCGTGGGACCCAGAGTCACTCTATTTTCTACGAAGTGTTTAAGGGACAATGTTAAATCTTATAGTGTTTTTGCTGTGAGAACTGTAACGATTCCTGCACGGAGTGGACAGTAATTCATTCTATAATTAAGAATTCATTGTAGGTACAACTACAGTGTAAAAATTAATTGAGTAGGTATGTTATACTATAACAAAATCCAGCTTGGAAATTCCGTGAAT
Source organism: Dufourea novaeangliae (assembly GCF_001272555.1). Classification (NCBI taxonomy): domain Eukaryota; kingdom Metazoa; phylum Arthropoda; class Insecta; order Hymenoptera; family Halictidae; genus Dufourea; species Dufourea novaeangliae. The sequence continues at coordinate 1,399,835 of NW_015373962.1, forward strand.
ACGGTTTCGAACAAAGACTATTCATAAGGAGGTGCTTACTACCGTATTCTACCTGTATAAGGGCATTTCGTTGACGTCTTTATAAGCGTATTGCCATATCCGATATATGTATTTCCCATCTTTAGTTTTACTGATAAGGAAAGGCACTGAAGTGTCCCCCTCCGATTTTTATGAAACTTCGTATGTGTGTTAAGCAGTCAAAAATAAGGGATACGTATTTTTCTTATCGGCTGAGACGTGACTTTAAGCGGTGAAACCACCCCTCGAAGTTTTGACCCAAAAGTACTATAATGGAGGAGGTTTGTGGTTTTTTATGTAGAATAATATGGTGCTAACAAATTGTCCAAAATATAATTTGTTTATAAAAAAAAAATTTCGGATCCAGACTTCGAGGAGTGATTTCACCCCTTAAAGTCGCGTCTCAGTCGATAAAAAAATACATATCCCTTATTTTTGACTGCTTAACAGACATACGAAGTTTCATCAAAATCGGAGGGGGGCACTTCCGTGCCTTTCCTTATGAGTGTCGAGAAATTTAAGAAAGAATCAAAAGACTATGGATTTTATGCATTTATAGTAAACTGTAAGTTTTAATAAAGGTGCATACAATTTGTTTAAAATTATAAATCTAATAAATTCTATATCATGTGAGCTGAGTTTCTGTTTAATTCATATTTTGGTATCATAGTTTACAAAAATTTGAATTTACGTAAATTAGTGATCAATGAAGTTTTCTAATCAGGACTAAAAAATGAATCAATCAAACTCTGACGATCACAGAGATGATTTCCATAATTACGTTGTTCGTCCCGAGCGGTGTGATCATAATAAAGAAATATTATACAATGGTATTATATATTTTCCAAACTAATTTTACAGAACCATACTGTTAAAAACATTAAAATTAATAAAAAAGCTTATATTGCTGCGTCAATGTTTCATTAAAACTATTTAGATGTAGTAAGTAATACAGATGCACGAGCTAGTTGTTTCCGAAACCAAATATACTCGATGAATTTTCACATTCGATTCCACACTCTCTATCTGATCTTCGGTTTGACCTTATATTATATCAGTTCATTATACACGATTACACAATATAGCTGAAGAAAATGCAAATGAATTGCGAGATTGTAGTAAGATTATTAGTGTAGTAAGGTGCATTAGTGTAGTAGGTGAGATTCAGTGAAAATGAATTCATTGCTGATAAACGTATACCTCAATCAGGACTCACGTTCTATGTACATATATCTGGGACAAGCAGCCCACGACACTCCGACTATTTACTTGCAGCCCTCGGTAAGAAATTCCACCCTATAAATTAACAATTTTTAAATTAATAAATTAGGTTCTTTCTCGCACAAATTATTGAGTTTTCAATTTTAGGCCGCTGCAAAACAAAAGGCTGCTTCTCACTGCTCGATATCCGTAAAAAGTTTTCATAACGAACAACTGGATGACATCATTTCTAATGTCTTAACCGGTTGAATTCCTCTTCAATAATAGATTTAAATCTTAGAACCAGCACTGTATGGCTTAACGTGCCCCATTCGCGGATAGTCGACTGGCCCAAAAAAGAGAAAATTTGGGACGAATTTCGAAGGAAATTAGCCCTAGTCTTTTGTTTCATGGTCTAATTGCGGCCGGTACTCTCCGAAGTCGTCCAGAAATCCAGATCATGGAGAGGGTCTGATGGGGGAGGGGGGCTCGATGTTACGGAATCGTAATAACGTGCCGCTTTCCGAAACTTTCCCCGAAACGTGCGTTGTGATTAAACACAATGAACACAGCGCAACACAATGGAGTAATAATATTCCGGGACGGCGCGAGATTCGCGTGCTGAATGAAAAAGTTATCAACAAGGGAAGTTCCCGCGATTTCCGACAAAAGCATCGAGTTAGGGGAAGGAGGAGTGAGATAGGAGGCGGGATGGCAAGGGGAGTGGGTGGAGGGAGACGGAGGTGAGATTGAAGAATAAAAAGTACCGAACACCGTGTGTGTTCGGAACAAGCCACTGCTGGCCAGGTTTCTATCGTAGAGCCTCATTATCGTTGTAATTATCAGGCGAAGAATATAATGTGAGACGGTGGCGTGTCAGAATGCATTCAATATCGGCCTCCCTTATACGAAGTTACTCGTGGTGTCTGCGTAGAAGTCGTACGAGCAACCGAGGGAAGGAAAACAGGCTCCTGTTTCAAATAAAAACCTGGATTTTAGAGGGAGAACGCTTGCTGGCGAAATTACGACTTATTTTTCTGGCACTGAGGCTAAAATCGAAGCTACAAACTTTCATTTCGTTTTCTTCTATAGCTGAAACAGTTGATTATTATTGTTGCTATTGTCTATTAATGTAATGACCGTTCGTTGTGTTACTTTTAATAAACGGACGTACAGGTCTGTTGGCCGAGATAAGGATCATAAACAGTGACCTGAACGATTGGAGAGGGTTATGGACTTCCTCCCTGTTATATCACTCTGTGTTATTGTTCGTAGTAATTAACTAACGACAAGTGGTATCGAATGAAAATTCTACTAATATGGGTAGTATGCACCTTCCCAAACTAATTTTTTATTTTTCTTTCTGTCCAGTCTTGCTGACTGCTTCCAGTAATTTAGATTTCATCGGCTATACTATAAGACCAAGATACTAAAATTTTCAACGACTTGTTGGCGCTATTAAATTAAGAATTTATGTATACGTTTCGATGAAATGTATGAACATAAACTTTGTGTTTACAATAACAACGTATTATGTATATACTCATGCCAGTATTCCATATGCAACTCAGCTGATAATTATTAGGACACCTGCTCTGTATGCAGAAACTGTGGTATAACTAGTATGAGCATAAAAAATATATACTCCTTCCATATTAACAGAGAGGCAATATTAGTATTCGGATAAAAGAATTTTCGAATAATAGAACAGTGATCGAGAAAATTGACAGTTTGTTTTAATAGTTGTAAATCCCATATCTTTTTGGCTGCAAGATTAGAGAAATTTTTCAATATAAGTAACTGCGTAGAATTCGTCCGAACAGAAAAAACTATATATTGTACGTAAGCACTACATATTTAAAACAAAGGAAGGCATCTGTTGCTGGAAGACACTCTGTTCAGATAACAGAACGTTTTGAATGGTAGATCGTTCGAATATAATGAGTGATTGGATTTGCTGTGTACTATTATAAATACAGTTTATTCTTCCTTAATAATCTCTAGACAATATTTGTTTATTTCAATAGTTTAAACAGTTTCTTTTAAGTTTACTTCACGTTCCCTAAATGTCCCAATACTTATGAGCGGTACAGTATATGATGCCTTGGTTCTTTAGTTTTAACGAAGACAACTAAATGTGCCATAAAACATTTTTACCTAACCTTCATAACTGATTTCCTTATACTGCTATGTTAGATTTCATTGTGTTTTATAGTAAACAGGTATTACTACAAAAATACTTTTTCAACCCAAATACAATGTCAATCATTTTTGGGTTAGGTGTAATGTCTTATACTTATAACACGTTCAGTATTTCTTATGCTTTACGTATAACAAATTGGTAATAATAATAATCACAACACAACAATGAACATGATTGAATAGAGAAACTAGACCTCTTCGTTTTCCATAACCAGCAATGCACATAGTACTGTACAATAGTAATGCTTGGTCCTACACGGATCGCTTTAGTAAAAGCATTTTCCTTCGAAAAACGAAAAGAAAAGGACTAATAGACTGCTTTCGTTTGATGAATCAAACTCGTTGCCTCTGTTATTCTTTCATTCGTTCATCAAGACTCAAGGAGGACTCTCCTACGTGGATCGATCGGTTGGGCAGAGGGGAGCTGCGTTTCCACCGCGAGGAATCGCTCGGAAACGCGAGATATATTGACCGGACCGTTGTATCACGGAATCCGTGCATTAATAACCCAGCCGGTCTTTAACCCGTAAACTTTGAAACTCGGACGGGGTGCGATTAAGAGGCTTCTAGGGTCGTTTCGTGCTGCCCACCCGCGCCCCGGCTCGACCGAACGGAGGAAGTTATAGATACCTTGGATCGAAGAGTTCGCGTGAGACGTCGGTAGAACGATCGTTTTGACGATTGCGATTTCGCTCGAGGCGCACCGAGCCATCCAGTCAACGAGACAATTAGAGTGGTTTATAATATCGAGGATGATATCGGATAATGTAATTGCGGCTGCTAATTGTGTAGTTACGAAGCGAATTCGAAATCGGGTGCATAAATTCGAAAGCCCCTGTGGTCAATTTTAACCCTAGAACGATACCGTCCGTTTCTTCGAGCGCACGTGACACTGTGGGGTTGCAAAGACCCTAAAATAAAAACTAAATTGAACATTTCCGGGAAAATCCTTCTATTCTTGTTTGGACATCTCAAGATAATACGAGCGCAGCATGTTCTTTTCGCTTATTCAAAGGAAATCGAAATATAAATGTTATTTGAACTGTATACCAAGAGGGTCTTCGTTCAATATGCTTTCTTTGGCCATTCTAATCACTGGATATAGTTTTTATTGGTCAGGAAATGTAATTTATATCTAGTAAGATGTAAGTATAAGTGACTAAGAAGAAAATTTTTGGAATTAGTATTACTTTAGTATGCTATCCTTACAATCTGAACAGATTGAAATTCGGTGCTTGATACAGAGACTTCTTGAACATAAAGCACATACTGTTTGTCCTTTCTTATTTTTCGTCTATTATTCTGTTTTCATAACTGATGTTTCAGAGTGGTATATGCAACAAATGATATGTTTTACAGTAGTTCAAATGCTGTTATTTTATCATCTCAATTTCTTTAAAAGGGAAAAACATTTTTACATTTAATAATTATAATATTGTAATATTCTTACGTTTTTGTAATAAAACTGTTGACAAATTCATAAAAAAAAATCCATCGTTCAAATTGTTACTTTAAATGCTTTCGGATCAAAATTGATCAAGATACAATTTCGTTACGTTAAAGCTTATAAAACCAATGAAAATCTGCACAAAATAACTTTTTCTCTGTTATTTCGTAAACTATGAGACAAATTATGCGGGTAAACAACAGCACAATATTCTAATTTACACTTCTAAACGTAAGATTAAAATTTGGTCGAATTGCCAGCAACCCGAGTGTCGTTTTAAGGTTAAGAACTGCGTGTATTGAAGAAAAAAAAACTGGATACTAATTTTTAACACTACATTAGGTTCAGTATTATCAGACTGCGGATTTTATACGCTCATAACGCTATCAAACAAATAAAATCCACTAAGTGTGAGCAATTTTAAAACAGATTGACGGAATTCTTCTTTCATTGTAGTTTGTGTCAGAAGAGGTATAGAACTGAAGAAGGTTTCGTATGAGTAATGTATACATATAGAATAGGTTATATTTTCTTCAATAAAATCTGCAATAGACGAAATGTAGCAAAACGAATAATAAACTGCTCAAAATAATTAAATGACTGTATACCGAAGTGATTATACCCATTAATAATTTCTGTAAAGTTTTTTATAAAAACCATACCTGGTGTCAGTATCGTACGAAAAGATAGGTATTTATTTCATGTTTTTCGCTTGGTCGGGGCATTAGAACCGCCTAGACTAGCAATTCTCTAATCGTTTTGAGCCGTATATGTTCACCATTTAGATCAAATATGACCAAGAACTTACTCCCTTTTCAAATTAACCTCGATATTTCCTTAAATAAAAATTTAAGAAGTTAAGTTTCTATTCCAGCCACACCACGTGGTAATAACCATTTAATAATCACACAAAATCAGACGGGTTAATATTTGTCAGCATTTATTGCAACGCAGAGTGACGATAGGTCAGATGCAACCGTTCGCTGTGTCGCGCTCTCCGAATAAATTAATGCTTGGGGTAGAGGATCGAAGAGGTAACGAATTTTAGTATGACGTGCTATGCGGTCTTTAATTTCAAAAAACTGTTAAAATTACTGTATTTCAAGTAATGTTAACGTGTTGGTTATCTTGTGAGGTCTGTATTCCTAGTGAATGTTTGTGGTTTATATATTGATTTCAGTGTGTTTCTATTGGATAATCTGTTGTGTAGTGGAGATGGTGCGTTTTTGTGTGATTAGTCGTGTATGTCTGTGTGGTAATGGCAAACTTTGGCGCATTGTTAGAAAGAGACGGACTGAGTTTTCTTTCCTTTTCTGAGGCCCTCCTGGGATTCCTGGAAATCAGTTGCGGAAAAACCAGTATACTGTGGCTATTTACAAGAGTTAGACATGTGTTTGTCAGCTGTTCAAAAAATCCCAAGATATGACAAGACTGTGGATTTTATGCATTTATCGTAAATGTGAATGTATGAAACAAATTAAAGTAAAAATAGTCTTAAAGATCCCATTCAAACGTTTAATAAGGGAAACAAATTCCTAACATAATTTCAGGTCAGTACATTAATCTGTAAAACTTTTAATTTTACACAAAAGATCCACAGTCACAAAGATCTAATGATCGTTGTCAGCTGGTGAAGGTAATTACTAGCTACAATGTGCCCGCGTGCTTCGGTTGCTATCTGTTGTTTGCCCTGCAGTAGATCTGCCATAAACCACGTCTTAGACTTGTTAATTCCAAATTCTGCTGTACAGATGCATCGCTCAGCATCATCGAGTATTTTAATCGGTTCTCCAAAGATATTACACGCGTTCGTCTTGCAACTCTTACCGCCCCCCCATTGTTCCGTAAACGGAGAGAAAAATCTGTTCCTCGCGAAACTAGCCAATTTCAGAACCGCCCGGCTCAAAGGACGAGCGCACTTTTCCGCGTGCGGAAATTTTGCACGTACTCTTTTCACACCCTAAATGCGCGTCACAGGCTACAATGTTACACTCGCGTCGTTCTTATTGCGAATTCTTCTTTCTCGCGCGCTGAACACCTGGGACAAGGAATGACGGTGTTTCCTCGTCGGCGAACGCGCTGGTTCCGTTCGCTTCCTTATTCTCCATGCATAAGCTCACGATGTCGCTGTACGGTCTCCGTTTAACGTGTGCGCGGCGGGGCTCTCGTTGGACGCAGCGGATAATATTCAATTTCAAGCACCTCCGCATCCGCGGCAATTTACACGGGTCGGGCTCTTCGAAGACTGGTGTGTGTGTGTGTGTGTTGTGCCTCGAAGCCGGCCGGCCGAAAGACGGTCTTTTTATCTTTTTCGCCGTGAAAAAGACGAAGTTCGACCGTTTAACAGCCTCGTTTCCGGCGTTTCCCCTTGTCTCCTTCGATCCTGACAGGGGCCTTTACTGCCTCCCGAGGCCGCGTAAACGGCGATAATTGCGCCACGCAGTTCTCGAAAGGACGCCGGGAATCGCGTGCATTCCCCCGGCGAACACGTGCACATATAACCCGCGCGCGTCCGTGGGGCTGAAGTTCGGGCTAGGAATAGGTGCAACCGCCGCGTTTTACAGCCGCGTAAACCGCTCGAACGCAACGCAACGCGCCGGTTAACTGCGTACGAGTTCATACGGGTGAACCAACCGGGGCCCGCCAGATCCGTTACGACTAGCCCGTCGGTCCCGGGCTTGTCAATTATTGAAATGAGCTAATTATCGTTTTCTCGAGCCTCGCGGCGGGCAGCTGCACCTTGCGCGACCGTTTAGACTGCGATGGAGGAAGAGTGCGAGGGTGGGGGGCGATTCCTTGCGTGGACGAGGCCCCTACTTGTCTGCCGCAGCGCGTGCTACACGTCGCGTCATTATCCTTAGAATGCGACGACGGCCGTATTCCTGCAACTGCTTATTCCGAAGATCTTTCAGAAGTGTTTCGCGCTGACCGTGCTAAGTCGATGGGGTAATTTATTAATCGGCGGGTCGCGGAGAGACCTTGCGGACCGTTTGCTTCAGTTTAGTCGGCTGATACGGTGTACCTGCCCCCTTGTAACGGTGGCCTCTCGGTACCTAGTCTGGTTTTTGCAAATGTTCAATTTTCGAATAGGTGACTGACTGAATATGCGGCGGGCTGATACCTAGCCACCTTCGTCCCGTACCAGAATTGTCATTATACACATACTTTAGATCTAGCTTTTTTGATATGAAATAGATATTATCTAGGATATAGAGAGGATGGGCATGTCTTTGAAGCATGGCATTTAGTTCCGAAACAGGCAATCCTCCAATTTTCATGAAATTTGGTAAAATACTCCGAAATAAATATATGTAAAAGTTTATTGACGCAATTGAAAATCAGCTGCAAGGTAAATACCCAGTGTTTAGTATATAAAAATGTATTTATTACCTTAGTGTTATCCCAATTGATTTTCAAAGGCACCAAAAAACCTTTTGCATATCTTCATTTGAAAGAATTTGAAAGAATTTCATGAAAATCGGTGGATGGACTTTTTCAAAACTGCACCCAAAAAATGTAAATATCTTCTAAATATACCATTTATTTTATTTAGACACATTGCGTACATTAAATGTTATCTTCTTTTATTGCATGTTGTTATTTATTATTATTATTGGTCAACTTCTTGGAACTCTACACGCAGTCATTGTTCATATTATTATTGCTGTAAGACTGAGCCAAGCTGAAGCATGCAAATGCCTTCTCCCCGTAACACTCAAGACACCAATATGGGTCAAAAGTGACCCTGTACCGGTCGGGCGAGGGTTACGTGATGTACTAGGGCGTCTGAAAAAATATTACGCAGCATTTAGACATTAACACGCAAAAAACCGACAGAAACTTGCAGATTACGGTGCGACGTTGATAATTGAATTTATTTTTGTTAAACTTGTACCTCAACCCTAGAACGGCGGTGTCCTGATCCAGTTTCATCCAAGATTGCAGAAACTTCACGATGATCATTTCGACTTACAGAAACTAACTTATGCGTAAAGTTGATTAGATTGGTATTTCATAAGAAGACGGGCATATATCGAGGAAATTCATTCCAAAGCACTTCTAAAAGCAGATGAGTAGGGGTTTACATATCTGGACCCAGGTGACATCGTCCACTCGATCATAGAAACGTCAAACTTTTGAGGATTAATAAACTTACGTTTCGAAATGCGCCCTACTTTCTGGAACCCATGAATGAGTATGTACTTTCGATTTATTTTAATAAATATTTCAAGTTAAAAATCCTCAAAAATATAAGAAATCTTAAGACCCTTGGAAATCTTGAAATTTTATGTCATACAATATTCCGTTGTTCTACGTATTATGATATATTCTTCGTGAAAATAATATAACTATTACAACTTCTTTATAGTTTCTCTGACATAAAGTTTCGATGCCAGTATGTATTCTGCATTATCACTAATCAATAATGTTTCGAAACTTTTGCAATTTCGAGACAATCAAGGCTTTTAAAATTTTCAAAATGTTAAACAGTTCTCACTTTGAATAGTGATTAAAGATTCTTGGTCCCATGATTATGAATCCTACAATAGTGAATGTCGCTTTGTACAAGACACGAAATAAAAAATTTTCCTTGAAGCAATAATCTGTAGTACACTTTTAAGTAGTGCGAAGAAAAGAAAATATCTGAAAGTATGCATTCCAAATAGTGAACTACAAATTATTGCTTCAAGGAAAATTTGTAATTTCGTATCTTGTGTATACCGACATTCGCCAACCGCGGATTGAGAATTATAGGATCAAGAATCTTCAATTACTGTTCAAAGTGAGAACTGTACAAAATCTTGAAAATTTTGAGAACCTTGTTTGTTTCGAAATATTATTGGTTAGTGATAATACACAATGCATACCGGTATCAAAACTTTTAAGTTTAAATTACAGTTATGTTCCATGCAATTTGTTTAGAGGAACTAAAGGTACATAAAAAAAAGTTTGCGCCACTCACAATTCTGCTGTTCAACACTGTACAGGATAACAGTGGCTTTCAGGGTGATCCATCTGATAATGCAATTTCTCTCGCGGGAACTTCAAACTAATTGACTTACAATTAATATAATATGGGTTGTTTAAATCACGTTTCTCAAACTTTTCTCACATCTTTCTCGAACACACCGTACGCATTACGCAAGCATCTCAGAATTTCTGAAATCGATTACAATCGGAGAAGAAACTCCAGACACGACTCGTCCCCGGTATTGAATCCCGCGTAATCTTCGCAAAGACCAGGTAAGACGTCGCGTAGGAGACAGCTAGACCGTGAGAGGGGTGGTTAAAATCGTTCGACTAATGGAACAAGAACGAGGGGGTTTGCTGGAAGAACCTTATTTCGCTCGTTTATCCGCGGAGTGCAGATTCTTAATAGAATACTCGATGAATGTATTTCTCTTACGAGACTAAGACCGGTTACGACAGCCAGGGGAAGGGGGACGGGGAATAGGGAGAAGGGAGAGAGAGAGAGAGAGAGAGAGAGAGAGAGAGAGAGAGAGAGACAGAGAGAGCGACAGCAAAGAGAAAAAGGGGTGAAGAGGGTGGATCTCAACGCGATAATAAATCTGTGCTTAGCTCTGCGACAATGGACCGGACGGAGAGAACGGAAAGAAGGGTTTAAGCCGCGTCCTACTTACGCGACGGGGATACTCTCAAATGGATCGTGCCCGAAGATCAAATTAATCCGCCGGGAAAACGAATTCTGCAAACGATTCGGGCCAGTGAATAGGAACGTCTTCGATTTTCGTTGCTGTTAAATGGTAGAGAACCGCGCGGGTCAAGTACGGACGATTTTCGAAATTAATGATTTCAATGGATTTGTTAATTGATTTAATTTTTCAGCTAGAGTGATAGGTTCTGTGAAGGATTGGGACCAATGAATGGAAACGTCTTCGATTTTCATAATGGTAGGATATCGTCAAGAAAATCGTTGGTTTTTATTATTGGACCTGATACAAATAATTACTGCCTTGAATGAGTTATCATAAGCCATGGAAGTATTGTAGCGAGCCTAGAATTGGGCAAAGATTCTAAGACGCTCGGATAAAATCGACCTATGCACTACCGATAGAGGGTTAAAGGATTTACTAAATAAAATCAGTATACAAACTATCTTAACCAAAGAACCGACACTCTTTTTTAATTTTCTACATATTAAGATACAGTTGTGTGGAATGAAAGAATTGAATTATTAATAAGCAATATAAGTATATAAGATACATGATTAAAATCAAAATGAACACTACAACTACCACAGCAGTCAAAATTACTGGTTAGTACGTTCTTATAACAATTGATTAAAATGTTACGACAATGCATTTATTCAGATCTTTCATGACTTTCATTACAATATGAGTTTGATAATTTATAAACTTGAATGTATTCAAAAGTTTGTCATGTTTATCGATTGGATAGAAATAAATATACGTTCAGAGTCGGTAATTCTTGTCTTGACTTATAAAACTAAAATTCAGAAGATCACCTTGATTTATATGACATGTGTTAATTCCAAGAAAATTTGTTTCAAGAATCAATTAATTGATCTAAACCTCGAACGACGAGACCAGTTCGTCGTGTTAGCGTAGCAGATCAATGTTAGTTAACATTCTAATTTCATAGTATTTTACAGACTTCCCGTAACAATGACAAACCCTATTTGATACGTCATATGTTGAGAACCAAAATGCAATTTATTATCCGTCGAATTAGAAAGATATGATAATTTGTCCAATTTTCACAAACTCTAGATCGAACGGAGCTTTAATCAGCCACCCTTAATACCAGGCTACAATGCCTTCGAGGAAAAACCAAGAAAGCCTAGGCCGCAGATGCGGCTCAATCAGTGTCGCATGCTCGAGGCCGCACGCTCGACCTAGCCAAGGTCGGCCAAGAGCTACCTGCATTCTACGTGTTCTTGTCTTACCCTGGTATAAGGCAGGTGATCCCCGGTTCAGGTGAGCACGGCTCACAGGAGGGTGACACTGAACCGACGACATTTTCTGGATACGCGGTGAGATTCTCCCGGTTGTTGGCTTCCATTTCTTCGGAGTTTCTACAATCGCGATAATGTTGATCTAGAAACAATAAAAATAATTAAACTAACAATATCCAAATCAATTCATACGATCCAGGCTCAGGAAACTGTTCGAATTCCTCTTAGGGGGATAACGAATTTCTATATGTTTTTCGGTGGCTAAAGGAGACTGTGTTTGAAGTAAACAATCTTCTTTAAAAACGAGCGAGAGATACCAGGAAAGCCCATCATTGTGACCGGTCGGAACCGGTCGATGAGGTACGACGGGTATGTTCGAGAAATGCCGTCAACCGGCCAGCTGATCCTGGGAACAACGCCTCGCGACCATTTCTTGCTGGAATTAGGCCTTCTTGATTTAAGACTGGTCGCCGGGTTTCTCACATTCGCGAAGGCAGCTCCGATTCCGCCAATTTCATCGAGACTTCTATTTAAATCGACGTTCTGGTTTCAATTTACTCTTGTGTATAGTTACCTATTAACACACATCACACAAATAATGTGTTAACATCTTTCTGTTCGGAATATGAATAATTTATTATCCTGGGATTCCTCATTCGTCAAATTATAATAGGAATTCTTCATTCACTGAACTAGTGTGTTTAGAGTGCTATTCTGTAAAAAGGTTTTTTTATTTGTAAGTTAAAGAAACAGGACTGAGGATATATGTATATGTATACATATTGTATATGACACACATTCAACATTTTTTAAATGTTCTTCGTTTTGATATTATAAAGAAGGGATGTGGACTTTATGGAAGACAAAATTTGTTGACTCAACTCTTAAATCTGTAGTAAGTAGGTACGCCGTTATACGCGATGTACTATTGTAGCCCAAAATCAAATACATTGTCGTATGATACATTTCTTCGTAATATTCATTAATAAATGCTTCTTATACATTACAAGTTTTTGTTATTTATACATGGATAGAATTTGAAATAATCACTATACTGTTGATCTCTATGCATTTATAACAACATACATTTAAAGCAATTTCTCACCTGTAAATAACAGGGAAATAAAAATTGTAATTGCGTTTAATACTATATATACGTAATTATTACATAATTTAATGAAACCCATAGAATAAGAAATAAAATTCTGGCCATATGTTAATGAAGAAATTACAAGATGGATTGATTGCATCACTCCGGATAGAAATTGGTGAAACAAAACAGATAGCGTATGTCCTCAAATATTAAAGATGTGACAGTAAACAATGTGAATTTGTCAATAATTTTGTTCTTTATTGCTGTTATCAGTATTAACCACATCTAAAGGGGACTCATGGTTTATAATATACTATATTAATGCAAATACAATAAAATAGATACATTTATGCAGTTTTTATATCACTCTTAACCTAAAGAGGACCCATAGTAATTATTGATTAACTACCATTTTTGTAAATATTTTCATAAAAATATAAAATTCACTAAAAAAATTAATCCAATGCCAAATTTTATCGGCTAGAGATCTTTTCCCTTCTAAGCTTCATATGGTCACTTAGTACAATGATGGTTTATTAAACATAAAAAGGATTATTTATATAGAACTACGGAAAGTTTAACACAATACAACACAAGCTATTTTAAATGTTAATAAAACAGTCACATAAACTCATATTTCTCATTGTTTGGATATCTCATTTAACAAATCTCGATTAGATGCGTTCTTTACCCCGAAAGTAAAGATCCAACCACGTTGATCAATTACTGATCATATTCTACATAGTAAGTATACCGAATAATTTTCTTTCGTACATTTAGTAGGCAGTATAAATTATTACCAATCGCAGAACCTCGCTCTTCACATCGTAATTGCCAGTTAAAAGCTCTACACAGTTGCGTTTATCTCTTCTTCAATTTCGTATTCATATTTCGTATTCATATGGGCACGGCCGCGATAAAGTCGTACCGGTGTTATTCCTTTTTCGTTTTTTTTTTTTAGTTAGAAAATAATTACTTCTGATTCGTTTTAATGGCGCAACTTGTCTCGCGCTGGGACAAGGTTCAGCCGAAGCGGGGACGGTACCCGGGGAAAAGAAATTCGTCGAATTGCTCGGTGTCAGCGTGTACAGGTGAGCGATACCGTCGTTTGAGAGGCCGTCGGCCGAGTAGTTCCCAAGACCGTGTGTCGATTGGTCGGGATTGTTTGCGAAATTCCTTCGATAGTATTCGATGAATCTATCGAGGCACGTCGTCCGCGATTCCAAAGGACTCGGTATGCCGGAGCCGGTCGTTAGGCCGGTCGTCTTTGCTATCGAGAGCCCGCGGATAAAACCGTCTTGGGAATCCCCCTGGCTCGAACCGTCACTTAGACGACAAACGACGCCCACTTCTGAATTGTTAACGCAATAATTAACCCCGATGAACTGTCCACGCAAATATCCCCCACCAATCTGGAAAATTAATCCAAAGAATTCCGTTCGTTTTCTCCTAAATTAACCGAAACAATGAGGAATAATCCTGAAAAGTGTTATAGGAGAGATCGGATCCATCTTAATGGAGCTTTGTATAAGATGGCGGATGTTATTTTTTATCTCTATTGCTAATACATGTCGACTTTCTTTGTTACACTATCTTTGCATATCAGTCGGCAATATAGTTTAGCATGGTACAATAGATATTAGATGATGGAATACAAAGTTAGAATGAAATCACAATTTCAAGCGTGTGGTTTATAACAGTTTGACGTCATAAATTAGTGAATAGAAGCTTGAATAAAGACAGATTTTGCATGAGTAGTAAATTTCGACATTTATGAAAGTGCCAAATTGAATGTCACATAGTGGTTTTAAATAAATTTGATGTATTACTTTTTACATTATTTATCCACATAATATAGTTTGTCACCTTTCCAAAATAATTTATTCGCTTTATAATTTATTTATTTTACAGCTATTCACTACAATGCTACGAAATATACATTAAAAAATCAAACACACGAGTTTCATTAAATTGTATGCAGATCCTCCTTTGGAGGACTGGATAAAGTGTTTCAAGTGTTTAAACTGGTGGCATGAATGTTGTCTTAAATATCGAAGGGCTGGGTTATTAACATGTAAAAATTGTAACTTTGAATTAATATAACCTGTGATTATAGCCCGTACTGAGGTACATGTATACCCAATAGTCGGGTAAAATGGCGAATTTGATCACAAATTAGTTTTTAATTTTATACCAAAGATAACTGTAAAATTGTTTCTTCGTTAGGTACATATATATACATAGAATTTCTGGTCCTTATCAGCAAAAAACTGAACCAAGTGCGACTTAAGGTCATCATCATTTGTAAAAGTTTTACCATTCCAAGAGTTTTGCATACTTCGAAATAAATGGTAATCAGATGGTGCCATATCAGGGCTGTATGGGGGATGCGACATCACTTCCCAACCAAGCTCCAACAATTTCCACGAGTTACTAAAGATGTGTGAGGCCTTGCATTATCATGGTGGAACACAATTCCTTTGCGATTTGCCAATTCTGGCCGTTTTTCTTTTATTGCTTCATCCAGTTTCAATAGTTGTTGACAGTAAACATCTGAATTGATCGTCTGGTTTCTTGGAAGCAACTCAAAATACACAACACCTTTGTAGTCCCACCAAATTGACAACATGACCTTTTTTTGATGCAATTCAGCTTTAGATGTGGATTGTGCTGGTTCATCACGCTTGGACCATGATCGTTTTCGAATAATGTTACTGTACATGACCCATTTTTCATCACCAGTGATGATACGTTTCAAAAAAGGATCGGCTTCATTGCGCTTGAGATGCATATCGCAAATATTGATTCGTTGTGTTAAGTGAATCTCTTTCAATATATGCGGAACCCAAATATCGAGCTTCTTAGCGAGTCCAAGACATTTTAAGTGATTTTCAATTGTTGTATGCGATACATTTAACCTCTCTGCAATCTCTCGAACAGTTATGTGACGATCCTCTTCAATTATGGCTTTGATTTGGTCATCATCAACTTCAGTAGGTCGACCAGAACGTTGGTCACCTTTGAGTGAAAAATCTCCAGAACGGAATTTTTTAAACCAATTCTGACACGTGCGATCTGTTATTCAACACCATAAACTTCACTTCCTCTTTGTGGGCCTCAGCAGCTTTCTTTCCTTTACGAAAATAAAAGAATAAAATATGCCGAAAATGTTCGTTTTTGCACTCCATGTTAAAATTGACCCTGAACTAACAGCTACAAACAAAAATTTGCATGACTTGCTTCTGAAGTAACCTAAATGTGACTGATATCAAATGTCAAAAGGAAAAAACCATAACGCAGACAGGAGTCCTTCAAAACGCTTACAACGCTATCTATGTGTCACAACCGAAAATAGTTTCTTGCCAACCCAATATATATATATATATTATATATGTATATATATATATATATATATATATATACATATATGTATACATATATATATTTTAGTACTAAAACATGTAAGCGTGTCATGGACAAATTTTTTTGTATCAGCAATAAGAAAGTTACACTTATTTTCGTTTAGCATCACCATCTTACACTGATTTCCCCATCGTGTTCCTTAATGAAATAGCAAGTTGTACATTACATGTACATGCTTTTTATTCGACGATAGTTGTTAATAGTTTAATGCATCTGAATTAGACGAATACAGAGAATAATTAAACTGTGAGATTTATAGACTAAAATGTTGTCTAAACTCATGACTCGCGAAACCAAAACTTTCAGCGGTCGTGCTTTCCACCATCTTGAAGAAGAATTATCAGAGCTATTTCCAAAGTTTCTATAATTACTGTGAACAGTAATTGTGAGCACGATTTTGAAAACTGGTCAAACTGGGCGAAACAAATTTAGAGCAATACATTATGCAACACCATTTCAATGAGTCCTAACTTTGCAACGACGGCTTATAATTTTGAAATATTTCTATACGTACATGGTCGTACAATTCACGATGCTTTTCATTGTTTCGTACCAATAATTGCTGGTTAGTAACGCAATACACTGTAATTAACCGCCGGTAATACGAAAATTTGACCAACTAAAAGAAAAGAAAACAATTCGTTGCGTGCAATAATGTTCTGATTAGCACGATACATTCTCAGAACCAATTAATTGCGTTACACGAAATATTACAAAACTTAAGAACGAAAAGTCTTTAACCCAGATCCAATTCTGACAGTTGCCGATCTCGAAGTGTATCCACACGAGCACTCAAACTTTTTTATCTGAAAAATTGCGGAGATTCTTCTCGAGAGGAGAAGACACAAAGGCCACGAGTTAGAGAGGAGATATTTTAATATGACTCTTTGCCCTGGTAGTGGACGGGGTTTCGAAATAATTGCGACGACAACAGAACCACCCCGCCGATAGGCAGCGAGCACGACTCTTTCCACCCTTGGGCAGGATGGTCTGGAGGAGAGTGGAAGGGCGGAGGAGGGGGATGGGGGCGAATGGGTAACTTCAACGTTCAAACAAATAGGAAGTTTGTTTGCCGGGTGTACAATAGATGGAAACCGAATGATATGTCTAACTAAATACGTTACCGTAACGGTATCAAAGGGAGAACCGAACCTTTATGATGGTTTCTGGTTGGCTCGCGTCTCCGCAGTTTGCCGCTCGCCCCTTCTGTGGTTGCGCCCATCCACACGCGCATACGATCCACCCGAAGCCTCCTTTGCCCTTCCCTATCGTACACGCACCGACACTACCCTAGCAGCCGGTTTCCGGGCGATGCATCAATTGCAAAATTGAAATTTCAGCATCAACAATAATTACCATTGTCACCATACCGACGGCTGCTTCTCGTTCGTTACCGGATCAGAAGTGGTTCTCACCGGGGCCGACTTCCTCTGTGACAAAAGAGCTTCAACTACTGGATAACGGGGCCGCCACAATTTTGTTCACGTTGGTTGTCCGAGTTACTTTTAATTACTTTCAATGCGTTCCATGGTAACATATAAATGTGGAAAAGTTTCTTGTTAATCTGTTTTCTTTGTCAAAGCGTCCAGGAATTAAGTGGTAATGTTCAAATAACCAAAGAGGGTAGACATTTTCTGACGGAGTATCTTTATATCACGTATGATAAAAAGGTAAGAAGAATAATTCCATCTATGAATAAGTGAGATGATGTTCTTTCAAATAACTGAGAGATGTAGACTTTTCAATGAAAAACTTGTCATTGTATGCTTTAAGCAATACATCTTTGTATTGATGCGATTGGTTCGATTTAGTAAGAATAAGTCAGTATCTAGAAAAATTTGGCGGAATACCTACTATTTTTATAAGAAGAATAGGTAGTAAAAAAATGAGATAGGTAACAATTTTTCTAAATATCCAATGTGATAGTTCTTTAAATAACCGAGTATAGATATAATATAGATATTGAAACACTCTTGAGAAGAACAGATAATGATCAAATGACCAAACAAAGTAAAAAGTATATATTTCGCATGTAATTATTCTGGGTAACCTGCTTTGTAGAATTTAAGACGGTATAATCCAACGTAATAACCAATTGAAATTCCGTCACCAAAAGGATTCACGATGAGAACCACTGAAAATTGAGAGCGTCAGGTAGCGAAACTTTGCCTAAAGGCTCAGAAACATCGGGAAACACGTAGGTAGCTGCTTTAGGCGGGAACGCATCACCGTTTCTCGATGCGTCTCTCGACCGTGCATCATGTGTACCTGCCGTTTCCGGTTTATCTATCGAGCCGCTGAACGGTATGACAGCCAACCTGTCTACACGCTAATATGTCAAACGCAGACGCGGAGCACCGAAGACAACTAGAGCAGCGATTCCAACGGTGTTGGCTGCCACTCTCGAAGAGCCCTCGTTTCGGTTATTTGGAAAGTCGACTGCAACTCCTGCCGGCTTCCTTCCTTCCTTCCTTCCGAATGAAAGGCTAAACGCAACCCCTTCCTGCTGGAAGGTGCTTCACCCTTCACTTGTCAAGAGCGTACGCGTACACGTTCCGCGCAAAATTGTTGGCTTTGTTCTGACTTCGCAATTGTCATAGGCCGTAGAACGGGGCGATGGTGACAGGTGTTGGCATTTGAAAAATTAAAAAATTCAGAAACAAACAAAACAAAAACAACTCCTATTGATTTTTTTTTCTCCAGGAGAGTAATAAAGTACTTTGGCATCTTTAACCGTCGGCAAACTAACGTTTCTGATGATCGCATAGACGGCAGTATACTGAGTCCAGATAGACCCCTACTCATCTGTCTGTAAATGTGTTTTGGAATGAATTTCCTCAAAATATGATAGTCTTCATATGAAATGCTATTATAAACAACTGTACACTTTAGTTAGTTTCTGTAATTTAAAATGTCGTTCAAAGTTTTTGAAATCCTGGATCCAAGTAGACGCAGTCACTGCCGCCGGAGAGTTAAGAATCTGAAGAATCGATGAATTTTATTTTCATGATAAATCAGGACATAGGTCGTTTTTGGTGGTATAGGATCCACCGTGTTGTAAACCTCGCTTTTGACTACTAGAATCCGTTACTTTCACAACAACCGAAACATTTGAAAAGGATCGTTTTTCATGAGTCTTTCAATGCTAATTTATGTTTAATATCACAGGGTGGTTCATAGCATGTGGTGCAACTGAAAGATGAGCTAAACGACACACAGCGAAGGAAGTTATTGTTGTACATACTCGTTCTGCATGGGCACTCCGTGTTCCTCGACTAAGCTGAAGCTCTAAAATGGTTGAGACAACAAAACTTCTTAAGATGAAATGGAATAGTTTTGTATGGTAAATCACAGTGTAGTTTCTTTCTGAGATGGAGGTGTTTCAGTGTTTAGCTCAGATTTACCTTTTTACACTCTAATTGGTGCATTGCTATTATTATTGAATATGTACTAATTTCAAAAATTAAAGTTACACTGTATTTTTAATTATTCGTTACTGTCTTCGTTTAATTGTCCGATGTACCCATCTTCTTCTTGTGCCAACCTCGACATATTCATTAATTATATACAATTCGCATTCGGCGATAAATATTTACAGGTTGAAGATGCTTAACATTAACAAATTTGATGAAAGCACGTTGTTTGAACCGCACATCCGAAAACTTCGCCCTTATAGTTACCAGAGACACCGACTGTTTATGAATGTAAAGGTGAAGTTACACTTGTACACATTCGATGTGCATTGCAAATGATTCATCCATAATCCATCCAATTCATGAAAAGTGGTTGTACCTTGTTCATTGGTCACTTTGGACGATCACTTTGGATGAAATGCAGTTGGAAACAATCATTACGCCTTTCAGTGTGACAGAATCGTATAAATCTAAAGTCTAAATTCGCCATAAGGTTGTTTGTGCTGAAGAAGAAATATCTGACAGCAGTAAAGAATCGGTTTCATCCATTTGTCGCTACTATTATAAGTATATAGTCGCTGCAACGAATCCAATACACTTATACACCATATAATTTTGCCAAAAGCTTGTAATCTCAGTATGTTTATTTTTTTCATGTAAATCATGCAGTTGTACTTAATAATTGAATGTCTTACTTTATTACCAACATCATTGTCCTGTGTCATCGAGATCCTCCACCTCTCATATCGATTCGCTAGAGGGTGGAGGGAGGGGGTTATAACTATTTGTCCCCGAGTGGGAATCGATACCGCCTTCGCGACTCGAATTCCGCCGGCCCCTAAGACGATTATCGCTCGAAGGTAAGCTCTCACAATTAGAATCGACGCGTCCATTCGTTCTCAGTGGCGGAGTCCGGGCCCAGGCGCAAAACAAAAAGAGAGAGAGAAAGAGCTCGCGTCGTCTCCCGTGGGAAACCGTTCCTTTCGTGGCAGTAAGGACAGAAAGAAATAAATAGTGAAAAAAGAGGGACGGCGGTTACGGCGGGTGGGATGGCAGAGGAGTGAGAGAGCGGTAGGACAAAATCAAATAGAAGGAAGAGGGGACAAATAGCCGGGGGATGTGGCGGAGGAGAGGAATCGGAGGTAGGTCGAGGTAAAAAGCATGGCGACGAACGTGGCCGCGCGGTGTCTCCTGAAGAGAGATCACCTTTGTCGGCAGCCTTGCTAATTAGTTTACTAACTTATCGACTCCCTTCCTGTATCTGTACACCACCAGAAAATCCCACGGGATGGAGCATTGACAGCCTGGCTGTCACCATATGGTTGAGGTGTTCGCGCAGCAAAAATAAAAAGCCTCGAAACCGTTCGATTCGAGATGTTCGCTACAACCCATCTGCCCAGATCTGCGACCGATAGTCCGCGTTCCTGGAGACAAATTAAGTTCTTGCTTCTCGCGTGTGTTCCCTCGACAATCGTTCTTCCTACTCGATATCCGTCGGGCTGGATTGAAGCATTATCAGGCTTCAGGAAAGTAATTGGATAATTAAAGCGGGGAGAGCGATCGACATGGAAACGTCTGCTGGCTTGAACCTCCGGGTGAGATTGGAGCGATATTCTACGTATACGTAATATAATGGAAGATTCTGATCTTTCGATAGTGGAATTTCAGTGATTGGTAGAAGTGATTGCTATGAACAGTCTACACTCTACTGTCTACAGGGTAAAAACGTGGGATTGCATAGATTATTCTGATCATGGTTGTACTGTTACTGGTGCATAAAGTTTAAATCTGTCACGATATGTTTTCAAATGTAACTATTGCATAGAAACAGTGTGTAATTTATACTGATATGTGTCCTCGTTATTGTAGCCTAATAACGAAGACATTAGTATTATTCTTCGTCGGAATACAATTCAGTTTAGCGTAACATATTTAAAAAAGTACGTGTAAAGCCAAGTATTTTGTCAAATTTTAGTTGACTATTGTAACAGAAATATATCAAGTTATAAATATGAAATTATAGATGTATATTCTATTTGTTTGTTTTTCTTTATAGTGTGGTAACAGTATATTACGTGCACCTTATTACTGCGTTTGTTTCAGCTGGTTTCCGAGCTTTTTGATCGTCGTTCATAATAAGTAAGAACTATTGTTAGAATATTCTTTTATTCTCCCATGAGGGATTTTATGTTATCGACATCATGGTTGAAACGTACCGTGCCAAGAAAATCTTTCGCAAGTAACTAATCAAGATTTCTTTAATTATTCAATTCAGTAGTATTCAACGTAGGCACTGGGGCTAAGGGATCAGCCTCTTAGATTTGTAGAGTTACATTTTTGAAACGTTCTTTATCAAATCCTGAAAGATATAACCGTAATTGCTCCGTTCATTGAATCTCGTACGCCTCTTTTTAACTGTATAATAGTTCGGAACTATGTTTAATATTCGGAACTAGTGAGTCATAAGTAACTGCCGCTTTGCTTTCTTAAATGCATGCCGATTCAAGGAATTTTAACAATTAATATCAACCTACGCAACGTTCCTCATTACATTTAAACTTAATTAACGATGTTCAGTTTAACCGAATCCTAGGACCATTGCTATTCAATTGTTATTTGGCAATTGTTTTATAATTTATTTCTTCACGCTCGCTGATTTCTCTACACACTCGTTATAAATTATTACGCAGCTTAAATAAGACATTGTGAGCCAAAGAGTGAACCATTTGACAACATGTGTCAATACTGAGCCTTATAAAGAAGTATTAGATTGATCAAAAATAAATAGCCAACCACTATTTAAGTATATACTACTACAATTCCATATACTATTTAAAGATTCATCAAAATGTTAAAATATTCACCACAATTAATTTTAATATCACATTCTCTAATCTCTATTATCCTATATTAACGATTCAAGAAATTTTACACATTTGAAATTATATGCAGAAACAACAGCAACCTTAGCATATTTATACGGCCACTTATTTTCCACACACCGAATATTAATTTATCGACCAACAATTTATTACCCATTGATACACATAAAACAAGTCATAAATTTACAACTCCTACAGATACACCAATTTCGAATCGTCTTGGATGCAAATATACTTTAATGACGTTGCACTTTCACATTAAAGTAGTGCGACGAATTGTCAATTTTCTCACATTCATTTTTTGACCCGCAGTTCTATTGTCTGCACTTCGGAACTTATTCCCGCTCAAGTTACTGCGCTTTTACAAGCGGGAACAACATTTCCATGGCGCGGGTTGGATATTCAGCAGCACGCGAGCCATTATTCCCTTTATTCGTAGCCCTTACTTGATTCGCGCGACGAATTAAAAAGTGGGAAGAAGACGAGAAAGGGCGAAGTAACGGGCGGGCCCGTCCGGCCAAGCGAGCGCGTCGAAGCGAACCGATGAAATTCAGACGAGGGATAATTTTTTAACGTTATTACTCGGCCGACCGTCCTGCGAATCGGTTCCCTCTTCCACCCTTTCCCCGGTGCGCGCGTGCTCCGCCATCCCCACCCCCTTCGTTGATTGGCAATTTCGCGTCTTGAATTTTTATCCAGCTCGTCGGAATCGTAGGGGGGTTGCGACGGCGTCGGCAACCCCTTCGTTTTTAAATTATCCGTGAGATTAATCAAGGCGTCATTTTTCACGTCCAATTTGCAATAAAAAGAAACTGGTACGGCGGACGGGAGAGAAACGTGGGGACCCGTTGGAAAAGTAAACCTTATTCTTAATTGATATATTTCGAATTAATTAATCCTTCCAGGGAGATGATCCAATGGCGACTCGACGGCCGCTCCCTTTTTCCTTAATTAGCGCTGCCCGTAAATTTCCTTCAATGGACACTGTTTTTTTTTCATCGATTATTAGCGCATATATTTTCCAACCCTTTAGCCAAGTAACTCCTTTGTCGCTGATGTTCAGCATCTGCTGACAGTGAAAGTTATCTTTGGTCCCGGCGACGTCTTATGGAATTTTCAAAATGGAATTACAGTATTGCTTCCTTCTAACCATGCCGCTTTGTTTTGGTAACGTGAATATAGATTGCAGTGAACACGATTCTGCTATGCTTGGGCATAGACATAGAAATATAGACTGCGTGTCGAGCTGGGCCGGCGCGGCGTCCCAACTTTAGAAAGAGACGGGTTACTTTCGGAGGACTTGCTATCTGTTTCTAATATAGCTGAGTCAACCGTTGAAAATGCAGATCCCCAGAACCTCACCTTCCCCCCACTACTTAGATTTAAAAAGAGATTCCTAGTCCTCCGAAAGCTATCTACCTCTTCCTATACTTGGGACGCCCGTTTCAGGGAGATGCGCAGTTTATATTTCTATGTCTATGTGTTTGGGTAGTGGTTTGCTTCTGTTTAAATTTAAATCTGGGTCTCAGTATCCCCAGTTCTATTAAAATTAAGTCAGCCATCATTTACTTTCTTCTATCTCTTTTTTTTTTGCTATCTACAAGCCTTGTGCAACCTTCATATACTACTGCCAGGTCCATCATATGGTGGGAATCGTGATAACGAGGTCGACAAAGCGTGTTTGAATGAAGGGAGAACTGTATTGTTCGAAATAATAGGGAAAAATACCTGTTAGGATATAAGAATTTTTATGTATTAAAATCTGCGTATATCTCACAAAGAAGGTCACTTTCGTGAGATGCATAATTCCTTTTTTTATAAAATAGTCAATGGTACATCGTATATGTTACAAAATAATCACGATATTACACGAAGTTATTGTTTATATTAATCAAAATGATCTTTTTATGGGGTGTACGAAGACTTTCGTGAGTGACTGTGTGTATTGTCAGTGCAATTATTTCTACAGGTGCGCTGCCAAAACCTAAAAAAACTTATGCTTATAATCAGGGAAATAATATTGTATAATATTTCGATGATAAAATATTTGAATGTGAAGGTATCTACATAGCTTCGGGTCTACCACATATAGTAAATATAAAATAGATTTTCCCTAATAATTTCGTGGTACAACTGCATTTGTTTTAATTTCTCGTATATTGTTGTAACATTGACACTTCTCCGCTGACGGATGAATAGAAATATTTCAGCATCGGTAAATGCAAAATATCGTAACACCTTCGTTTTTCGAGTAAAATACGGTTTCCCAGAGAGGGCTGAATTCCGATTCCCTTGTGTGTTCGGGGGTGAACGCTGCCGCTTAATAAGAAAGCAGTCCAATGGACCGAAGATCGTGGGACCAGGGGCGTTGAAGCGGAGTAATTAAAAAATATACGACGATAAAATAATATTGGCTACAAATTGTGTTGTGCGCCGGGCAACCCTTTACCTTTTTATATAAGACATAAAATTTTATTCGTCCTTGCTCGCAGCTTTTCAACCCTTTCTTTCTTTATATCCGCAGCGGCTCTTCTCACGATTCTTTTTCACATTTATACATACACTAGGCAAAGAACTTCATATAAACTGAAATTATACATTTTTAAAAACGTTTTAAATACAAAGCAACGTATCTTAACTGAGATGACGCACAGGTTTTTGATTTTTCTACAAAGTGAAATATGTATATGTTAGATGCCTAAGTATTACACAAAATGTTTTAAAAGAAACATTATTGCAGTAACATTTTATTGGATAAAAGTGGGTCACATTCATTTTGTGAAATTGCCTTTAGGAATAGTACTAAAAAATAAGATGGAGTAACAAATCCACAGTGTAATTTTATATATAAACCTTTTATAAACTTCAATAACTGTTAAACGTATTTTTACCAAGATTTATAACATTTTAGTACTCAATACTCTCGTCCATAAGTCATCGATTGCTTATGTTCCTAAACGCAGAATAGGAACGAATTAAAGGGACAAAATCATTTAAATTCTAAAATAAGAAAGTTTTTATTAATTCGGCGCATTTCAAGGAAAATACGAATTATATTTATCGTCATAAACAATCTTAAATATTTGTTTAATCAGTGTGTTCATTCCATTCAGAAATATTCCTTCGAATAAATGGTGGCAGTTTAACAGTGAGCTTTGAAAATGAGTTGTTCATTTTTACCTGTTTTACCAGTTTACCTTTTCAGCCGGAAATATACAAAACAGTAAAAATACATGTTGACGCGAAAATAGATCCGTCGTTCGCCGTCTTTTTGTCTCTCTCGAATTGAAACCGAAAAAGGGATACGATTTGTCCCAGTTCCGTAAGCCACCCTGTATACACGGTCGCACGAGCGCGCGTATAGCCGCGGGTGTCCGCTCGTTGCCATCCTGGGAAGGCGACGGAAACGTTATGCAAATGGGTTTTTACGGGGAGAACTTTCGTCGGCGACGAACAGAGGAACAGGAGGATGCTGGGGTTGGTACGAACCGAATCAGTCCGTCTAGTCCTCCATCCCCGGAGCCGTGCCTCGGGATCGGCTAAGAGGCCGGATCATTTTTACCGAAATTAAATCGAAAATTAGACTCGCATTAAAATGCGCTCCCGATAGGACTCAGCTCGAATCGCCGTTGGCTCAACGGCATGGTGGAGAAGAGAGAGAGAGAGACCGATCAGGCCGATGGGGTGGTTAGAGAAGGACAGCCTGACGGACGACAAGGACGGTGGAAGAGGGATTGAAGAGAGGGGAGGGGTAGGGAGTTTAAACCGAAGGAATTCCTTGCTCATGCAAATCGGAGATTCAGAGGCGCGACGGGCGCGGGTGGACCCCGGGATTGTACGAGTTAATCAGGATCCGCTCGCGCGGAAGCCACGAGACCGGTAAGGGCGGCACGGTTGAAAACCACTGAGAAATACGAGTCCAACGAGGCCCTCCAGCCAGCTAGAGAAAGGGATAAAAATGAAAAAAGTTCCCTGGCGAACAATCGTGTATAAATCAGAAGGGAGGGGGGTGCTGGTTAATAGGTAAGAACAAAGGGTTAGAGGCAGGGTTTCGCGGTGGCAGCCGCCGCCTCCGTGGAAAGGAGGACCGGAGGGATGCGCTCTCGGGGGGTTGGACGTGCACCGGGTCCAATTTACGATTCATTTCGTCGAAACGGCCGCCACCGTCGGCGCGCCTTATATCGCCATTTTGCCGATCTGAATAATTAATTTTAATAACGAATTCCCAAGCTTGACGCCCTCCGTCGAACTTACCACCCCTCACACCCCTACCCGACCACCTCCATCGCCAGCCGTCACGTTCGTTCTTCGAGACTGGCGTTGCGGGGCGAGGGGGGATTTCTTAGACGTTTGACGGAAAGCCTCTATTGTGCGATACATTTTTAATCGGTGGAGCCAGAGAACGCTGCTGGTATTTTTGTTTCTCTGATTCCGTTTTCTCGGTACGTTTCTTTTCTTCCTGGAAATTGGAGACGCTGTGCTTGGCGTTTTACGAAGGATGTTGAGAATTCGTTTGATATTTAACATGTCGACTGCCGAGGGGGTCACAGACGACCGGTGCTTGTATTTATGTTGGCGCCATAGGGATCGTCGATGACTCCCGTTGTTTGAACGTTCATTGAAACCTCCAAAAAGTACATATTAAGTGAGTAGAAAAGTTTGTATGGGTATCACTCTAAAAGAATAGGCTAATAATAATTTTAATTATAATTTATTGATAATTGAATGGAATGCATAATTATTTTTTTATAACATATGCCACTTCAATAAACAATGTTACTCTAATAAACAAATTTGTGGAATATTTTCATTACTGAATTTATAGTAGTTTTTTTAGTTAGATTATATTAATAAATTTACAATTTGCCATAGAGTGGGTTTGACATAGCACCTTCTCTACGTGACAACTATGTACGTGAAAACGGTTTAATAAAACTTAATACCTTCAGAATGCATTTAAATTTTTCCGACAATCCAATATGTCTTATGCTTTGTGACAAGTTATTATCAGACAAGGTGTTAATACATCGCAATCGTTAATATACCACACGTTAACGGGAACATATTTTATTTTCAGAGATTTTAGCATATCCTTATATCCAAAGCACTCTTATATAACGATATTAAATCAACGATTTAATTACGATTTTATTTAATTTTGATTTAATTACGCTTAGTTCAAAAGAAACTGCAGAACAGACGGGCACGAACGTATCTCTAGTCACTACACACTAGAGTCTAGCTAGTGAATACGATTCTAAGAGTTCTGTCAGACAGTAAGTTCTCGGCGAGCGTTCTAGCGACGATCTGGGAGTAAAAATCCTCGCAACTACTTTCAAATGGATACACAACGTGACAGTACTCTAGAGAGTATCTCGCGCGAGAAACTCTCAAATGGACGGCTGCCTTAAGATCGTAATGCCCAATGTATGTCACGTCGTCATTAAAAATATGAGCCCTTTTATCGACAAAAGAGACATTTAAAATAAATATTTATCTCTGTGCAAAAAATGGTACACAATGTAAAACACGTTGCTTTTTATTTTGTTGACAAATAGAATTTCCTCAGTTGTTTTAAAAATGATTACATTTTCATAATGAGATCATGTTTGTCTTAATTCAGACATACTACATATTTGTCGTGTAAATTGCTAAATTTAATTTGAATTATTTCGTACTTTCCCTGTAACAATGTCCGCGCAGCTTTTGTCTTGGGAATTAAAATTGCGCTTCGATGCAACAGCTTACAGACAAGTCGGTGGTCCTGAGGTACGCATCTGGAACAAGTTAGTTAATGGACTATTTGGAAGGTGAAATTGATACTTGGCTCGAGTCAAGCAGCAATCTGACTGAATTATTGATTATCGCAACGCGAATGACGAATTGGCTCGCAATGGAGGGATTGATCGCTTTGAAATCTGGCTTGCTACCGATTATGAATCGACGATCTTGCAGAATGACTTCGAAATGATTCTCCGAGTGTGTATTTTTAAATTCATTCTTCAAGCTTATTTATTACATATTCTGCAGTGTTAAACTGAAAACAGGGTAATACTGTAATCATTTAAACACAAATATTTGGTATTTACACGTAAAAATTTTAATATTATTCTGTGTCACATCATTAGGTTCTCTTGGAGTTTCTCTGCTAATAATTTTCCACATTCTACTTCACAACGTTGGTGTAATTTATGATTCTTCATTCTCCCTGTCGCAGTATTTCAATAACATCATTAACTATCGCATAGATCATTAGGATATACAGATCGATAATTGCAGAATGTTCAGAATCCGAACAAACAGAAGATTCCGTACAATATTTTAATACTTCCACACGTAGTATGTGTCAGCATTATACATATGATAACCTTACCAATCAACTCTCGAGAGATTTCAACACAAATTTCTCCGCTTGATCGCATTTTAACTTAAGAACTTAGAAAAGAACTTTAAATTAAGACTTATAACTACATATGGTAACATTGCACGAGCGCAATGTAATAACTGACATGTTTTTTTTTATAATAAAACTATTAAGGGTTACATCTACCTAGGTGGGTAAAAATATAAGTTTTGTTCATTTTTAGGTATTCAAAAAGTTTCAAGTTTTAAGAATATCTCCTAAATATTTCAACTCAATATCTCAAGAACTAACGGAATAGAGACTGCTTTGAGCGCCACATGTTACGCCACGTAAGAATATGTAATATTGAAAACTGCTTTTATTACATATGTTTTACACGATGACTGTCACAGGTTTTACTATATGGATAATATCATAATAAATATTTTTTCCTATTAACTGTAGAAGTATTTACGCGTTGAATTAAACACATCTTACTTTCATTATTACATTACTACAATGTATACATATTTACGACATGCAAAATGCTCTTGTTTAGAAATCGAATATTTCCTCATATAATTTAAAGGCTCCAGTCACCGGTGACCATGATGACAGTCAACGTATTAATATCTACAAGTTTAGTAGACATTGAGCCACCTTGAATAATGGCGTATGATCTATAATCTAAACTGTTGTTAATTTCTTCTATCTTTGAAGTTAGTGTCTTTGCTGCACACCGAGCTCCATCTTTATCTATTCAAAACAGTAATTAATTAGTCGTTGAGGAAGTATCAGTTATCTGAAATAAAAGTTCGTAGACTAAAAGTACCACAACGATTAATGGTACGCATAGCATATAAGTGTAACTCTTATTTATCGACAATTAGACTCCTTAGATTCTCTCGTCATCGAGGAAACAGAATGTTGTGAAAAAGCTCCTTGAAGCAATCCTAAACCACAATATTTACAATATTTACAATATTTCAAGAAACCCGTCATTTACATTGCTTAATTGACAGTTGCTCGATAATATCGTGAATACGAAATCTTTCTCAGGGTCCACGAAACCGGTGTTTCGTTCACCGGTGATCGATGAATACTTGATCGATCCGTGTTTTCGGGCAACGATAGCATCGAGCCAACAGCGAAATCGGGGATCGCGCGAAAAATAAATATCAGAAAGCGATTCGGTTCGTCGCCTGGTATAACCACGCGGCACTGTCGCAACAGGAAATAAATCTCCGAGCGGAACCGATGATAAAATCGAGGTCCAAAAATGGAATTCGCGCCGATAGGAATCTTTCAAGGTTCGATTACACGCATTCTATTCGAGCTGAACTTTCGAACGCTACTGTGATTTACAACGTCATAAAAGATCTACGAAAATTCAACGTTCGAAGAAACGATACTGGATCTGTAATCGTTGGGTTCGACAGGATAAAACAGTCAAGAGTTCGATTGAGGTATGTTTAATTTGAATTCTTTACTGGCTTAGCACATATTGTGAGCATAACTATGCCTGAGGACAGTTCTTTTTTTAGTGTGGCTGCTGTATCGTTATAATATTTAATCTGCAAAAATCATCTAGAAATGTGAGGAAAACAACCATTTTAGAATTGTAAATAAATGATTCGCACACTTTTGGAACCGTGACACAATTTTTAGAATAACAAACTTTCAAAATCATACATGTTTTAATTCATAATATAGGTATATTCATCAAGTTAAAGGGTTTATTATTGTAACTGTTATCAATTTTGTTATTGAATATCATTTTTATGTAGGTAATAAATATTAAAACATCTATGATCCACATAATGGGATTGCTAATTATTTCACCATAAATGTAGAATACAGTAATGTCTCTATGAATGCGCGGTAATCGGGTCCGCAAGATGCAATAGTTTTCAGCTCCTCGTGAATTTGTAACATTTTCTGAGTTTGCGTTATAGTATTAAAATGCAAATGATAAACTTTTATAATTGTATATTGCCGTATGTAATATACAAATCGCAGTAGTTGAACTGTAGCACTAACTATCTTTATATTTTACTCTCATTTAGACACTAATGGGATTATTGGAACTATAATTCTACTAATAATTTTAATCCTACTTATGCCATTATATTATTGATATTTATTTTATAGGAAATAGAAGAAATTTAGTAGTTAACCTTACCAGAATACATCAATGATTTCTAGAACTTCATTCCTTTTCACTAAATGAAATGTCGGAAAGTGATTTTTAATTAAAAATTTATTAATACATTACCATGCAAACATAATAAATACTTTATTAATGAACGTAATAATATTAAATGATTGAAATCAAAAATTAAAAATGAGATTGTTGACCGCGAATGTAGATTTTTGAGATGAAGACTGAGTCACCGATTCCATTAATTCTAATGTCTCCTCTCATACTATGACTGATAAATTTCTCACCAAGATATCTACGAAAACTACGACGCATTCTTACATAAATCGATCGATAATTGGACGATGGATTCCTGACTGGATTAACGATCATGGACGTTAAATCGTTGTCGTTCGGAGAAACTGGTTATCTCCGTTATATCCCAGTGACATACGAGCCTGGGACGGACAGTTAGATGTCAAGAATTTTGTTTGAAGCTCTACAACAAGATTATTCGATCGAATTGTAACCATAGATTTTATTTTGGTTGTATCAGTAATACACTTACTAATGGTACAAACAATTTGAAGGTTAAGAAGTAAAATGATAAACGATGAATACTAATAGTTATATCCGGGCGTAATCTAGAATTTTATGTAAATTTATGATTTTTTTTGAGGAAATTAAAAACATCTGTTACCTCAATAATATATTTCCTTGTATTCCACCACCTTACGCCAGTTTGCAGAGAAAAGATCGAAATGATATTTTATATATAAACGAAACATTGGGTCATTATAACTGGAAGCAAGTTAGACTTGAATAAAATATTGTGGAGATGGAACAGAAATTGAAGGTACAGTTTATAGTCAGAATTTTTTAATTTAAAACTCTAGAAACTGCAACTGTAAATCTAACTGTAAGTACGAATTCCAACACACTTATTTCAGTTTCGTTTTACCATGGAAATCACATAACGGCAATTTACAAATTTCTATAATAGAAAATATAATTAAGAACTAAACATTGGCGTCGGGTCAAATTAACCTTAATAGTAGACGAAGGTTAAATAAAAGATTTAACAATGTTACATGTATAACGTCAGGTAAGTAACCGTATTATATCCGCAAAAAGGAAATAAAAAAGTTAGAATAAAGTTTGTAACAAAGGAGTTTCAGTATCGGACAGATAGATGAGTATTGAAGTAGAAGGAACTTACTCCCACTACTTCCATATAAGAACTAGAAAAACGATACTTGTCCCGCTGTATTCCGACATTACTAATAAACTATTTTTTTTTCCAAAACGAGGGTTTTTGCCATCAAAATTTGTGGCTATACATTCCCGTCTTGGGTTTTCACACAAAGTCACCATCCAACAGGTAACTTTAGCAGTTCCATCAGACCCTACACAAAACTTCAAAGATCTTGTCGAACTGAAACCATAAAAGAAGGTATTGATAAAAAATATCGAGAAAACCAGACACCACTAACGTTTTCGATCGCCTATAGATCAACCATAGATGATTATTATCGCTGAACCTGGGCACAGATCCCACTGATCTATCGAAGTAGATCCAGCGATCGGACAGACATTCGAGAAAAGGAGGTGAAGGATGCTCCGCAGGATCGCCGAAGCATTCGGTACCTAGTGGCAACGGTACGGACGACGGTGGTGGTGGTGGCCCAGTGATATACAACGCTATCACCCTCGTATTTACTGCAGTGTCAAACCAGGGCGACAACTTGGTCACAAATTAGTGCTTTGCATCGCGCGCCTGGCCACGTCCCGCTCTTACACCGTGCACGTCGGGTATACATATATTCAATGTATGTATATTCTGTATGTATATATCTACATCGGTGGCCCTTCCAGCGAGCTGTACGAGTCTCGTATGTTTATGTTCCTGGCAGCTGCGCCGCAGAACCTTGCCAATATTGGTTCTCAATTTAATGATCAGCCAGTTGCGTGCACCCTACCCTCTTCCCGCTAGTCGCGAATCGTAAAATTGTTGCTTCGACAAGTGGAATAAGTTTGAATCGAGTCCTTTGGCGTACTAGTGGTGAAACACGGGAGAAGAGATCCGTGCGATCGGAAGTTTGTTTTTAGTGAACATTCTTATCTCTGACATCTATCAACGAAACGAAAATGCAGACGCTATCTTTAAATAAATAATTATACTGGGTGCGTTTGAAAATTTAGATACTCATGTTTCATGAACCAATGAGACTCCTCGCTCATTAGAGTGTAACATAGCTTGAACATTTTGAAATCGATACACCTGAAAAGTTTTAATAAATTCCGACATATACAAATGTTGTATAAAAATCTTTAGAATATCATCAAGAACAGATTTATTTCATTATGAACCTAGTTAACCTGTATACATCACAGATATAATTGTTCAAAGGAAAATAATAAATTCTTTCTAACTTCAATTTTTCTTGGTCTGTCTATAAAAGTGTAAGTTAGTGTAAACGTTCACAATCTAGTTATAAGACACGTTTCAGCATACATATAGAGTATACATATAATCAATGCGTACAGTAAAGAATAATGCTAATAATATCGAAGATATGGGGAAGCAAAATCGTCTCTTCAAAAGTTAGTCTCAAAATAAAAATAATTTCTCGCAGATGTTAAACTTCCAAAGAAGGTACATAGAACGTACTCGAGTAGTCTAAACGAAGCTCGTAGTAGGGGAAAGAACCGAAGAAATTTTGGACGTGCTCCGTGGATCAAGATATCGGTACACACTCACAGATGTCGAGCTGAGATCGTGGCGTCGATCGGTCGATAGGGGGAACTGAGAACCACTTGCCAGTTGAAGAGGCGATATATCAGCCACGGGTCAACAATGTGTAAGCGGTATCGTTCTCGAACCCCCAGGTCGAGCGACCCAAGTTCGCTCTCGGTGACACTTCTGGAGTTTCTGCTCTTTGGACGGTGCACACCGGAGATATATGTTATTGGCCATCCGTGTGGGTACACGTGTGTACACGATACAAGGGACCCCTGTGGACGTGTCTTGTACGTTCGGTTACCGAAGGTTTCAGAGTTATAGCCAGGAACCGCGATTCTCGGGAGATGCCTTTAAACGGCACCTCCGACGCTACTTTGCTCTGTAAGTGGCCGAGGAATGCCCATACTATATTAACGTGTTAGATCCTTTGCAAATGTAATATTCATTTTGTCGAGCGTTACATTGACGTATGGCGAGGTCTATTCTCTTCAGAAACCGTCGATCTCCTTTTATGCATGTTATTCTGGGATCTATTGCACAATAATTTACCCACTATGTAATAATATTAGCGAAGATACAAGTTGTAAGTTGTAACTTGTAGACACCTTTTGCACGAATCGCTTTTACAATTCTACAAAGTTAAATTACTAATATTATTAGTACATTTTACAAGTGTTCATTGTACAATGAATACGATTTTACAACTTATACAAATTTACATGTAAAATTTTTACAAATCTTGGAAAACTGATAAACTGTTTGTGACAATTGATTAGTGAATTTTTATTTATTTTGTTAATTCCAGATATTTTGGTAATGATTGATAATTTTCTGTTTTCCTTATTTATTGCCGAATTGTTCAAATAACAAACTTTTGTTCTGTTTAATATTTGTAAGCACGCACAACTTTAGTTACCATACAGCTTGTTCACAAAGGAAAACACACTTAAATATGTTAATAATCACTTCGCTTCTATCCAGGTGTACGTTACCTCAAAACCTGAAATAGGATAATCAGCTGACTTGTAATTTACAAAATTTGTTACTATTTTGTAACAGAATTTATTAGTAAGTCGTAACTTGTAGCTTGTAACTTATAAAATTTCACTGGTAACTTTAGTTGAATTGTGCAAGACGGCGGCGCTGGTGAGGTAGATTGGAGAACATACCTACTGCGTGATTGGCAAATATTGGAAACTGAAGAGAAGGTCACATACTAATTGTATTTATAAATGTAATATATAATTCACTTTCATAAGTGTTTACCAATTTATATTTGTATTATTTTCTTAAAAAATACTTGAAGATCAGTTTTTTTTTAATGACTATTTTTTTAATTCTTTAAAGACACTGAATACAAAATTATTTTGTACATTAAGAGAACATTTTCTCATTATTATTAATATCTAACTTTACTAAATTTTAATTTCAACTTAATAGTATTTTATGAGTCATGTTGATGCCAAACTGGTTGCGTCATTATAAACATTGGTTTTTAAAACTATAACTTGAACTTTACCAACATCAGGTAATGAACCATCTATTACATCATTAAATGTACAATCCATTAAAATAAATACATTGATAACACTAAAATGGAAGATTACGGAAGATGAGGCTGATCAGTTTGGTTTCGGAGTAGTGCAAATATTCATTCGGTTGCCTTTCCTCCTAAATACGTATATCCATAAAAAAAAACAAAATTTGCATAAAAATCTTCAATCTTCTCCTCAATTGCTCAACCCATCCCCAGATTCTATCGTACACGTGGTCTAACTTGTTGCACGCGTTTAAAAAAATTCCAATCCAGCCGGAAGAACGCCGCAAAATATTACAACTGTACAAGTTTGAACATTAATCGTGCTTGATTTCACAATACTTAGGGGAGCTGCGCAATCGAACTCAGTCCACAATATAATCAACATCCTTCTACAGTATTAATTACGGAAACATTTAAAAAAAGAAAAACTTCGTTCAAAGGAGAGCATGCAATAAATAGCATCGAAATAAAGGTATACAGGTCGGGGTGGACCGGTGTTAATGAGGGAAAAAAATGTTTACTCCCTGCGAGGGCTGGTGGTACGGGCAGAGTAGGCGGTTAAGGCGGGGTTTTTCACCGGTGAAAAGTGGAAAATTGCAGAAGCGGTATCGAACCGGTCCATCGTGCCGTGAATCGACAAATTACTTTTCATCGCCGCGATGTAATCACAGATTTAGGTGTCGCCCTCATTACTGGCTACCCCCCGTCGCCGCCGCAGCGTGGCGGTAGACGGGCGTACAAGGGAGTAACAGGAAAGGGGCGGTTGGCGTTCGAGGGTGAACGGTGGAAGCAACAAATTGAGGTTTTGAAAAAAAAAAAAGAAAGAGAGAAAAAGCACTCGCCACCGCGCCCGCTTTGCCACAGGGAAACCCATTGATTTCCCCCATTCAGCCGGCGCGATAATTAAATGCATTTTATACAGTTCTTGGTTGCCCGTCCCCGGGCATAACGGCGAGTAATTAATAGACGTTTAAAATTTTTTAATAACGACGCTTTTATGCGTGCCGTGCCCGAGCGTCCCCAGTAATTATAACCGGTGAATGGATCTGTTGCATTTGACTTTTAATGCCGGGCGGATCAAGCAGTTACACTGCCTGCGTGCGCGCGCGCGCGACACTTATCAACCGGTGCTAATGACGGGAAAATTTTTACGTAATATAGCTTTCCTGCAGGCCTGTAACGCTTTTTT
Source organism: Dufourea novaeangliae (assembly GCF_001272555.1). Taxonomy (NCBI): domain Eukaryota; kingdom Metazoa; phylum Arthropoda; class Insecta; order Hymenoptera; family Halictidae; genus Dufourea; species Dufourea novaeangliae. The sequence goes on from NW_015373962.1 coordinate 1,436,405, forward strand.
CGGCCTGTCGAAGGAAAAAAGGAGCGGGGGGTGCGGGCGGTGGGTGTGAAGAAAGAAGGAAAAAATACACGGGTAGTCCCTTCGCTTAACTAATGAGCAACTTCAACGTTCTCAAACTCTTTACGTCTTCCCTTTATTCTTCATTCCCGTTTTTCTTTTCTATGTCATGCGTATTTATGTGTTGTAACATTCGAGCTCTTGTTTTCAGGCGTGAATCGGTCAAGTGTGAACACCGGTGATAAGGATTAATTGGAGGCGCGTTAACGAGCCCCCACCATTGACGATATTTCATCTGTTCGAGGATGAAAACCAATTCCCTCCCCCCTTTCGCAAAAGAGTTTACATAAAATCTTCATTCGACCGTCGCGATAAATCAGTGCTTCTTTCTGGGCTCGTGAAAAAAACGCTGCTCGCGTCGCGTCATTAAAATTAATGATCGCGTGATCGGTGAACGCGTTCGCGCTTCATCTCCCACCAGAAACCCGGTCAAACCGTCCGCGATAAATCCGGGGACACCTGTTTCGCTGGAATCAGTATCTTGCTTGAAGCTCGTTTCGTTCAATTTACGTATATTGGGACGTTCTGAAATTGAATTGGAATTAGTACTTTTTTGGGCGAACTTCACGGTGTAGTACTCGCCCCTCCCCCCACCCCTGAGTTTTCGTCACCACTTTTTGCAAGGAATAACACGTGTAGTACCTTCGACTGTGTCATTATTGCATATCTTATGCAATTTCTATTAAAGCAGATCGTGTAATTTGATCACAGAATATTCATAAACGTAAAACTGTAAAAGTATAAGAATCAATTTCAAGGTAGGATAGGCGTGTACTATAATGATAATCATAACCAGGGTTATAGATACCATGAAAAAATAAATTGTCAATAGTTTATTCATTCCAATGTAAAGACACAAATGATCAATAGAATATATGAAAAAGGGAATCAGTTATAAGGTTCATGGACTTCTTTACCCGGTATTCTGTTTATACAGGGTGAGGCACCGAACTTGACGAAACAAAAGTCGCATGGTATCGAGGGGTACATACGTTAGAATAATTATTATATTTTTTGGATACATTGTTTACACATAAGTCTTAGACACTTAAATAACTCATAAGTTACACATAAGTTCAGTCGCATGGATTTTTTTAAATGGAACACACTATATTGTTTTACGGAAATTAAATAAACATTAAAAACTCTGTACGTAAATATTAAGGCATAATAGGTCTCAAGTGAGGACTCATTAAAATATTTGCAATGAATATTTTATCGTAACAGGTGTTTTATTGAATTTTATTGAACCATCGGCGACTTCAGAAAACATGCAAGAACACTATCATTAGTGCACGTGCAAACATCTCTAATAGTGCATTAGAAAATATATGTGATTGATCAAACTATTCAAACTATTAGATTTTTGTATCAGCAATAATGGTCACAGTTCGAGCACTTTTTATAATAAAACTTTCATCGCAAATACCTTAATAAATCGTCGCCTTAGACTTACTATGGCTCAACATTTATTTACTGAAATTTTAGAAGTCATTTAATTTCCATAGAGAAATATGAGGTGTTTCACTGAAAAAAATCTATGTGATCTTTAAAAAATAATTAATCTTACATATGTCCACCTTAATGGAATGTAACTTCTGTTCGAAACATTTTTTTGCAAAGCAAACAATTTACGAGTAATTTGAAATCGTCTAGTTTGATGTATCATCATGTATACCAAATATTTGATAAATGCTAGATAAATAAAAAAATGTAATGATGATACAAACTTTGACTAACAAACTGATGAATCGAGATGTACTAAAAAAATTAACTTCGCTACAATTCGTGACAGTCGATTAAATTTATAAATAAGTATATACAAATAAAAAAATACTTGACTAGAATTTTTGTTCCGTAAATTGCAGGATTACAAGTACTTATTCCTGAAACAGCGAATCGGACTGTGTGGTGTTTGAATCATTTATAATCCATATTAAATTTCCATACTTATGAATTCCGACTCAAGTAGATGAAAATTTTACACAACTACATATAAGTATGCGTAGTAAATTTTATAGAATTGTAGGTATTTTGTTAACTTTTGTGTAACTCATATGAAATACGTAGTGATGAACGTATCGAAGCTCGCTCGAGGGTTCGATGCACCACGGAATGTCAGTAATTTTTATGACGAGAAATCGAGCTGAATCATAAAGTCCCATAATTCTGCGGGGAACGACATCTATATGCACTGAAAATCAAATTACTGGCATCAAGGCTGTAGAGACAGAAATTGACGATTATCGAGAAAGTGTGCGTCTCTAAATCCGGTCGTTTTAATTGGTCGCTGATTTATCATTATATAGGCAGATAAAACTAACGATAATACTGGGCGACAACTTGCAGGGTCGTCGAGTCGTATGTTAATGCGCAATGAATTATATAATCGTGATTTTATGGAAAACATGTTTCCAGAGAGTTCAATGGAATTCTTTCAACTGTAAAACATAAACTCTGGCGATTCTAGTAATCTTTGGTGATCGGTTGTGTAGTTAACCTTTCCGAAATGAAACTTTTTTAATGACGAACTCGATAATATAATAGCACGGAATATAATCCACTGAAATATGACAAAAAGATAGGTTAACGAACAAATTATTTCACTAAGTACAAGATAACTAATACAACTTAACGTGCCACTCTACGCTTATTGAAAACTGAAAATTTCAATTTTTGTTGATGCCAGTTCTAAAGAGTATGATCCTTGTTTACCGTGTATAACCCATGAAAGTCATTGTTTTAAAAATTGGGATATATGTATATATGTAGTTCTATTTGTTCTTTACAGTGGGATCATATGTATTAATGGGCTTAAATGGCGACAACAAATAGTTGATAAAATAATGTAATTAATTATAATATTATGAATGATATGGTGTAAAATACTCAATACAGAATCCAACTCTACAGCTGGAACATGCAATTCTAGACCAGTTTTCCATCTTGACTGAAGAACATCAAATACATGTTGTTCTTTATAAATTTAATTTATATTTATAAAGATAAACCGAGTTTGTAAAGATAAGTAATTAATCTTGGGGGCGCATATCCCATTAGATATTGTAAAAGTTACCTTGAGACGTATTGTCCTGTCAATTTCGGAAGGGTTAAAGAGTTATTTTGGATTATTCAATAGATACAAAATTGGTCCCACCTGGACAAATTTCTTACAATTATCTGTACTCTAATTGGTGATCTAAGATTTTTTCTTTGCTAAGTTGTAACTAGCTGTGATCATACGAAATATGTTCTGAATTTCAGATTCGATACTGAAGTTATATGCAACCGTAAGATAGACTTTCAAGAAATTCAATAAAACATTTCTAACCGGAAAACGAACCTCCAACGATTTCGCGAGTACGTTCAATAATCAGTTTTGTAATAAGAGAAAGGAGAAAGGATATCTGGAGTTATTAAGTAAAATATTGAATTACGACAAGGTGGAACAGCGACGTGGAAAAGGTAGAGTGCGATATAAGAACGATATGGGGAACTGCGATGATATCGAGTGGATCCTCTCTCTTGATATAGACCACCATGAGCGAGCTGAGCCCAACCAGTAGGCCTTAAATCGTCCTCGCACCGGGAGGGCAACCGCTGCCCCTCGGTACCACCTAAAATATCCTCCGACCTAAGGTATACTTACTGATCGAACGTGTTCACCACCACTGTTCCATCGTAGCCTACAAAATCGACATTCCCTACCTTTAAATCACTCAAGGAGCTAGGTGTGGTATGACACGGCTGTCGGGACTTCCGGGAATGACGGCAGAGCTCATTTCACGGTCGCTTTGCAATGCGATCGTCTTAAGAAAATCAAATTTCGATCGTGGGAGTTCGAATGGCATCTCAGGAGGCTACTATAAATTCGTAAAAAAGTTTCTCGTAAAATTATCAGGTTCTACGAAATGTTCTCGAGTCCCTTAGTCTACTGAAGAAATAATAAATTGATAGTGTTTTTTTTTTTAATATAATGAAGTTTAACGTGAGTTCTATTCAATTTATTGCGGTTAACAATAATTTCACAACAATCACTCGATTTTTAAGTTATTGCAAGATTTTAATGACTGAAGCTATTCATTTTCACACTATGTTATAAATAATTGGCGTATAAAAAATTGTTAGACTTTTAATTTATTTATTTGTTTAGTATCGACTACCCATGAGTAGTTATGATGTACTTGTCATCACATATATTCATGTTTATAGGATATCTTCCTTTTAGTCTTCGGTTTGAATGTTTTATTTCAAGAAAATTATAAGTACAGTGATTATTTCTTTAAATATAATTGGTCACAAAAGTACTCACATAGACTCACTTGTTATTCAGAATAACCTTCAACAGACGAATCTCACCATTTACAGCAACCGTGTGCCGTTGCACCAACGAAAATTTTATAATTATTTGTTGATATGTATTCAGAGTACCTATGAGTAATCCATTAATTTACACAAACTTATGATGTAATATGAATACACAATATTGTTTCGACTTTTTCTATGATAAGATGGTGTAGGGAGATGGAGCAAACTGCACAAGCTCTCGATTTCAAGTACAAATGTTAAATTTCGAAAAATATTAAGAGTCCTTGTTATTTTTCTGTGTATAGACGTATTAATCACTTGCGCTGGCAGCCAGGTCACAAATGCGTATAATTTCGACGTGTGCGGCACGTCTTTCCAACGCAAGAGGTTAATATTATTATGTTTTGTAACCGAATTCCAATAGACATCTGTGTGATGAAGAATTTTCATTGTGATTATATTAACAATGAGTTCACAAAGAGAACGATAATCAAATGAATCATTTGTATATGAATCTAAAGAAAAGTTTATCATTTTCAAGAAGAATAAGACAAATTATTAAGGGTACCTACTAAGACTATTTAAAACTAAATATTATGTCGGTGGGAAATAAATGGCCATTTGACTGCATTAAGGTAACTGTCGCCACTGCTATAGTTACAAAATATACAAAATTTCATGAATTGTTTTTACAGGGTAAGGAAAATTAGAAGTTTTAGACAGAAAAAATCAGAGTGAACGGTGGTTTCAAATATCTAAAGTATACAGAATAATAATACTACAGACATGATCGATGATTGGTCATCCACTGATACACTGCTGAAAATAATTAGATGATCGCTATTGTGAATGGTCCTGTTGCGCCAACCAAGCGACAGAAATCAAATAAATGCTTCAGGTTCAATAAATTGTCACGTTTCTTCTACGATACAAATACCTAATTTTATTTTTATAAAATAGTTTCCTAGAATTATACACTGAACTGGCGGGCTTAATATCTGCAATATACAATCTTCTAATTGTTTCAAGTAGTGTACTTTGAGAAATCAACACAGCGTTTCATGAAACCTACATAATAAATCCTTTCTCCCCTCTCGTGACTTCTCGAACCCATTTAACTTAGAAGGAAAAGATAAACGAATCAGTTACGTGCAAGCCTCAACGCTGTCTCGTCCCGGAATCGATGCACCTGACCGAGGTGTCGCTTTTGTTTTAACCACGAGAGCTCCAATTTGTCGTCGACGTTGCAAAAGCGACAGGCACCGCGTTGCATGCTCCGTAGTCCTTTTTCGTTTCTTTCTCTTGGTTTCCTTCGAGTTCACGCAAGCTGGCTGACAAATAAGCCCACCATGCAGCCGCGGAACGGGCGAACGAACAAATAGCTCCGCGGCCGGGTGTCAGAATCAAGATTATGACAGTGCGTCGGGTATAAATTTGAAATTTAAGAGAATTCTACCTTTACCAGGGCGCTACGGTGACCGCACCCCCCCCCTTGGTTCCATATCCCCCACTACCACCTCTCTCTATCCCTAACCGAACGCCTGGTTCCACGTAAATCACGGTGATATGCGGGTTCGCCCAAAATTCCCGGCTAATCTCGAAATCAAACAGCCAGGAAAGACATAAAAATGCTTTATCGTCGGGGACCGAAATGAACCTAAGTCGCCACCCCGTTCACCCCTGGCCGGACGATCGCCTTGTTCGAGACGGGACACCAATGTAGCACCACCACTTTGTTTACGGAAGACGGATGAGATCAAGTATCTCTTCTGTTCCGAGTTACTCCGGGATACGCAGTCCGCTACTCCTGGATCATTCGTGTTGGTATTGGTATCGGTGATCGCGTCAAAGTTCGAATGATTCATTCACTGTGTTATTAAACTGCTGGTTTTGTGCATTTATGGTATACGAGACCGTGCAATAAAAAAGTTATTTGATATTTTATCTAATAAAACTTTTAACTAAGAAAATATTATATTTAATTTCTGTTTTTACCATTGTAATCTTGAAAAATCTGAATATTTTAAATTAAAATTACGGTTTTTCAAAACTTTCGATCGTTAGTATAGATATGGTACATACAAAATGAAACTTTATAACCAGAATTTTTATCGAGAATTACGTGTAAACTGCACACTTATTGAACAATTTCTGCATATTTTTTAAACGGTACATGTAAGGACATTCTTTTGAAACGAATAAAATCCTTTAAATTGTTCTAATGAAATAAATGATTTTCAGACAAAATAAAAATTTAAGCTACAGGCTCTTTACAATAAAAGTGAACATTCGAATATGGTGTTCCATATTATTGTATGTTTTCGCCATTTTCAGTAAATTCGTTATAAAAGAAACGAACGAAAACAAATTCGCGTTTTGAATATCAAAATAGTACCTAGAATATCCAATGTTGATATGTAAACGACGACAACTTCGAACACGTACTTCAAACAAAAACATCGTAAGTAAGTAATGTAGTTACCCTCCACAAATTTTTCGTTTCGTTTTGAAGTACAAAATCAACTGAGAGTCATCTTCTTATAGGTCGTTGAATTCATCATTTTAGCGGTTACAACGAAGTACAAAAAAATACGCTGTAATATTTAAAAAACTCAAGTTCACTTTAATATTTCAGAAAATATTAGTTATTAAAAAATTAAACTATATTCATATGATCAGCAGCCCCCCTCCCCCACCCGCCACCCATCTGCCCCGCCTAAATACAATACATTCCATTTCAAACATTTTGTTATAAAGTCTACACATAACGAGTTACTTCTGGCCGTTATTTTCTTCAAATGCCTGCAGTAACAAGTCACGGTTCATAGTAGCACCCCGTCAATAAGGTGTCAGTAAATAACATTATTCATCATGGAGTCATGGAAAATGCAAAACACTTATGTACCTCGGACCCCAGATTAGTAGTCGATTGGTTCAATTTCATTGCAACGAGCCGTATATCTGATTGTATTCCGTTAACGAAAGAAAGGGGGACCTGGTGGTCCGTATGCTTTCACAGAAACCGTGAACGGTGGAGAATGTCTCAGTTTGCATTTAAAAGACTTCATCTATAAATACGTTGATTAATGGCCGCATCGCCTCGCATTTCATGCGTCCTCGGGGTTGCCGCGAGTGAGAATACGGTTGCCAGGCAATTTAAGACGCATCGAAAAACGCAACGGTCAAGTTCGGGGGGAGGCGAAATTTATGCTCGTCCGCCAATGCATCGCCACCGCTTCGGTCGGTCGTCAATAACCACCGTCCACCGCCGATACGATACACCTTCGGGGCCCATCCTCTGGCCTCCGAATATCCGATTGCAATTATTTCTTCTTGTTTGCATACTTCTCTCGAATCCATCCGGCCCGTTCCCAGAAGTCATTGATATTCGCGCAATCGGCGGAACGGTGATACCGAGATCGTATCGGTTCGCGAAACCGGCGTAAAACACCTCGTCGCAATGACTCCTGGCCGAAAATCATTACTCTTCCGTGGATCTCTGGCGAACGAGATTTTCACCCGCGAATGGTTTCGATCTGTTCTCTTGGCATATTGAAGGTTAATTACATGTGTCAGAAAGTTCGAGGATCCGTATTAAATTGATTGTGTTATGCTTCGGTATATGGCAAATATATTTGTATATAAGTCATACTTTCTAAGCTTCAACGGAGAGCAAATCAAAGATGCGAAAACGTTGTAACTTTGGAAATTTTTGATAAAGATTCAATGAAAAACAATTGAATAGACTGAGGACAAGTTTCGATATGTAGAAATGGTGAACATGGCATCTATGTGATGGACTTTACACTATTTGGTTCGGAACAAGATATAGACTTAATATCACTTTTACACTATTGTATTAAAAACTAAATGACTTCACTAAAAAATTTGATACGGGAAACCTGCAAATGTCATTTTTTTTTTAAATTAGACTTAATGCACACTGGCTGTGGGGTCAGGTATATTTATCACGTCACGCAATATGTTAAACTATTTATGCTTCTGGCACTTTCGATCGTAAGAAGAAATGAAATGAAAGAATACTACTAGATAATGTTATACGTGCTCGCGTTAACAATAAGTTTTTTTAATTAACTGCGTTATATGCGTTATGACACGTGGCCACGTTTAGACTTTACATTCGCAATGGAGAGGACGATTTTCGAACGCCGGACCACAAATTGGTTAAATACTTTTCCAATAACATGTATAAATTCTCGAATGAATGATCGATTCATTGGGATAATCGTGTGCTGACGTATCAATCCTGCTATGAATTTGGGTAACGGTGAGAAAGGACAAATACACAATATAACAATAATTTTCTTACATATCTATCTGGAATAAAAAAAAAACGTTTTAGCAGAATGAAAGTTGCGACTATAAATACTAGAAAAACGTTGGAGGGTCGAAGTAATGTTACAAAAATAAGAATTATAATTGAGTCACAAAACTTCGTACGATCGTAGCAGGATTAAAATAATACTGTCCACTTGAAAATAAACTCTTACGATTTCTACTCACAAGAGCAGCACTCTTCAATGGGCACAAAGTTATTGATTATAATACCTTTACCTGCGTTGCAAATGAAAGTGTGTTACATGACCGTCACAGTATTCGCATTAAGATGCATTTAGACCAACCGAACGAATGCTCGTTTGCCCCCCACTCCGTTAAAACAGACGAGCATTATTTTGTGTATTAATTGAAAGAACACAAGCGAATGCACAACCAACTAGAGATAACGATTATACTAGCGATAATCTTCCTGGACTTAGAATTGTTACAGTAACTTAAATTTCACGATATCCTAATTGGTCAAGTTTAGTAACCTATTAAGAGTCTGCTAAAATTTTGGAAGACGGTAAAACAATACTGTCCCTTTTTATTTCATTATTTTATTATAGAAATGCATAAAAACTTGTATCTAACACTGGCTTTAAGTAAAATTCAGTTACGTTTTATAGAACGTAATACATATGTATTACGGAGGTTGAATTTTAGGACCGTACGAAACAAATGTAATATTACGGAGATGGCGCTTAAGGGGTTAAATGAAATCGAAAACCGTTTGATTGGTTTCAATATCGACGAACCAGACAATACGACCGAAATAATTCGATGCACGCAGAAGAGTACAGGCGACAGATTCGGTGTTCAAGGCGAGCGGAACACACGCGGTGAACCCTTCGAATCCCATCGGCATATCGCCATAGGGCCGCGCGCGCGGTTAGCCGCGCTCTTATGGAGTCCCGGGCACAGTGCCCATAAATATCGAATTTTTATTTTGAATGGGAAAACGAACGATCGGTCGATGCCGCGCGTCCCTGGCCCACACTAAATCAGCGTTACTTTATTAAGTATTACCTTTAGTTAACAGATACTTAATCAAAAGGTGCACGCCGTACGCCACTAATTTGACTTTGGCCCCCATAAATATTCGAGGACCGTCGGCCCTATGCCGCCGCGGCGGTCGGGCATCGGGCACCGGGTATCGGCGCTGCCCTCGAAATACCAGACGCACCCGGACGTGAACAACGACGAATGAATGGACGACCAATGGCTCCGTTCTCGATAAAATACTCCTGTAATTAAATGCGAGGCGGCAGCATTTGTTTCGCTGTCTATGCGCGTTCCTACGACGCGGCCGTATCGATCATGGATTTCGAAATTTTAAGCGGCCACCGATAGGACCGACCGACTAGTCGCGCGACCACCTCGACCGCAGCTGACTGTTCCCTTTCCGTAGACAAATGGTCCTTCAAATTCTCCAGATAAAAAGGGGGTTATCGTGTTGCCCGCCGCTTCTGGACTCGATCGGGAATTTATCGAGGTTAAAACGTTTGGCGGTATTGGGCGCAACGATGACGGGTCCGTGGTTATACCTGGAATGTTTTGTTACTGGTACAATTGTCGAAAACCGTTACCCATCCATCAATGTTTTTCCATTTAATTTTATATTTTTCAGAATACTGTGTACCATTGGGTTGCTCGGACGTAAATATCCGTTTGAACATGATTTATAGTGTTTTTGCTCTAGTTGTAAGGGATGTAAAACTTTTTCTACTGATGATCAATCAGTGAAAATGAATGAAAATGATGGTACTATGGAAAAGTATCCTAAAATGTTAGATAAAAATAATCTAGTTAATTTTGTCTTGAAGTTGTAGGTACAATACAGAAACATCCAAATACCGACGTGATTAATTCTGAGAAAAGAAGATTCAATACATCGATCACCCTGTGTTACCTAAGCCACGGATCGTAAATTAAAATCTATTACTACCTATATCAATGAATTCAATGTTTTAATAAGGTAGATAACGATAATAGTTTCAGTTCATATCTCTTTGTGATTTTTGCTCAATGTAAACATAATGAAAAATGATAAATTACTAATTGGTACATCTAGTATTTCCAATCAAATCGTCTTTAAAAGTTTAAATTCTTCTGTGCATAAAAACCTGAATTAAGTACACTCCATACAGAATTGGATTTTAATTATAATCTGAGAGATTAATACCGAACAATCATGCAGGAATCTATTACAAACTCTCGGAAGGTAATTATTAGATGATAACAATTATTGTTTCAAGATCTACACACGAATCGTCACTCCTCTCATCACGTACCAATTACGATCCTTTGACACTAAATTAATTTAAACAAAAATTCTGCGCACGAAATACTCACCACTTTTGATCGAAAATAAACGATGTTCCAAGGCGGTTCCGGAGACGGTCCTATCCCGGGTCCGCTTATTGTATACTCGGCCACGGAAATTGTGGCCAAAGCAAAGGCGGTCGGCTCGCGGTTCGGTAAACACTAAACACTCGTTAGCGTAGGTATAGCGTATAGCGATTGAAACGCAATCTGTATTCGCGCGGCTACCTTGACTGCGGTAAAGAGAGAGAGGGAGAGATGTAGATAGTGTGAGAGAGAAACGGATGGAAAGGCCGTGGTAACTGGTAACTCGTTACATCGGGAGAAGAAGGGAGATCCGGGGTTGCACGACCGAGAAAGGGTAGTTCTGGTGCCTCAAGAGCCCGAGGCCCCCCACTAATTGATTTGTGTTTCAGCAGCCCTTGCTGCCATAACCTTTCACAGTGCCCCTTGTTTTCCCTTCTATCCCCCTCCGCTTGGTCATCTTAAGATACGTTCTATCGCGCACATTACACATCCAAAATATCATAATACCATTTGTTTATCGCATTTTTATAATTATAAATACAAATCGGTCCTCAGGTTTGTTAGACTCGATTCAGAATTAATTATAAATCTGTGTTTGTTTATTTTTACGGATGCTTAAAGTGCCTGTGATTAACCTATACGTAAATGTCTGTATGGTTAATCTTCATTTTTTTACACGAAGTGACAATATGATTACAAAGAGAAATGGACATGACTCCAGGGTCGTTTGATTCTCTATGGTCCGTTCAACAAGACGAGTCAGTAAAAGTAACCAAAACACTCGCGTGCAGAGCGCAGCTATTGGCTGGGAACTGTCTCTGTCCCTGTCCCACCTAAATGGTCGTCACCTCCCGTTGTTTCTAATTTTACTGACTCGACTTGTTGGATGAGGTACAGTTGTTCGTTGCTGCTCTCTGCCTTCTGAGTTACTGTCAAAAAGAGTCAAATATGATGAGGATGGCGATGAATTTATAAAGGGAATAAATAATATTAATCTCGAGAACGTTTCACGAGAAAATTCTAAGAATAATTCTTCGATTCTAGTCACCCACAACTGTCGTATGTATTTATGTTTGATAGTAAAACTTTTGTCATTTTACTCTTTAATACGTTAAACGCCGAGCTGATTCTGATTGAGATGAGCCAATCAGCGATGCGATAGTTGTTCACAAATTTTAGAAAAACTTTCAAGAAATGTTATGAAGAAAATGCAAAACGATTTTCGAGAGACTCTGCTATGTCTCTGTTATCGGTGATCGACGCGACATGAACGAAAAATTTATTGTCGGTTACTGATGACCGACATGACGCTCAACGTGTTAACCCCTTAACCTACGATTTACTTATCACATATTCCACAAATATTTATAACTTTAGAAAAAAATTTATTGTCGGTTACTGATGACCGACATGACGCTCAACGTATTAACCCCTTAACCTACGATTTACTTATCACATATTCCACAAATATTTATAACTTTAGGAGGGCGCCGCCAAATATTTATATTTGGCCCGATTATCGTATTACGGGCTATGCCCGTAATATTCACTTTTGGCTCGATCATCTACTACGGGCTATGCCCGTAATATTTACGTTTGGTCCGATCATCTACTACGGGCTATGCCCGTAGTTGTAGGTTAAGGGGTTAAGTGGACATGTAGTACAATATAAAGACTCCCATAGACGATACAGTCTATCGTACGATAAATCGTACGGCAAGTTGCACAGAGATTTGGACAGACGGTTAGGACGTCAGATTTTAAGCCTGCCGTATTACCGTACGATACGACCGCGTGATACGACCACGCCGCAAACGTTGCAACTGTCGTTCAGACGATCGAAGCGACCTAGGTTGTACGATCAATTGTACGACGAATCGTATCGCCTATAGGGCGTTTAACAGCTTGACCTTAATTGTTAGTCTGAAGTGAACAGGTAATATATAATAGGAACCATTATCGAGGGTTAGTTGCATTTGAATACGTATCATCATTTTACTTGAAGCATCACTACAATACACTACTCATCATTCAGAAATAAAATAAATTAAAAATCCATATATACGAACGAACATATTCTATCGTTCTTAAATGGTAAAGTCGTTCATCGAATAGATCCAGATATTTTTCTACAGCTTTCGATTGACGAGTAGGCGTTTCTATATCTCGAGAGTACTTTATACTACAAGAAGAACAATCGACGTTTTGAATAGAGACGATTGAAGAGAATCTTGTGCAATCCTCGTTGTTCTCCGAAAATGATCAGAGAACAGAAGGTTATGGTTCACATGCGATTCACGCGAGGAAAGGCTGAGTTCATTGAATAAGGAACGTTTGCAACGTATCTGGCGGCAATAATGTAGCGTATAGTATAAGCTCATGCGAGATATTTAGTCGGGTATCGTGGCGCCACACCACCCAGGGGACCCTCTCATTATTTGCTGCCAGGATGAGCCTTTATTAGCAGTTATCCTGTTCGGTCTCGAATCTATACGTTCGCATATCCATAAATTCGTGTTTACGGTGACCGTATCTTATGCAAATGAGACGATTTAATCTGTCGGATATTTCAGAGCATTTTTAATAATCCTTTCTGCCTACCTTCTTCACCTACTTCGTCGTCTCTTTTCAGACCGATCAATTAATAACAGTTTTGAAGTTTTCGAAGCTGAGCAAGGCCGGAAACGGTTACCAATACCAGAAATCAGTGAACTTTTTCTGTACTTGTAATGAAGACAATATATGCAAATGTATTTATCCAATTCGTCTATATCATTTAACCTAGATTGTTGAATAGTTACCTAAACAAAGCATAGATCACAAATTAAGAGGTAGCGGGTCAAATTTGTTTACATGCCAAAGATATTTTTTATACAAAGCAATATTGCATACTGACTATCGTATTAATTATTGGAAGTGAAGAAAGGTGTGGATTGTTATATTGGTACAGAACAAAAAAGTAAAAGATGATATGTAGTGTGGAGGAGGGTCCCTGTTCTTCGACGCTTAGCTATGTTAGTCAATAATGATCTACTGAATCTTTATTGCAGTCTTCCTCGATAATACTAAATGAATATTATTACACATTTTAAACCGTATATGATGAAAGATCTACATAGGTATGTCTGATCAGAAATCAACGATTAGCAGAGGCAAATTTGTATAAGTATCGAGGATACTTCTTATACGAAACTATTTATACTGTACTTACACCGAACATTTGAATATTAAATATTACGAATGGTGAAAAATATGTATTATTTTATTGATACTCTTAATCTACGATAGAGGATTAACGACGATGAAGTACAGAAATGTCCGTAACCCGTCATTTGTCGCCAACTAACAATAAGACCTGGTTTGTTACACGTAACGTTTTGCGTTAGTCTGAAATACGTTTATTTGATTAGTACCTACTGCCGAGACTACAAGGAAATAAGTATGATACAATTACACATATATTTCGATCTAGATACAGTGATGATTGTTAAAAATATACAATATTACACAGCACGATTTCTTATAACGCGTAACGTACTAACCGCGTTATACGGGAATCTACTGTATTATAAAGAAAATATAACAAACAGAACATACACTAAAGAGAGGACGAAGACTGTGGCATTTCAAAGCTAAATTTTGCACGTCCACTGCATTAATGAAAAATATTTTCTGATTTTCTATTAAAAATCATACATGTCAGTTACATTTATATTGATATATGCACGTGGATTCTTTAATAAATTTGGAATGCATAATCTTGCTTTTATATGGGGCAGTATTCATAAGAAGAAATTTTATAATAAACCTCTTGAACTGAAACCTTGATAATACATATTTATTCCTTTTCAAGTCGTTCCAAAGCCAATTGTGCAAGTTCTTTCCGCGGTTCATTCTTATATGAAATTTATGGAAATTGAAAAACCCAATGTATCACCAAGGACATTGTAACTAACAGAAAATTATATATTTACGTTTAATAACTACACAGAATATCACCAACTCGGTTTGTAGCTCGATTAACGAAATGCTCACGTCTACGACACCTGTTCAACGAAAGGACTGAGAAATAAAAGTGATGACCACTTCTTCGAATCTAATATATATTCCCTCTCCAGAAAGGTCTAAAACTCAGCTAGAGATGAAAAGATTAATCAGTGAACGTTGCCAAAGTGTCATAGTTTTCGTGACAGAGCGAGCAAAATGCTCATACAGTGACAAATGACGGGGTTAAGTGCTAGTGATTATGTTAGACAGCACTCATCTATTGAATCGTTCTTTCAAATACTCAGACTTAGAAGGTGTCTTTCGCTTACTCCAGAACTGTGCTTGAAATCAAAACTGGGAACAAAGAGGAGTTAAGAGTGTCGCAAACAGTTCTCCGATTCAACAGCATAAAAACGTAGCGGAAACAGGCGAAAGATTACGAGGGCGCGGGACGCTTCCGTAAATCGGGCCAGAAATCATCGCGTAGAGGGAATCGGCCCGGATAAAGCAGCAATTTCGCTCGATGTTTCGAGCCGGCAAAGTGCGATAATAAGCCCGCGGGCAGTCGGTGAGAATTTGCAATTCGCTCCGCTCAAATTGAATACTCGGTAGGCGGAATCTGGACTCTCCGTCGAGGGTTAACCTAAGATCAGCGATCCGTGATATAGTTGGGCTTTGTAGCCGTCTGTATAAACGGTCGTTTACTTCGTTCTACAACGAATGTCGTTTCAGGCCGCTTCAGGCAATGGGAAACGAACAATGCGTCTTTATCGTGCCACGACGAAGATTCGCGACTATATATTTTGTTGTTGTTTCGTGAGTTGAGGAATCAATACAGGGTGTTTCAATGCGCAGTTTTCTGTCGACTGGAAACATTTTTCTCTGTGCAATTTATGGCAGGTAATTAGTATTTTGTTAACACTGTAACGACCAATGACGCTACAGTGGGCGTCATTTAAGTGCCAACCGTTAGGGACCGATGACGCGACACTAATGTCATGTGAGTATCAACTGGAATTTTTCAGATATTCAAAGTTATTGCACTTTTTTTATCTACATGTCAAGAACCGTAGTTTGTTAATTGTTGACAATAACAGCTGGCCAGTGGTGAATGTTACTAGCGAACTAGCCAATCGCTATAATGTTCATAAAGCAATTGAATGAAAATTCTGGTTACTTTTAATACACTCTTCGCTTGAGAGATATACGCGAACTTGAATGATGGCGGACTTGTTGAAAAATTACTACTACCTTATGTTGTAGAAATCAACATCCTGAATAACTTTTTCATTTCACGAAAATATCGGCCGGCAATAGTTTCCGACATATTCGTAATAAACTGTCGGTACCCGTACTTTCCCGTTTTGGGTGCATTGTTAACACTGGGTGGTGACTTGGCTCAAACGTCTGTTCATTGCATTCCGTTTCTACTTATTGTCAGCATGAATATACGGTCAAATCTGTTTTTGTTAATAACTTTTTAACAAACAACAACCGACGGCTAAAACCTTCCGAAGATCTCTTAGGAGGATGACCTCAACGACATATGTTAAGGTCACGATCATCGTGGGTAGGTCACCTAAACAGCAGTTTTACCTTCACTGTAATGGTATCGACAGTTCTTTGCAAATATCTCGCAAACTAGGACTGACCGACATTTTCGTGGAAGAAAAAAGTTGTTCAGAATATTGACTTCTACAACGTATTAAAAAATTACCGAAATCGGTGAGAAAGTAGTGCTTCGACAAGTTGACAAGAACCAATTGTACCTGGTAAAAAATACTGCTTTTTTTGTTAGTACATGTATGTAACAGATGGTTAGGCATGCTATTAGTCTTACTTATGGGATTTAAATTATTAGGTTTGTCGAGACATTTTTCTTCTTCTAAATACACCCCACATGTTTTGTGTTCAAGACATGACAAAATAAAAATGTTACAACTCCAATAATAAATTATTTCTTTTCCTATCATTTTTAGAATGTAACTGATATAAACAGAAGAAACTTATAAAATATGTAGACAAAAAATATTTCGTAATTAATTTTAAAATTAAGCGGAGGATAAGAGAAAATTAGAAGGGTTACGTACACAGATTAAGAGAAGAACGTAACTACGTGATATCTTAATAAATTGAGAAAAATTCAAGGAAAAGAATAAAATTATGTAAATCGAAAAGTCGCTATTCTGAAATTATTGTATAATAAGATGTAAGATCTTTTCAGTTATATTCAAACCAATATTAGATATTGTTGAGGACTAATTATTTTATTTATGTATGTTTTCGTGACTATTTATTCAATTTATTTTATTCTGTTGAGAAGCGTGTTTAGTGAGTTTTTGTTTCGATGTATACTGTTGAAATTACGCGAGAGTGTATCTGTATGTTTTTTTTTGTTCAAATCTGTACTGCGCCATGAGGTCGTGCGTTCTATTCTATATTCTATGTTACTAATATTAGAACTGATAATGATGGATCTGTTTTCTGGAATAAACATAATTTAATAACAGACCTATTGTAATAAACTATCATGAACATTGAACCTAATAACTAATAACAATATAAGTCATTATACAGTACTGTCAAAAAGTTTGAAAGCAGTCATATTTTTCAGTTAAATAAATACTCCTTGGCTAATGTGCTGAATGCAACCGCCTGTAACTAAAAGTTTATTGCATATTTTGACTCACATAAAAAGTTTCCGTTTCGAACCACATCTTTCAAAAATTCTTCTTCCTGTTGAATTTTGCTCGGGTGAATGTTCTGTTATTTGTGGTTATGCCACACACATCTGGGAGTGTTTTAAAGGAGAATGGGCCAATTTAGATAAAAACTATTTTCACAAAGTAATAAATAGAATGTCTGGAATTTGTTTGAAAGTCATTAAAAATAAAGGTGGTCAATTTGATGATGCAAAAATTTGATTAGAGTTTTTTTTTTATACGTTTAACACTTAGCCTTACAATTTTTTTGATATCTACAGCCTCAAAAATTACTTTATTGTAAATAGTTTCCCAAAAACAAAATAAATTTTGTACTTATCGTAACTGTACATTTACTCTAAAAGTTAAATGTAAATAACAGCCAAGTAGTATTTCACTTCAACTTAACGAAAATGAATAACATTCATGTTCGTTGAGTTCGTTTTGAAATCGCCATCAAGGCGAGAGGTTAAGTTGGTTTTGTAAATAACATAAAAATCTGTAAATTAACTTTCAAGATATTATTTAACTGCTTCCAAACCTTTGAACTGTAGTGTATCTGTATTGATTACAGTAACCTATGAGTTTACAATGACAAATGCGACATTAAGTACTACATGTTTTAAAAATTAATCAAAAATCATACAGGAGCGTCTATAGATTACTTTCACGAAAGCACAATCGCTAATTTCCTATTTCCAGAACACCGTCCTAGGTATAAAATGTTCCAAGCGCTATTTAATCCTAATTTAGGTGTCTCAAACCCGTTTACGCTACCGATAGTTCCCTTTCGATTTCCTGCCGGATAAATTTCGCCTCCTAATATAGAGCTCCATGACCGAACAGTTATAGTCACTTCCCGCGTACAGAAAGGCTTCGTTAAACACGGAATACTTAGCCATCTCCGTCGTCCGTGTACTTAAGCCTCGTACACCAACCTTATAACATCCACGAACGAGTCGCGTTAACTAAAGATATGACCGCATTCCCTATCACGGAATCTTCGGTAGGCTTTTTTATGCGAGCATTCCAACGCCGGCACGTGCTGTGTGCCCCTTTGCGGTATGAAACACGGGACTGCCGACTTGGGAAACTCGTTGCAGTGGATTTTGTAACGCATAGAGGAATAATTAAAGCATTATATAAAGTCTTCGCCGACAGGTACAGAAATCTAAGTGTAATGCACGCGATTTGAGAACGGTACAAATACATTTTTACGGTGAAAACGTGATGAGATCAACCAGAATTGCCGGGCGAGTACGATTCCTGATCTTTGACATCCGATCCCTGACTAATCCCTGACATTTGGGCTGAAATATCGTTGAATGGAAGATCGGAGCGAGCAGTTGTGACAGTGGCTTTGCCAATTCTTTTTTGTTAAATCACATTCCCAATTAGTAACCTTCAGTTCAATGTCCACACCTGTCAGCGTTGAATTTAAGGAATATAAGACCACACTATTACTTGACATGCCCTTGATTATAGGATGATTATTAGATTAATCGAGCATGGAATATTTGTTCTGTAATAGTTGTCATTTGATTTAGTGATTTAGAATCTGTTATTTATTGTATACTTCATTGCCCAATCTGTCTGCAACTACATGTATCAATTTTCGCATAACTACGCTCTGTTAATAGTTAACACTGTTAAACGTTAATTTCGCTGTTCATGATAGAAAAATTACCTATATAACCGAAACGTAACCTCTTGGATAAAAAACTTGGTATAAAAGAGACTTTTAACATAGACTTATTTTTCTCAAAATTATAATTTGTACAAGATGCCAGATCTGCGTTCTATTGTTTAGATGTCCAACGGATTAATCACTGATGTTTTCAATATCATAACATACCGGGTGATTCAAGAGAAATAGAGTACCTAAATATCTCCGTTAGGATTGAAGATAGAAGAAAATGTTAAACAGGAAAGTTGACCTGTTCAATGAGGCAAATATGATGATATACAAAATTGTTTGATTATTGTTGTTTTTAAGGTCTTGTGAAGGTCATCGATGGTTTTTTAAACGACACAGTATATTTTTAAGTTCATATTGTAGTAGCTGATGTCAAGACGAGTTCAATGATATAGGTTTAGTTTGACTACTCCGATTGATGAACGGAAGTTGAGTTTCTTAAGCCATTAGGTACATACATATACCGTTTTGGTACAACGCGTATATACCGTTGACGGAAGGTGATCTCGAAACGTACATAAATACGACCATCAACAAACTACAAGTACGTATGTCTAGTCTGTTATTGTCATCTAATTATTTATGTAATAGTTATTCTCATATAATAGTTTATCTATATACCGTTTAACGATGCGTTACTTAGAGGAAGAGAAGATCAATCATATTTTAATTTGTCAGAAAAGTCGTCAGTGTCTTCGGGAAACTGTTCGGCTTTACAAAGCTCGGCTTGTCCATCTCTTTCCAGAAATTTTTGAATCTAAGGTAATTTGAAGGTCACAGTACCTATACTATACCATTGAACTAATCTTGACTTCAGCTACTTAGCAAATTTTGTGGAACATCATATTTGCCTCTGTGAACAGTAGAATTTCCTCTTCGACATTTTCGTCTATCTTCAATCCTAACGGAGATATTTAGGTGTTCTGTTTCTCGTGAATCACCCGTTATAACAACCAGTTCAGACGATACAATTTTTCAACGAGTCGGTCATTTTTCTGCCGAATCGATAATAAAGCAATGCTCATACGATTTCGTGCTTTCTTATGTTTACTTCCTTTGTTTTCTACATGTAAGTGCTGCTTTCGGTTATTATCAACTCGGATAAGTGATCGAATCGGTCAAAAAACCGTATCATCTGAACTGGCCGTCAGTCTATAAAATCACGAAAAATAATGTCACGTGATGAGAGTTATATCAATGTAACCTTTAATATTAATTTTCCTAGCGAATATTAGTATCCTTAAAGTTTCTCTCAATGATTTTCTGCCACCTCGAGATTGTCATCTTATATCCCTAGAAATTCAGAAGGTCTTCCCGTAAGCCTCGTCCAATAATGGTTTCATAGCTATAAATGGAAAAATAAACGTACGTGTAAACGATGGCGCGACGATAAATTAATCCGGTCACCGTGCTCCAGGTTCGCGGTACACCAAATTCGCAAGCTGTTCGCTACTCCCCACTCCCCCTTACCCTCGCCGGTCGTGCAACCACTTATCCATGATTTATTGAAATTACATCTCGACACGCGAAAAAAGGAACGTTTTCCCGTGGCATTATCTTCTGTTCCCCCCGTCTGGGCACGAACGACACTCCTCCGTATCCATGACAGGACAATATAACTATCATCTCTTTGAAGATTAACGATCTTTTCAGGTGTGCCGAAGGGGGCTGCTGTACAGATCGACTCGAACGTCTCTCTTTGCCCTCGCGTCTTTTGTGTACGTGTTATTTCTCGATTAGGGACGGCTGTTAGGTATGTATCCGGAAACGTTAGGTTCTTGGTTAGGACCTCTTTGTTTCCTCTATTTACTGATTAATCTCTGTATTATTGTGAAATTATATTTTTCAAAGGATTACTTTACGTGTATAATATAATTCTGATTTATTGGGTTCAACGGAAAGTTCTTGAGTTTTCTACAGTATCTTACTATAACATATAATTAGATAAATAATTCGTAGTTTCTCTTTTATTTTCATAATTTCGTCTCGTATTACGTCACGTATTTCCATTATAATTAAGTATTGAGCTTTTGCTGTTACAAAAGTCATGAAAAAACTTCAAGTGGTAAATTCTTACTGAACAGCACTGTTGTCACAGAAAGAGTGAAAATATTTATGACATGTATGAAGGCGGTATCAGTAAGATTTGAAGATCGTTAATATTTAACAACAAACGCCAAAACATTCCGTTCAACCCAATATTTTAGAACCCAGTGATTAATCCAGTACCAATCAGACCAGCTTGACTAGTTCGGTTCTGTATTATTGAGAAATTAAATGTTTCAAAAAGTTTCACAGGAAAGCTAAAAATGACCCTAGTTTAAAAACATCCCTGGAACATCTACTCAAGTCGATTTCCTATCAATGTAATAGTCTGTGTAGTCTGACCAACTGATTTTAGGCTCGTTGTTAAAAAACGAAACACTATCTCAGTTAATAGGGTTTTGATGAAGTATTATTGTCAACAATCAATAATATTGTGTGACATAGGAAGAAGTGATCCTATGAGCATAGGCCTACGAAGTCTATCGCGTCATTTGTCGCGTACTCACACTGTGATTCGGATTTTCATTCACCAAATTATTAACAACTACCCTGCAAAGTTAAGATTGTTTGAGTAATTAGATTTCTTGGATAGATATCTCATAGTATTTAGTCAACTAGTTGGTCTCTACATTATTGAGCGTTTACATTCTTCAACGGAATATTCTACGACAATAAGAGAAACCTATGTTACTAATACACCTGGTGACCAGACCAAGATCAATTAACCTCCAAGAACATTGACTCAGATCGGATCTCGATTAATGAAAAATCAAGCATTCGTTGCTATTCTTTTTACAGTATATCTTCAATTCTCTCTGTCGACTGATTAACCCCTGTATCACTAAATAATTAAACTCCGCAGAGGATCATTCTGAGCAAACAGTAAAACTCTCGGTCGCGCACGAACCTAGCGAGCAGACCAACGCCAATTAGATCCCAAGAACGTCGACTCGGGTCAGTTTTCCGTCGATGGAACGATATGTAAACAACTTTCCAGGAAAAATTGAGTCCCGATCGCGATGTTGGAATTCCCTGGGTTCAACGTTGCCTGGAATTAACACACGATAGGGCTCGTTAACGTTCGTGATCACGGCAGGTACTCCGACGCGTCCTCCTACCAAGAACCCCGCGCAGTCGGCGTGGCGATCCAGCGAAGGAACTGTAGGTAGTGGAGTGCGTGCTCCCTACGCGATCGAACTGGTTTATCGATAAAGGAAAATCATAGCTTGCAAACTTTACAGGAGAGCCAGAGCCAACGAAACCGGCAAATGAATAAGTAACTACATCGTGACAGCGGTCACGCGTGTTTCCGGACCGATACGCCGCCACACCGTTAGATCGAGTAACGTAAGTCCCTATCAGAAGGAAACCGAACTGCGTGAGAAGAGACATCGTTATCACTGATATCGTTCTCCCGCTCCAGAAGATAATTATATTTACTTTATGAGGATGGGGAGCGTTCAAGATTACGGGGATTTCTGATTACTGTACAGGGTGATTCATAATTGTCGTCCGAAATTTGCAGGTTGCTATATTCTGTAAGTAAAAACTGACCAAAGAAGTTTTCACAATCGTACGTTTTGCAGGTATTACCCTTCTCAGTCTGAATTTTGCAGATATACAGGGTGATCCATATATGTATAGACGACTTCTTTGAGAGTTCATTTCATTCATCTTAATTGTGAAAGAAAGTAATACATACAGCAACGCTTTTTTCTCAGTTTATCAGCAGTTTAGCAAGAACAGAAATATTGGTATATCATTTTTATGGATTTTCCGTCTTCAATAACGAGGAAGAACTTTACTGATAGTTTCGAACATTCTTAAAGCGCTACTATAATGAAAAAATGGAAAACAAAACTATTTTTCATTCTTACGATGAAGATCCACCACGACGAATAACGTAGCAGAAATTAAAATAAGTGACAGCACTGTTACTAAAATTTCAAGTTCCTTCACCGTTCCGCTTGTACAGCACCTAAAAAATAAGAACATACAATCTCCAAAGTACACAGTACCATCAAAAAAATAATTTATTCATAAGACCTTCAAATCTCTCAGGATTACCAATACTCCCGTAAATTAACAAAGTTTCGAAGACTCTCAGTACCAAAGTGTTTTCAAAATCGTTCCCAGCTCCTCGCGTGAAGGTACACGCACGCACACTCGCGCGATGCGTTCTTTTAAATAACCGACTACAAATTCGTTGGCCGCAAGTGCGTACCGCTGGCATCGAATGGTTGACATTGAAGCGTGACAGGGCACGATGTATCAAATCCATCTCTCAACGCGCCAGTTGCACCGGATCGCCGTAATTCTTCGCGAGAAGGAATCGCGGTGAAACCCTTTTCGTCGAGCTGCCACTTCACCGCACAACACCGAGGCGAATGGTCCTCTGTGCTTACACCGGCCGTAGAAGCGTCGCGCGGATAACATCAGCGCGCGCGAGCGTGTGCACATACGCACGCACTGTACACACCACGGCACGCCATACTTTGACAGACACAAAAACATCGGCGAGCCTTGATAAATTGCCCAGGAGAAAAAGCATCGGCCACTCGAGGCTGTTCGGGAGGCCCGAGAGGGGAAGGGGGGGGGGGCGAAAGGAACAGAAAGAAATGGGAGCCGGAGAGAAGAGGAGAGGCGTTAAGGACAGGATACATCACGGGACTGGTTCCGGTATTGTTCGCGTTAATAGCGGTAAGATACAACGGGACTCCGCGATCCACCCTCCGACGTAAATACGTGCGTTCGAATGAGCGATGCTTCGATTATCTCGATCTGGAGAGCGTCAATTTGACGGAAACGAGAAACAGGAAACGTCTCCCGGTTTCGGAGGGGAGCCTGCAAAAGTAGCCCCGGCTGAGTAGCAGAGCTGCTGCAGAAAGTCTTTCCCTTCCCGATGCCTGGTATCGTATCTCGTCTCGCTCGAAGCATGATCGGAGTTATTTGTGTATCTCTGCAGACCGAGTACACATAATTCAGGGTGGCCGAATAAACTGGAATGTCAAAATAAAATACATTGTTCCGAGCAATTAGAGGATCATGTATGACATATTCCAGTCTCCGCTCGTCAATGCGACGTGTAATCTCCTACGAATTTTTTATACAAGTATGGTTATGGTTGATCTAGTGATGGGTAACCGAGCTGAGCTGGTCGAGCTTGTTCGAGCTACTCGAACGAGCTCGAGTGACAGATTTATGATCTCAGGGGAGACCCGAGGCTCTGGCATTCGAAGCTCGAAGTTCGAAGCCTCGGCGCGTAGAGATGTTATCTGGCCGCCGGCAACCGACCTTCGGGCCCTCGGGTTACAATGTAACACACGAACTGAATCACCGATGAATAAAAATTTAAACTTTTACTCCTTTCAGTTTACTTTCTTAAAAATGTTATGAATAAATGTAGGAGATTCTCTTGATGGAAATAAGTCTAAACCCGATATAAATCGGATTAGATTTAATAACAGAATTCATATCGCGACATAACGTATGAATAAAACATAATATAACATAATATGAAGCAATGCAGTGCATTAATACATTGATATTATATAAATATAATACAATTATTTTAATTGAAACGTATTCCAATTTGTTTTCGTTTGGACTTATTTTCATCAAGAAAATCTCCTACATTTATTCATCACATTTTTAAGAAAGTACACTGAAAGGAGTAAAAGTTTAAATTTTTATTCATAGGTGATTCATTCCGTGTGTTACATTGTAACCCTAGGGTCGGTTGCGGGCGGCCAGATAACATCTCTACGCGCTGAGCCTTCGAGCTTCGAGCTTCGAGTGCCAGAGCCTCGGGTCTCCCCTGAGATCATAAATCTGTCACCCGAGCTCGTTCGAGTAGCTCGAAAGCTTCGTGATTGCCCCGTACTACTCGAACACGTTCGAACAGCTCGGTTACCCATCACTACCATAGATCCAACGTAACGAGTCAGTAAAAATAACTAAAACATTCGCGTGCTAAGCGCAGCTATTGCCAGGCAATTCTCTCTGTTCCTCTCCCACCTAAATGGTCATCACCTCCTTTTGTTTATAGTTACTGACTCGACTTGTTGGATGAGGTATAAGTGTTAGCCCCTTGCTGAATTTTGATGAGTCTGACTCATAATCGGAATTTTGGGCCCACATGAAATGTTACGAGTAACAGTGGTGTCAATTTCGGATCATATATTAGGCAGTAGGTATGTTTATGGTGGAAATACGGCTGATGGAGGTAAGAGCGAACATCTAAATAGTCTCGGCAGTAGGGCACCTAAATAGGAAAATTAGCATTCCGGCGCATTATTTTCGCCAGGATTTTGTCGGGTTAAATGGTACAGCAAGGTATGACACTTGTTTTGTCTCTTTCGCTTGGTCGGTGTAACAGGACGGTCCACATTAGCGATCCTCTAACTCTACGTCTTTATTGTAGATTATGAACAAATTCTAAAGGTGATTTGCACCATAACGCCTAGTAAATTTAGTTTAGCATCGTCTGCACTAAATAATGTGGAGAACTGAACGAAGTCAGCCAAAGATCGAAGATGATTAGTACACTCACCTACACGGTCTAGGAGGCTACACCTCGCATCGTTCTATGTAATGTGCAGCCAACAATGCTAGATTTCTGAAGCTGTAACATGGTTTACAATGTTTTTAGCTATATTATCTATCAATAGTTTTAATGATAGGTGTTATGATGACTTTTCCAGAATGTTATTAAATTACTTTTAATTGCCAGACGTTTTTTTGTGTAATAGAAATGGTGCAATATAGGAACTAATGGAATGGGAGTGGGAAAAGGTAGCAAAGCTTGATAGATTTGGAATCTTCCTCCAGCTGTTTCAATTAACCCATCCACACTAACTGTACCACAGTTCATCCTTTCTTTGCCTGTTCGTATTATTGTACTGTTGCCATTAGTCTCCGTTTTCTTATTTAACACTTAATAGCATCTAAGATCCTGATTTGTACTTGAGTTTACAAAAATTAATGGTAATAACATTATGAGTATGTAAAAGTAATGTTCGTCGTATATAAGTTGATATTTCAGCTTTATTTTACCGATGGTGAGTCAAATGTTGTAGGAAGAATATGAAACAATTATAGAAAATCAGGTGATTTTTTTAAGTAACAGGTATTATAGTAATTATTCCATATTAATGAACACGTTTGTCGGAAAAGCGGCTAATATTTTTGCATACACTCGGTATGACTAAACTTCAAATTTACACTATATTTCTTCAATTATCTATAAAGGATTGCAACAATTTCTTTTTCTTTGAATAAATAAATACTTTTGTCAAGCTGATCGCTGCTGTTAATTCTCACCAGAAACTTTATTTCTTTCGCAGAAAATTTGTTAAGGCTGTATTGTCATCGACGTGTAGCATCACGTGGGCGTCACCAATAGGGAGCAGCTTCCTCGGTGTAATTTATATATTTTCTTTCGTCCGATATTTGTCATCAAAGAGTGGCCATTAGCTGGAGAGCGCAGCAAAAGAAAGGTCTTCGGGAGACACAGCAGGAGGCATTAGACCATAGCTCCCATTAGCTCGACTGGGTTTTTCTTTCGAAAAGAAATTAATGGCTGATCTTCGCGCTGTCATTGAGGCAGGATAAAACTGATTCTCGTGGTTCTTAAATAACACGATTCTTAATTCAATAGCTACAACTAAATTGTTTCTATGCTCTATGTCCACGAGTGTCTAAACTGCAAACACGAAGACTAATATAGGAGAATATTTATTTAACATATCTTGAATGTAGTTATTATTTTTAATCTGATCTACAGGGAAAGATACCTACATGTGAATTTGATTGTTACCTTTGTATATAGACGTATTAAATAATTCACTTTAAGAAATCAGGAAATAAGTTCACATAATTTAATTAATTTTCTTAAGCAAAGTATCAAGGCAGTATCTGTTTACGGGTGAAGATCCTGATGCTATTATTGATTTTTTTTTCTTTTCCGCTTTATCATTTAGCATTACACTTTTGCAAACACACCTGTCTGAAAGTATTAGGACACCTGTCTACTGTAAAGTTTTGAGAAATTATAAAAACATCAGGAAAGATATTTAGCGAATATTATCTAGAACATTTAAAACATCAGTAAACGACGCTTCAACTAATCAGAACTAATAAATGTGGTAAAAAAGTATATAAACTACATGAAAAATACAATTTTCCGCAAATATAGCAGGTATCCAAATATTTGTGAGGAGCAGTGTACACCACGGAGCACTGCAGCGTGTAATCGCTGTAATATTTCTGTGTACGAATTGCTGCCACTGATTCATAATTTGATAATACAATTTCAACAAGTGTTCAGATGACTTTGCGTGTTATTCTAGTTCGAAATGGTAACACCATGTCAAAATATAAACAGCCTTTTTCTTAGAGAAGATTATTTGTTTTTGAATTTCACCAAAGGATACATTCCTTCGTTCCGAATAAAACGTAAAGTGTCTGGATTTATTTTCGGTGAAACTTGGAAGCGTATATATTGCAGGTTCATAAAAACGGATCATCTAATGAAATTGACTCTTCGAGCAAAGGCAAAGCGTCTACGACAACAATAATTCGCTTAACCGCATTGTACGAACCATTTATTTGTCCGAGCGTGGAATTTATTTTTAGTGCGCCGGACGAGACTTTTATTAAACGATCAATCAAACCACGTTGTGGCAAGAAACGTCGCGGTATAAACGTTGCTGTTAAGCGTCCTACCTTGGAGCTATAGTGGCTCATAGTCGTCTTCGCACTCGCAGTTGGGAACCACGTGAGTGGCACGTGACTAAGAGGATGTAGCAATTATATCTTGGTTCTATCCT
Source organism: Dufourea novaeangliae (assembly GCF_001272555.1). Taxonomy (NCBI): domain Eukaryota; kingdom Metazoa; phylum Arthropoda; class Insecta; order Hymenoptera; family Halictidae; genus Dufourea; species Dufourea novaeangliae. The sequence continues at coordinate 1,464,721 of NW_015373962.1, forward strand.
CTACACCGGGTCCTCGCTCTGGCTCCCCCTCTCCTACGACACAAACGCCTCCTTCTTCTCAGCCCTCTCTCATTCTGCTTCTCAGCATCAATCCCTCGGACCGCGGCCCCCGCCTTCGTAACGCAACAATTAACGTGACTTCGTGATATCAAAAATGATCCTTCTCCGAATCTGAAAACCGGCGACCGCCCGTCAAAGGCGGCTGCAATAAATTCTTATTGCCGTTCATCGGGGTATTTACGGTTCCCCGAACGCCGACGCGCTACACACGCTCTTATTATTTCATCGTCTGATTTCATCTATCGATGCGTTTGTCGTGTGTCCCGCTTTGAAAATTTCGGATCCCACGATTTTACTGAGAATCAGAGTTCACGTTTGAGAAAGAATGACCGGGAAAAAAACGACTGGGACTGCCAGCCTCGTTTGATAAACAATATTAGGCAACTATGACTGATGTAATTTGACAAAATTTAACGTCTGAGCAGATAATTTGTAATTATTTACAAAAGGGGACCTAGCTTCGATGACCCTGGGGTTCACATATGATGTCGTGGTCAACATTCTGAACTACTTTTCTACTACTTCGTGAATTTAAAACATTCGATTTTTATGAATTAGATTGTCAAGAAAGAGTATTCGAAATGGTTCGGGATAGGTACCTTTGACAGGGAGGCGGCAGTCCCTTTCTCAAAACAGAAAATATAGGCTAATATGGAGCCGGCAGTAACAGCGACCGCTCTCTAACGTAACTCTAACCGACAATCGATGCTAACAAAAAGCCAGGAAGAATACCTATCCTATACATATGTTTACATTATTTCATGTTTACCTCTCACTTTCTGTACCTGTGAACGATTATGAAAACACAATTTCGTTTAGTTCGTTCATGTGTGAGGTTTTCACATTTCAATATATTAGTTCTACGAACAATAGTGTGTTTCTTTAATATAATGCAATTACACGAATTTCTACATTTAACGTATAATTATAATGATTTAATACAGTATCTTTTAATAAACAAGTTATTCGTGGTACGTTGCGGCACTCGAGAGAATCACCATGAACACTACATTACTGAATTCTTATTTAAAAGACTTTATAATTTCGATTAATGTATTGATATTTTTTAATAATAATGAGCAAAATATATCCAATAAATAATTAATTCTAATATATACATACTAATATTTTATTTTTAAACATCTCGCATTAAAATTTGCAGAATGAAATCTGTTCGCAACCTAAGTTTCTCAAAAGTTTTTTGCGAATATCGAAGAAACTAAGCCCCAACGACGGGTACATTTACAGGGAAATCATGAGCAGAATGTTGACCTTGACAACATATGTCAAGGAGAAGGTCATTGGAGCTGGGTCCACTTTTGTAAATATTTACCACTAGGGAATAATCTAATTAATATTTGTTGAAAATTTCCTGTACATACCATCTTCTTTGAACATTAAAACCGTCAATTTTTCAACCTGTAGACAAATACTTCATTTTGGGTATCGTAAGTTGGGGTAACTTTGACTCAGCGGTAACTTTATTCCAAAGTCAGAAAATGATCACTTTCGATATTGCTGCTCTTTCCCAGACATTGTTACGTGAAATAATTTTTCACGTCAAAATTAACATAATTTAACAATTTTCCGAGCTTCAGATCATTTTCTAACTTGGAACAACGTTACCCTGACTGACTGAGGCAGACTACCTGACCTTATGGTAGTTTACAAAGTGTAAGCACTTTTATTTGTATTGACACGTGATTTAAAACTTCGAATAGTACAATATGCATATAACTTGAATAATATACGAATTATGTAATCAACATTACTATTTTCATGGAAGGTTATCCGCGAATCGACGTATCGCAGCCAATCGATAATCCCAGTTGGAAGAAGAGCCCAAGAGGAAGTGGCGAGTAAAGTCAAACGGTGATCAAACAGCACCGTTTCCACCAAGATGACTTTACCTCGGATCTCCATCAAGCACGTGATAGCCGCACGCACACGTAAACGCACGTCTGACGTTGTACGGCAGCCACCCCCTTCTATAACCCGTGCGCACGTCGACTATAATTATCCTCGGGTAATCACGACCCACACTACCGTCTTCCAATGGCCGCTTACCGCAGTCCGGCCACCGTATTCCGCAAAATTAGTATTTCCATTCCCCGTAGAAGAGAGACGAACAGGGAAACAGAGAGAAAAAAAGAAGAAGGGAGAAGGATGGAACTTCCAGCCAGCGATCTTCTCGATTCAATGTTCTTCCTCCCTTTTCTCATCCTCCTCCGTTTCCCTGCAACCCTCGGCCCTGACTTGCTTCTATCTACCACCGATGTGTTTATTTTTGCAATTTATCCGCTACTTCGAAGACCGACAATTAGATTTCCTGGGGTACGTCGTTCGGCTACCGTATAAGTGCAAGGCGCCGATCCTCGGGCCGAAAGGGTCCGCGAACGCAAGAAACATCGAGGACCACCTACACTTGCCTGAAACGTAATTCTTCCTTTCTCTTATCTTTTTCACCTGTCTCGATCTCCTCGATTGCTGTGACGCACCATGTTTCATACAGTAATGCTATAGATGACAAAAATCACATCATGAGAAGTCAAACAGAATTGAGTACTGGTTTCCGTTTGGTACTTTGCAGTATTTATCAGTTTATACAGGCTGTCTTACCTAACATTATCACTGGAAATATTCTTGTGTTATTTAAAATTTCATAAAAATGTTTCTTACAAAATTTGAATAGTTTTGTGGGAGCCGGCGAATAGTAACAATAGTTTTATTCTCTTGGGAGCAGTTAATGGAATACGAAGATCAATTTAGTTTTCTTAACAGGAGTACTACATATATCCATTATGGTGGTGCCCGATAATCCTTGTAAAGAATTCAGCAACCTAAAACCATAGGTCCTTCAAAGTTACTAAAGGTCATACGAAGAAATTTTCTGCCTAATTTTCGGCAACACAGTGATGTAACATTCTGTTTAATCTTCGACCGTTTAGATCGCTTCACTTATTTGTCAACATTATTTGTATGACCTGTAACAACCTTGAAGGATTTATTGTTGTAGATTGCTGAATTCGTCCTTAAATTGGCTATCAGGTACCGACAAAAACGTATAACATTATATTTAGAACGACAAAGTTGACCTTCGTATCCCATTAACCCCTTCTAACAGAATAAAACTATTGTTACTGTAAGCCAGTTCTCACAAAACTGTACAACTTCTATAAGAAAGATTTTTATGAAATTTTAAATATAGCAGAAACATTTCAGCTGATAAAATCAAGCGAAACGCCCTGTATATACATATGTATATCGTCACGACGTAAATTTCGTATACACGTAACATAAAATTATAAATAGTACCTATGTGGCAGTGAGACACCTACATATTTATTCCAGGTTTTCATGGTGTTTTAATGAGATTACAAATTATAATAAAAACTTTACAATTTTTTAAATGTATTGTCAGTGTCAAGTCTTTGTATTAACATAATTATTTCGACTATAGTAATGAGATTTATATTTCATTAGAAGGCATAAGGTGATTACATACTTGGAAGCTTCTCGTAACTATAACTTCGGCTGTTTTACTGCCTTTATTCATTGATAGTTGTTCAAAGCTTTTCCAAGATATTAAACAATTTTCTACTTAGCAAAATCAACAAAATTTCGCTATTGACCGAAATGGCTAATACTTTTCACAAATACTACTGTAATACCATTAATTCGAAATATTTAGAATATCAGCAAATACCTACAACATTTAAAAAATGGCATACATGATATACATTTGCAGAAAAAATCCCCTATAATGCGTCAATACTTATTCTGTTACATCCTCAGTAATGTCTTAATATAGTTTCATCTATGATAACTTTTCACGCTTACATTTGGTAAAATTGGCGTAGAAATGGTGGTCAAATCCGGCAGCGGTCTTTATCGGTCACACGTAATCCATCGAGAGAAATATATGCTAAATTCGGATTGATCGTGATCTGACCGTGCCTTTGACGGCTAGTGTGAATCTGGCGTTAGCACCAACTCACAGGGATATATGGCCTTTACTTTCCTGAAACACAAATACTAAGAGTAAAATATACTGAATTATTATTTGGTACACTCAGTGATGTGTATGAAAATTGCGATACAAAGAAAACGTGAAGTAATGTAAGTAACATTGGTAAAAACAATTGGTACCATGTAAACTTAATGATTGGGCTACGGCTTAATAGGACGTACAGTGCACTTAGAATGGTAGGTGAATTTTCATCAGCTCCACAGAAAAGTCGTATCCAATTCTACTTATTTCCTTTCCGTATCACAATTACTATGCATAACACTATTTCAAATGAAACACATGTTCGCTTCCTAACATTCTCGCGATTCTCTTTAACACATAGCTCCCAAACATCTCTAAGGAATCTGAAGTAGTATTCTTAGACAACTGACTGAAAACGAATTCGACATTTCATACGATCGGATCCCGAGACAAGATAGAGGGAATTCATTCCTGATCATCAAGTGGATACCGTTGTAATGAAAACGATGGTATTAATGCAAAGGGCGTCCCCGATGAGAAGAACGCTACAAAGCTGGGACCGCAAATGAGGCTGGAAAACGAAGAAAGGGGTCATGAATTCGCACACTCGGCGCTGTTCAATTCGTGTCTTTGTCTCTTCGATGAAGGGCGGCCGCGGCAGATATCTCTCGGGGTATATACGCGCGCGGTTTGAGGTGGAGGTACTAAATCAAGGCCCCGCATGCTTTGGATGGCGTCTAACAAATGAGCCAATGACAACCAGCCCGGCCCTGGCTCCGCTCTCTCCTCGTTCTCCCTGGTACACCATCTCGCTCGAACCCGCAGGAACAAAACGATAATATATTCCAGCGTGCGCGCGAGAGAGCACGAACGGGATCTGGACGGATTGAGCGGATACTATGCGCCGCGCGCGGCGGCGGTGTTTCGAGGTTCGAGGCCCACGCTATGGAACGATGATCGAGCCTGAAGGAGAAACCAGGCGGAGGAGGGTTTTTAAGAGCATCGCGGGGTAAGGGGTTAGGGAGGCTAGGGAGCTAGGGGTGGAGGTGAGGGGAAGGGGATGGCTCAGCTGAGCCTTTTACACGTCACCGGGAACTAATACCTCGACGCACGCTAATGACGGCCAATAATTTAAAATATGAATTTGTATAAATCACCGGTAATCGTTAATTTCTCGGAATGTTAGATCGGCCCCGGTCCATCAGCCGTGGCCAGGACAACGCGCCGGCCCCATCGTCTTTGAGGTCCTCGCTGAGGTCATTTGTGTCGGGGCCTAGATTAATTGGATTAATTAGGCATTACCGTGCCCCGGGGCACACCGCAGCATTAGTCGGATACGAAACGGAAGAGGGGTTGTGGGGGACGTGTATGGCGCGCGTGTATGGGGAACGCCTGGCTCCGCGACCTTCCTTCCTACGGAGATCATCTTGAGGGATTCGCGGGATCTTTGATTTTGGAACAAACTGATTTCATCTTTCGTCACAGGACGACGGGGACAAATCGTTTATAATCTGGGAATCGTCGGCTTTGGATTTTGCTGCGGGATTTCATGGTATTGCCGTGAACGAGGTATGAGATGGACCTGATATCGTGTAAGACGTTATGTCATACGTTGTAAAGTGAAATCTGGTAACAATTTATATTATTAGGTTTTGTGTGATTTGAAAGTGAGGAATGTAAATCGGTTAAAATACACTTCTTTGAACTGTTAAAAAATGTAATATTACAGAGGGAACATTATTCTCAATCCCAAGAAACCTTATAGATGTTGCTCAGAGTTTAATGTTTATCAGTTTGCAATCTGTAATGGTTAAAAGATTAACATTTTGCAGTCACAATAATTTAATATTTAATTAATAGATTGACTACCGTATCCAATCTTATTGTTTTAGAAGCATTTTAGTATACAGGTTGTCCAATTTTAAACTATAAATGCGAAGTACCCGGAAACTACCGACTGTAAAGAAGAAAGGTTCAAATACGCTTCCTTAAATGGAAGTATAGAATTTGCATGCATTAGTCGATGCAGCTCTTTATTTCCTATAGAAAAATATCAGATATTTATGTCGAAAAATTATTAGTTTAGGTGATACTATAATTTTTATAGTATGTACTCTTGAACATCAACATTAAGAAGGTAAACATCGTATTTCTAGTATCACTTTACAATATTTAGACTAAAATGCCTCCTAAACAATGGTCCGTCGATATTAATACTTTTATACTTCTTTATAATAAACAAAGAGTTGCATCGACTAATGCATTAAAAGTTATATGATTTCTATTCAGAAAACCTATGTTACCCTTATATTACCTCTACGCGTTCATCTACGGACAAACAAATTGCACCAAATTATGTCTTCCTCGAAACCATTCAATTACTCTCTGAACCAGTTTTGCATACAGCGAGTAGTTAAAATTGGACACTCAGTATAGATTACCGAGCTCGACTAAACTATAGTAAAAACTGCTGCAATACACTATAGCTATTTTTATTATTTATAAGTTAAATTTCCTCAAGGCTTTAAATCCCTAGTCTTGGCATTTACCCCCCACCCAAGAATTTTCTACCATTTTGGTAGCAGCCTGTTTATTTTAAATGTATGAAAACTATTCGGCTATAAGGAAATGTTCCAGTAAAGACTAGATTCTTTCATCCCTACGACGCTTACTATTCTCAGGAATCTTCCTTAACCTGCCAGTCTGTATTAAATCAAGTATAATAAAGATGTGGTCATATTCTATTTTACTATTCCTACAAAACTTCTATAAAAAATTGAAAATATACTTATTGTATTTACAATGTTGTTGTACAGGCCCCTCCGGTTACTAGTGACATAAGTCCGTTTTACCAGATTCTTAAAACGATAGCTTTGCATCTGCTATTTTTGTGAATTCCGTATCACTTACATTTATTTGGAAAGAATAATGTTATTATTAGATAACTCATACAGTCCAACATTGAATTTGTGGACTTACATGACTTCTGAACAAGACGGACCACATGTGTAATATCGTTGTAAAATAATTTGGATCTTGCAATGCAACAGCTACGTATCGATTTTCTACACCATGTTAAAGTGAATGTTTCCAAATATTTTCAATTCACAAGAATAACAATTACAGTATAAAAATTTGCAATAAAACTGAAAACAATAATGTTTCATGCCCAATTTCCTTGCTTTCCATCATTAACAGTGATTAAGCCTTATTTGCACATCCATAACTATAAATAACCTCTAAAATCTTCACAGACCCACTTATGTCCATTCTGTACCACGTCTGTCCTGTTACATAAAAAAGTCTCGAATATTCATGGTACATAGTTACCATTTAGAATCATTTCGAAGTCCCAGATAAATAATATCGACTATCGAACTCGCTAGTCGACAACGAAAATCGAAGTCACAGCCCCCCGAGTTCCCGTTGCATGGTCAAAAGTCATTACCGGCCAACGAAATTTGACATGGTTTTTACTTTTATTGCGCGACCGTTCGCCTATAATTATTTCCACATCTATCACTCGAGCCTGGCAATGACCAGCCGCGGCCGTGGCTCGAAGATTGAAGATCGGCTCGGTAGAAAAAAATGAGATGCGAAACCGGGGTCTTTCGAGCAATAGCGCCGAAGACGCAGAAGAAGAAGAAGAAGAAGAAGAAGAGAACGCGGCGGAAGGAAGAGGGGGAGGGCCGCGTCTATATGGGCATTCGTTGTCGACTGAATGCCAGTCGGTTTCCTCTTGTTCGACGAGAGCACGAAAGGCTTCGATGACGTATGGTTCGTGGAAGAAGGAGAAATAAAGAGCGTGAACGGAGGAACGAACGTACCTGTGATTGTCCTCGCTCGGGATTGAAAAAAAGTGTCATTGTGCTCGCGGCCGAACGAATGGTCATTTGGCCCGAAACCGGCTGACATTTCTTCGTCTTCTATACTCGCGTCAATTGATGAACCCCTGACAGTCGTTAACGATTCGGAGCTCCAGGTCTTGTTTCAGGACGTAATCCTTTCCTATTAATATCTCGAACGTGAATTCTTTCAAGTGTCCATCAATAATTCGTCTCTCTCACGCCGACGAACAGAGAACTTGTCGTGGAAACGTTTTTTTTTAATAAATCATGGCTTAGATCATAGGTTCCAAAGATCTATTTAACCCTACGTTAGTCAAGTGAAGAAATTTTATGTCGTTTGTATGGTGTGACGGATGCTACTCAAAGACACTTTTATGGACAAAAATTGACACATACCTTCACATACATTTCTATTGCGCTCTCGAATAGTTAATGATATGAAAGTAAAAAAAAGTAATTAGTTTTTAACTACGGTGTGACACACGTGGTTTCTTGTAACTTCATTAATTTAGTTAAGGTAAACGAGAATATAATAATTTTATGGTTTCCATATCGATTTAACATTGATACCGAACTATAAATTTTCTGTTAAAACTAGAAAAAAGATTCTCATAACAGTTATGTACGACTACATACAGTCCTTTCTTCGATGATGAAATTTTACAGCATGAAAATTCATTTTAATTTTGAGATTGAACACCACTGGTCTCGAAACTGATGACCTAAAAGAATACGCTTCTTCAATAGCGCAAGAAGACAAAACTCGAGATACTACAATATACAAAAGAAAAGAAAATTGACTAATTCTGCTCTATATTTCATGCGTCCAAGAAATCATGACATCGCAATTTGGAGAAATTTCCCGGTTCAAAGATCAACGGAAGCTTGGTAATCTTGCTAGGCCATTCTTCATTAATGAATTCTTCCCCGTCGTCGTGTAACGTTCAACAGGCGCGGCATTCAAACAAAACGAACGGAATGTTCGAGCCTCGGATCCCTCGATAAATGCCGGCGTAAAGTGTCCCTTGAATATTCTGCGTTTTCGCGGAATCCGCCATGGGTACCTATACCTATCTATAGCGGGACGGTCTGATGTATTTCTGAAGCTTGGCGAGCGGCCACCATTATGCACATGATAATTAGAATGCGTTAGCGCGTGTCTCAATATATCCGCACGTGGTATACGCGCGCGCCATGTGAGTTGGTACTAGCTAACTGGCCCTCCCCCCCTTCACCGCTGCCGCTCGTTCGCCGGATTGGAGCCTGCGGTACCATGGGTGGGTGGTGACCACTTCTTCCTCTCCCGTCTGTGACTCCGGACGTGACTGCTGTACACGCCGTTCCTGCCGACGCGTGCTACCCGAACGCGCTGGTCGCCGTCTGAGCTTCGAATAAATTGGCTGATTCATCGCGCGTCAGAGGTGGACCGGCAACCACCTTGGTCCTCCGTGGACAACTATGTGTATACACACGAGCAACCGGGGTGTGGACAGAATCCAGCTTTCCAAGGAGGCGTCTTTGATATTGCTTTTCTCTTTGCTCGATGGCCATCGAGATTACTTTCCATTAATATTAAACGATTCACTTCTGGAAGGAGAGTTCATTCCAAGGAAATCGATTTAGTGGTAGGTCCTCATATAACATGGAGGTTTAGATTCCTGGAATATTACGGTGTTATGCGAAGTCGTTTATAGGAAACTAAGAACTACATAGTAGGTATGCAGGGTGTCGCAAGTAAACATTTACACGCAATTATTTCCTGAATTATTCAGTATTCCGAGAAATGTTTCAAGTAGAACTTCTTTTGTTTCGAGGGCGGCATTTGGTGATGGTCGCGAATCTTACCTAGATGAAAGTGCCTTCGAGAGTACAAAGTGATCTTTATTTTTTTACGCGAACCTATATGGTTTCATTTAGATCATCGTATAGCTTATTCCGTCAAGAATTCGTTGACTTAAGTATGTTGGTCTCTCAAGGTCATTCAAGGTCATTAATTACGGTTCGAAATTTCCCTTTGTTGAATGCTCCAAAGATTTCTTTTATTAATGTATTTCGTCGATTCGGTAAATCATTGTTACTTATGTAATACCTGTGTAAGTGTTTGCTCCTGGTGTCAAATTAATTTATAAATTTCTATAATAACGAATATAAAAAAGAATTAAACATTGGCTCTGGGTCAAATTGACCCGAACTGTGCACGAGAGTTAATTTTTATTAAAACTTATGTGCTCAGCATCTGACTAGTGAATTTCTTCAGTTTTGTTCACACGATCGAGAACTAGTCCATTATTTATAATTTGTTGGATTTAGTCACTGGAAGAATATAGAAACGTTTTCACTTCCGCCAAAAGCTTTCTGTAGTATACGTAGCCCAGTTAAGAACAACACTTTACGTATAATGTGAATATTGAATTCAAGAGACATGCAAACAATTATATACTATAATTAGCTTTTTGCCCATAGCTTCGCTTACGTGGATTTCAGGATTTGGTAGTATTTCTTTTTAAACCAAATTTTTAAATGAAATTGTAAAAAAAGGAACTATACATATTATTATATTTATCTCCGTTTATTCGGTCACCTACTCACCCCCTGGAGATTGAATTTAAAAAAATCCTAAAATTACTTTTCAAGCATTGGTATAAGTAGCATTTTGAAATTTAAAGCAGTGGGGTATCACGTTTGGATTAAGAGATATTGAGAAATTCATAGAAACACATTTTATCTCTTTTCACCCCCTGTAAATGGAGTTTCAAAATATCCTGAAATTATTTCCCAGGCACTTCTTATAAGTAGCATTTTAAAGTAACAAGCAGTGGGATATCTCATCGCGAATAAGAGATAGTAAAGATTCCTAGAAATTGTAGTTTATCTTTTTTCACCCCTTTTGGGGTTGAATTTTGAACAATCTTTTGGTAGTGGATCAGTCAATCAGGACTTATTTTATATATGTATATAGATTCTGTGATATAAAAGGAATATAAAAAATATATTGTTTATGTTATGAATTGTACCCAAGTATGTATTTGCGTGTATTCGTCATTATACGTGTACATGATAAATATTAGTAATAACAAATATACACAGACAAAAGTTAATTACACCGCTACAGTCACATAAATAGGCTCTTCATAGAAACTGTGCAAACATTCTTTCATTGCATGTACAGTATCATATTTGAACATTATGTAAGTAGTATATAACATGTATAGATCTTTTTCAAATTCACGTTGTTACTATAACATTCAGTTTCAAATATAAGAATGTTTTTAATAGTTAACATGTAAATATTACATTTTCTTACGTAAAACAATATAATGTCTTGAATATCTCCACATGTCTTTTCTACATTCGACAATGACTCAAGTATGGCGACTCAAGAAACCTAAATAGAAATGTACGTAATCGTAATCGTTATTTTATTACGTTTTCATTTATGTTAAAGTATATAGTATTTCTACATTACAGCATAGAACCAATGCTATAAACAACAATTGCTAACATATATCATTGAAACAGTGACTTCAGCACGTTTCAACTACCCATTTACTTCTCAGCAACAGAATATGCTAACGAAGGGACCATATGCAAGCTTCTGAGCAAATTAGCACCGATCTGACCACAGCTTCCGGAACATCTGTAGCAAGCAGTAACTTAAAAAGAAGACGTCGTTCTCACGCGTTCAAGCGCAAGAAAGAGTCCACGGTGAATATAGTCTGCAGGATATCGAATATGGTCGACGCTCTGCAACAGGAAATCGTTGAAACTCTGTCTGATGATCAGGACAAGCAGGCTTACGCGTTTTTTCGTGACGCGTCGCGGCAGACGCAAGTGCGTGCCATCTGCAGCCAGCGTAATGCTCGCGAAGTTTTAATATCGTATTTCGGTATCGAGTGCTCCGGGGGGGAGGCGGTGTCCATAGGTAAAAGAAGACTGGCCCGAAGCTCCCAGGAAGACACGGCTTCGGAATCATCCAGCCCAGACAGCGATATCTTGTTTCCTTAATAAACGGAAACGGAACGTAATCGTATTATTTGTTTCTACCTTTAAGAATACTACCCTCGTTCTAAATACTCGAAACGGCGCGGGGCGAGAGGAGACGGAATTCGAGGATCTGCACAAGCTGAGACGAACACGGGGGAAAGAGAATGGAGGGAATATTTAAGAAGGTATTAAATTCCCCCACCTTCTCTCTCTCTCTCTCTCTCTCTCTCTCTCTCTCTCTCTCTCTCTTCCACCCTCCTTTCCTCGTCGCTCGGATAAGAAAGCATTAACGCTGTACTCTATTCGCGAGTGCTCGATGAGTTCTGAAATATGGAAAGTATCGCGAATTCCGGTTTCAGGTAACAAAGTTCTACTCCCTGCCCCCTACCGCTGCTTGTCGATTCCTGCAAATAAGAAGAGTCCCCTTGAACCGGACAAGGTGGAACCAGTAATATTTCACCGAAAAGCCTAGAATATTCATGTCCTTGGTAACAACAGTAAGGTTATTGGGAAGTCTGAGGTCGGTTAAGTAACATGGGTTTAAACGAAAATATAACAGTAATGTTTAACCGTCGAAAGACCGAAAATATAACAGCAACGCGGATATACATATATGATAATTAGACTGCGGATTTGTATGCAAAATAACATTTTCTAAAGTACTTTTTAAAGACAGGTGCCAATGTAGAAATTTATTTTTTCTCTTAACTATCTCATTGGGTTCAAAGTTTTGTCTTTTATTATATTTCACAGCGCCCTATGGGTTATAAATGCATAAAATCCGCAGGTTAATGATAATCTGATCGATACGAAACTTTTTGCTATAGGCATTGACCACATTCATTAATAAATGTTAATAGATAAATGTGTTTGAACAACAGAAATATTCAGAAATTAACAGAAACATTCGTTAAATAGTCCTCCATCTCATACGCACTTTTTACATTTCGAATCCGATTTTCAAACAAGTTTATTCTACATTTTCAATTTGTTGTTGCAAGGTCATTTCAAGGTCATAGTGTCTTATATCGTTGAGTTTGCATTGCTATGAGCTATTACCATCGATGAACTTTAAAAACCTTGAAGATAACAATCAGAAGATCTGTTTATTTGCCTCATTGAACAGTACCACTTTAATCCTTACCATTTTCTTCTATTTTCAATCCTGACACAGATATTTTGGTGTTCTGTTTTTCGTGAATCACTTTGTATACATATAATGGAAACTGTATTGCGACACTTTTTTAAAAATATAATTTCGTGAATTGTTAGATTATGTCAAAACTTTTTATTAGTTCACTCTATATTCAATTGGAAGAAGCTCTGGAATAATATATTTCTTGTGTTTATACATTTTTTATTTCGTTCAAGTTACCTATTATAGAAGACCTTTGTGTGCAAATACTTTTTCCAAACACTATCCATAAGTATACAGAGTGGGGTAATAACTATTACCACGTCAGGTATCTTCGAAACTGTAAGGTTCACAGAAATATTTGTTGAACCAAAATTACACAATACGAAGAAAACCATCCAATGGCGCTAATAGTTTTTTTACAGGTGGATGTAATTTGGATATTTCAACGTCACCTACATTTTTTTAAATCGGTCGGTATGCTTTTGGTTCCATAAAATTATAGAGGATCTTAAAACGAGTTCAACGACCTATACATAAGGTCATTGAATGTCATAGAAAGTAGAGAAAAGCGATAATGCTTACGGTTCACTTCACTGAAAATATACTCTGTTTGAAGGACACCTTAATAAGTTTGCAGAATAAGATGAACATGATAAAAGTAGTGTCGTATCGGTCAACCGGGCACGATGTATCCGTTTGAAGAGCCAGTCGGTATGCATCTTATTTATGGCGAATGGTAAGGAAATTCTGTAAGTGCAAAAAATTGTATGCAAAACGATATCCACATCGGTCTCAGCCTTCGCGTTCGAACATTTAAAAATGTGTGTGATAAACTTAGACAAACCGGTAGTTTAATTGTAAATGTGAACACCGAAAGCGAGGAACGAATGAAGAAATTGAAACAGGTGTGCTAGCAAGTGTGGCTATAAATCCTCGTATTAGTTCGCGACAAATTGAACGCAAATCTGGCATTAGTAGGAGGAGCGTACTACACATTTTGCACCGTCACAAATTTCAGCCGTCCATGTTAGTCTTCACCAACCATTACAGGATAACGACTTCATGAATCGCGTTGAATTTGGAAGCATTAGATACAAAACAATGAATTATTTCTTCATATCGTCTTATTTACTGATGAGGCAACATTCACATATCACGGGAATGTTAATTTGCATAACATGCATTTATGGGCAGCGGAAAATCCACATTCGCTGCGGCAGGCTGAACACCAGAGACAATGATCTGTGAACGTATGGTACGGTATCACAGGTGATAAAATTATTGGTCCTCATTTTATCAATGGAAATTTGAATGACAAATCTACGCTAATTTTATTAAAGATACATTGGGTCCTCTGATAAAAGAACCATGTGGTATCAACATAATTCATGCCCAGCACATTATTTATTGATTGCGCAAAGGGAAGTCGATGAAAAATTTCAAAATCGTTGGATTGGATGTAGCAGTGCAATATACACCTATAGATTTCTTTCTATGGGGAACATTGAAAGATAAAGTGTACAACGATGTACCAACTACACCTCAAGACATGCAACAGCTAATTATTGCAGCCTCTGCGTCAGTAAATTCTGACGTTATAAGACTTGCACGTCAATCGGTCATAAAAAGAATCCAGTGTTCTATTGATAGTGATGGTCATCATTTCGAACTCCTGCTATTATCTTATGTAATAGGTCGTTGAACTAATTTTCAGCTCCTCTATCATTCTACGGAAATAAAACCATACTGTTCGATTTAAAACAATGGAGGTTACCTTGAAATATTCAAAGAACCTCCACCTGAAAAAAACTATTAGCGCCCTCGGATGGCTCTCTTCGTACTGTGTAATTTTGGTTAAATGAATATTTCTGTGAAGCTTATAGTTTCGAAGATATCTGAGGTGGTAATAGTTATTGTCCCACCCCGTATTACATTAGCAAAAATGGCTTATCGAAGCTTATTATTTCACTGCTATATTGAATATCATCTATTAACGCATTGAAAGTCTCTATTATCTTATTATTTGTGGTGGGTTAATATGTATTGACCTGGTATCGGCTAGGTCAGGATTAAATTACTCCTTGGTCGAAGTTTCTTTCTCTATCGGAGTGGTCGCGCGCGTGATTACCAGGACATAAATGCTGTCCCCCCGCTGCGATATTCTTGTTGAGAATCGTAGCGAGAGCAAAACGTTCTGAGGTCATTGAATGGGATACCGGAGTCAGGTGTTGGGCTGCGAATCTGAAGGGAAACGCGTTAACAGGTGTTGTGCTCCGGGTAATAGTCGATATATCATTAACTGAACCTACCTGAACATGCGCATACTAGAAAGGAAAAGCGTGCGCTCGAGTTTTTCCGAATGTTCAGATGATACGAGGAGACAGTCGAACTCTTCAGCTGGTAACAGCTGGCTGATGGAAACATGTTTCCATTCCTATACATAGAACTATTCTTCGCGTCCTAGATACAATTCTTAAGTCTATGAGAGACTCGTAATTGGATTCTTTTGATAAAAGTAGAAGAAATATTCGAAAATTCACCCTTTTTTATTACGCTTCATATGTGTATGTGAGCTTCACACTTTTCTACAAATATTTCGAATATCCAAGGTTTTCAAGATTTATATTTTTCCATTGTGCTATTTATTTCTTTCGAATGTTACCATACGCTTTGTATATTTTATTTTCAAGACGTTAATACTGTAACTGGAGACACATTGGATATGATACATACGAAAAATATTATTTCATTTGACCTAGCTTACCAGCTCAGTAAATGTGAGATCATTATCGGAAAGTTCGTTTATATTTTGAGCGCAGTGTCTTATTACTTTTTTTCTAGAGAAATAATAGTTCTTTCGAGTTAATGTTCACACACTGTCTTCAAGATACATTTTCAATATGTCCTTTGTGCAAGGTCCTCGTCGGCTTTTCTTCGTTCTTTTTCTGAGAAATATGAATATATAAAATTACGCTATATTAAACGTATGAATGAAACTATGTTATTGCAAGTCGGAAACTTTACAGTATGTACTCTATTTATCAAATATTGCAGTGTTAGATGATCATTCATTCAAATTATTGAAACAGTAAGAAATTTCATAGAAGGAAAATAGAATTCCATAGGCACCCAAAAATATATTGACAAGACTTTGGTCGGGTGAAATACCTCTGACGCGACGGGTTTTTTCACTTAACCCCTTGCCTCCTAACATCGAGTCAGACTCGTGGTAACGATATCAAAATGAATTCGACAAACAGAAGCATTATTCGTTTTCTTTGAGTCAAAGTGAAATTCTAGTTTGTTGATATTAATATTTAACTTTTAGAGTAAATGTACAATTGCGATAAGTACACGAATTTTTGTTTGTTTCCGGGGAATTATTGATGATAAAGTAATTCTGGAGACTGCAGATATCAAGGAAATCATAGGGCAAGGGATTAAAGAACGCGCTGTTCAACTGACTCACGAGTTTTATCAATTCAAGTCAATTATCTTATTTTATTTGATTTCTTAGTTTTCACTGGGTGATTAATGAAGCTCGTCTGTCAGCTAGGAATTGGCTGTTCGAGTAATATAATCCATTGATCGCAATTTCCTCATTCTTGATTTTCATCTTATTATTAGTTTGGCATCTAGAATCCACACAGTGAAAGTGTGCCACATTATTATTAACAGCCCGTAATGTAGTCGATTAATAAGAAGACAGCAACCAGTAAACGCCATTAATACAGACAAGCCGAAAAGAAACAAAACTGGAAGAAGAAATATCGTCTCTATTTGCGAGATTTTGCTCTAGTGCCATTCTCTGTTGATATCAGCGTTGCCAGAAGACGGAAAAAATGGCCGAGTATGGACAAAGTGACGTAATAGGAAGTAGAAAGGGGGGGAGTATTTTTGTGTTGGGGTGGAACATTATGCGTTCGTTCATAGTAGTATTAGCATGGTATGCACAAGTCGTATTAGTGTGTAGCTCTATGTGACGTCACCTTGTCTCTATGGTAGGGAACTCTCCTGGCAACACTATGTAGTTGGTTACTTTTAATACAAGATAGAGTCATATGACATCTTGCGCAAGCGCGTCGCTGCTCGGTCACGGTCGGCCAGATTATAGTGCTGCACCCTTCGCCGCAGAGCCGAATGGGTCACTGTTTCCCACAGCAGCTGAGAGGACCGATTAACAAGAAGCTGTCGTCCAACACCGGGATCGCGGTTGTATCAACGAGCAATCCCTTCCGCTATATCGTGCAAATAACTTCTACATTACGTACCCGGCGTGTCCGCTGAAAAGAACCGCCGATGTCGGCTGAAGTCTCCGAATCGGGCGAGTGAGTTAACGATTACAAATTGGCTGGCCGATCGGTACCTATTCCCGGATTAATAGAGCGATAAATAATCAGAAGCTGATTACCAGAAGCAGCGAAAGCGGTACAGAGCCCCGACGTTGTCGACGAAACTGTAAGAAGTCGTCGGTGGCGAAAAGGGGAGACAAAATAAGGGAACAGGAAGATTGGGTGACGGTGGTCGCTCGGTGAAAGGGCACGGGGGGAAAAAGAAGAGGAGAGAAGAAAGTCCAAGGATCGGTACGACGATTCCTTAACGGCCAATGAATCCCTGCACCCGCGATACACCGACCCCGCAGTGAGGAGCTGGTCTTAAGTTATACCGGGAGGAACGTAAACCCGTAAACGTGCCCGAGGCCAACATATTACGCGCATTAATTCGCCGTGCTTGACGTGGAAGGCGATTCGTAATACGCGGCCGAGAAGAGGGACACCAAGAGCAAGCAGAAGAAGGGCCCGGGCATAAGAGAGGCGCGCAGGAGGCGACAGATACCGAGGGAGAGGGCTCCGGTGCGATCCTAGTTTATAACGAGATCGGTAGGGCCACATCCGATATGTGTATACGCGGCGTTGGATTTCTCGGTAATTATAAACTTAGATTCCAGTAAATATTCACGTCAACCCTGGCCGACGGCGATTTACGAGATTAACCGAACCACGAGGCTGGATGGGGAGAGGCGCGAGGAAAAGAGATGGGATTTAAACACGTTTTTTGACGGTCGGCCAAACCGAACCGAGAGCGATGCAAGGTGCACGGATGAACGTAGAATTGTCTTTGTAGCACCCGCCTCTGACACCGGAGTACGTTGCCTTGGGTCGTATCTTGTGTTCAAGGAAATTGTACTTTTTCACGCAGGTGACGTACCTTATATCGCTTATTATACCGTCTTGACGTAAACATTACCTAGTAAGCTGTCATACGTTTTTTGTTCAGTTTACGCAACCTATTTTCTTGTCCACTTATTGCCCCGCCCGGATTTAAGTATAGGCGACTAGCGTCGACTGCTTGATGTCTGAACTTGGAAAAGTTAGGAATTATCTTATTGACAAGACTACCCTTTAGGTTAAAGAAATTAAATAATTAATGATTTTCTTAAGTAACTTCTTTGAAGGTGCGAATTACATTTTATTAGACGTCTGCAGGACGTGATGCGAATGTCCATATTTCTCTAACACATGATTACACGTGTTTATCTATTTACAACACTTAATTAAATTATAAACGCGGGTGGATTTTCTTAGTGATTACATTGTTTACTTTCACTTTCATTTAAATTGTGAATTTTCTATTGCTTTTAGTATTTCTAATTCACCCCCTAAAATTGTATTTGAACAAACAATCGCAATTTAAATAATAATTGAAATATCCTAATTTTTCAAATGCATTATCTATTCCTGTCTATTGTAAATATTACATTTATCGCCTCGTTTAGTACGCCATAAATTCTTTCCAGAGTATGTATGACAATTCTGGCATGGGCCATAATTGTCTCACAATCAGTCATCCAGGGCGCTGTTATGTATATGGTAGAACGTTTAAAGATTAATTGAAGTGTTCAGCATCCTTTTGTACAACTATTAGACCATTGTATAATTCCATACTGAAAGGATGATGGTGGTTTGAATAAAATTCATCCATGATCCTCTATTCATGCATTTCCGCTCGTATTTCAAATATTAAAATTACCATCCGTTCCATCGAAATTGTCAAATATCCTATCCCGATTCTCATACATAGCCCATAATACATGGCTCGGCGTATATTTGCAAGAAGGGGGGCATGGGAACAAAGAGTATTCACGGCCCGATTAAAACAAAGACGCGAGACCGTCCCGCTAACCGACGTCACGGAGCTACTCGAATGAACGCCGCTAGACCGTGGACGTTTATAATACCATGGAATTAATCTATGCCCGCGTTGGTAATAATAAGGAAATGTTTCAATCTCGATGATGTATAGCGCACGATGCCTCGTGCGTTCTACAGTTGGGAAAAGGGGTCTTCGTTGGTTCCAAACGACCACGATTGTCGCTGCGAAGCGATCAATCTCGTCAACGAGTCGGGGATTCAGATCAGGAATCCCTTTACGACGATTACCATCCGGACGGGAACAATAAAATCCACAAAATCAAATGGCGTCGATTGTCGCGGTGATTAGAGAAACAGAATCTCCTAGCGGCGAGTGATTTATAGAGCGTAATTGCCTTTCGTTGCGCAAAATACCGTGTGAAACGATGTGGTGCAGAGGCGACAGAAACTTGAAAGACTATTTTACAATGGGCTAATCTTTATTAGCGACACGTACGTACGCGTAAAAAATTCTAATTGTTCTGTACTCTGGTATAGTATTCTCTCTTTATATACGGTTGCGTCATCGCTAATGTCATACCTTAGAATACATTTTTGTTACTTAAGATTGTCGATATATTTACCGTACCTATCCATTCTTTTCTTGGAAAGAATTCCTAAGTTGATGTATTATCCACTCAGCAGCAACATGTAACAAAGTTAGACAGTAGGATCAGAAACATTCTGTTGTATATCCTCTACAGAAATATAATTTTTAACATAATGATTATAACATATACAGTGTTTCTATTTAATTCTGAATTATTCATGTATAGCAATAGTGTATAAAAAATTTGTATATTCTCTCATTTTAGTATTCTATGGTATAAATATTACATATTTTACTAGTGTACAGTCCAGGACATTCATTGTAACTCTGAGGACTCTGAGGTTATGTCCTGAGATTAACAATAAATAAATTTATATATGTATACATATACACACCATCCTTCTGATGTTATGTATATTAACAACAGTTTGATTTCGCAACTCTTATTACTCATATATTTATGGATATGTGGTATAGCTATCGTTATTAAACTAATTTACAAATTTGTATTAATAAAACATGATTATAAATAAATTCGTAATATTTCATTAAATTAACATTCATAGTACACGACGGTCAATTTTATTGCTACCGAAGATTAATGTACACCCCTTTCTGCTAAAGCAGTACGAATAATCTTTGAAAAAGTACAGATTTATGAGTCAACTAATTTCATTATTTATATACTACAACATGATTCACAAAAATCTGTTGAAAAATGTAGTGTTATAAATTTAAATATTATTTTACAGAAACTGGAAACTAATCACTGTCACTGTTTTGGCAGTTGTAACGTTAATTATGTTATCGAAATCTTTTCAAGTCGCCGGAACCTTAGTGCCGTCCTAAGATTATGTTTCTTTCGAGTCTCAAACTCTTTGTGCAACTTGTTATATCTGCGGTTTATTACATTCTTATGTACAACGAAAATTTCATTAAGCGGTTAGACCATTATGATATGTTCAAAAAGTATGTGCCGCATTTTTAAGTAGGTATATCTAAGTGACAAAAACAGTTTTCACGACAGATCGACACATTTCTGAACAGTATTGTATATCAAATTTTTTCAATTTTTCTTTCAAATCAAATAAGACGGTCGAGCGCATACCATGGTGTGAACGCGTGGATGGTGTACGTGATCTCTGATGAGCAATTAACCAAATTTATAAAATTGTATCAATATTCCAATTTTTATCTAACTTCTACGTAAATAAAGGGCCATTTACTTGCAAAAAGATTAATTTTTTGTTTCAAACTGTCGTCATGTTGTTATTTTGCAACGAAACAAATAAGTCCTGATCTAATATTTTATATATGGTCTATCTATCGTCTGAAAGCACAGATTCAATCATCTAGAACTAACTTAAAACATAAATTGAATACGTTTGAAAACACGAAAGAATCTGTACACGTTGAAACAACACAAATTATTCAATAAGACGATGCTACGTCCAGTTTCTCACAACCGAAAATCCTTTATAACAACAGGCGTAAGAACATGATTCGTTGCTTGTGGTTTACGTGCAACGGCCCTCGACGGGATTTCTGATTTATCCGGATAAGTTAGCGGGACGTCATCCCCTCGCTGGCAGCCCTCCCCCGTTGACGTTACCCCCCGTTGGTACGGCGTCCTGCTTCGTCTTTGATAACCATATACGATAGTTGCTTTCTGCTCGTGGGGTGGAAAGCAGAGACGCGCAGCGCGGCGGTTTATCTTCGATTACGAACGTCTTGGCTCTCGGTTTCTTGGCTCCAGATTTATGGAGGGCGATTTGTCGGTAGCGCCCAGATTAGAATTAGTTTGCGGAGCCCCGGGTCCGCGTTTGTTTGCGATCCGACACTGTGTCGGCCTCGTACCGCTCGGGGAGATCGAGATCTCCGTCGAGAAGAGACGTAACCCTTGCTCGCTCGTGATCCGGGTACCAGTTGATCGAAAGCACGGGAAATTAAAATCGTGCCGGTGCGCTTTGCGACGATGAGGAAATCCACGGTATCGGCGTGATCGTTCCTGCCGATGACCTTTCGAAGTCATCGGTGAACTCGATTTATTATCGGCAATGGAACACTTTGCGACGCTTTGTCTTGCTAAGATACGTGCAATGGACAGGTACCACCGACGATTATAATACTTAGCCTTTTCAGTGTTGGTATACATGAGTAGCGCCTGAGTGTGGACATATTCACTTGTTACACGGCGACAAGGCTTCGCGAAATCGAACTGTTGTATGGAGTCGAGTATTCAGCTCACCCGAATTCAAAATCCAGGACCTCTACCTCGTGGATGTCGAACCTGTTATACAACAATATCTAAGTGTGTAATTCTTACTTGGGGAAATTCATTCGTATCTTTATTTTTCGAAACAGGGCGAGTCATCGAAGTTTTTAAGATACCCTGGATCAGCCTACTAACAGTCATATACATACAATATTTCAACGTAGCATGTCTACTGTGATCGCCGTGAAATCACCATATTTGTGATCTACACCTTACAGAAGTACAATAAATACTACGCTGTACTGAAATGTTTGACGGTTCCCTATTCCACTAATTTGTTTCTTTTAACATTGGTCGACATATATGAATAGCTGAAATTGTCATCGAAATATGGTATAGCAATTGATCACCCCTTCAGTTGCTCCACGCCAGCCTCCTGCTGCCTCCATTCCCTTAAAATGAATGTTGGGACTATATGTATACGTATTTCAGTAGCTCGCGTTAGATGTTAATTGTCGCGAGACGTTAGATGGTGATCAACAGCAATTGTGTTTATTTGTTTACTGTGTGAAACGAATAAACATATATTCAACCGTTGATACCATAGCTGCCAATAATAATAATAATTATAGGTACAGTACACAGATAACACTTCTTGGGTAGTTCCGCCCTAGCTAAAGGGGTAATTAAACCGATAAAAGCGAATGTCACTCTTATTTTTCACTCTTGTTGATTATGCTAAACTAAATATATAAATTATAATTAAAATTAATTCGAAATTACAGAAGTATTATTGAAGTTGACTACTGAATAAAAAATCAAGTACTGTGAATTACTAAAGTATTACTGAAGTATTAAGAAGTTATACTTAGTATTATATTCGAAATTACAGTAATGATGATCACCTGAAATGTCTCCGGTATGTTTAGAAGTACGAAAAAACTTTATTTACAGAAGTTGTATGGTACCGAAGGAAACCATAACATGAGATTTCAAAGTTCACTTTGTCTTTTTAAAATGGCATGGTATAATTTTTTATCCCTGGGCGAATAGCGGATGTTTAGACGAGTTCAATAACTTTTACTGAAAGGACAATCAACGTTAGATAAAGGAGTAAAACTATGATCCTTACATCATAAGAGGTTTTAGCGGTTTGTGAACTGCAGTGTTGCAATTTTGCAAACGGTCATACCATTTCATTCACCACCAATGAAAAAAGTGTCGTCCTTTTATGCCATTATTTAATATCAAATGACCTTGTACAATAGGCCATTGAAATCGGCAACATATCCGCGTTATTCTACTAGGGATAGAAAAGTAGAGCATGTCGTTTAGAAAACAGGGACGGCCTTGAAATTTCGGAAAACTCTGCATACATGAAGAAATGATTTAAGTAAATATTAAAGTACGATTTCTTCTAAAGTAATGAACCTACTCTAGTGCAGAAATTTATAATTATTATCCGACCAGCTTAATATATAAATTGAAGTGTAAATGAAAATTTGACGATTCCGAGCGAATTGTAAGATAATATCGATTTAAAAATGACAGTGTAGATTCTTGCATTACAACAAATTGGTGCACTACGAACGCATCATTATGTAACCAAATAGAAAATCTACAAAAAAGATTCAAATGAGCAGAGTTCACTCAAACCGTAAGATCTCTTTAAATTCGGAAAGGCCGCGCTAGCGTATGTACACGGGGCGATGTGTAGGCGTATGTATCGCCCTTTCCGTAGGACTTCGGTAGTTTGCACCCTTCTTCCCGGCAATATTAATATCTCTAATCATTCACCAACCCCTTCGTACCCTTATCAAGGGACACCATAGACGTCGCCTTGATACGTGTTATTCAGATTTATCCCATTTGCCTTCGGGACCGTATTTATCCGTAGAACAAACCAAGTACACGGCCCGATAAAGCGTTTGTTTCGCGACCGGGATTAATGCTGAGCCGTAAATGAAGGGCTCGAATAATTTTTTGTTCCCGCCAAGCCTGTAAACACATCTCCAAATGGTCTTTGGTACATTTCGGTGGATCGAATCTATTATCAGTTTGCGGTGTGAATTGGAGTGAATCGAAGAAGAAAGAAATTCAGAGCAAGCAACATAAACTATTCGCTGTTTATCAGAAGATGGTACAGCGAAACGTATCAAAAAGAATAAAAGCCTATTCGCTTCTCAAATCGGTGACACGGCTTTTTATGACCGTGGTTCCATTCTCGGTCAGGCAAATTATACGTCGACATCGGCGAAACGGGCTGTTTATTCGAGAATTCATCAAGTTGCACGCGCATTTACCAGCTTTCTTTTCATCGACCACGGTATTACGGGCTCTGCAGCGTGATAAGATTGTGTCTGAAGACGGCGGATCATTCATGGGGACATTAAAAGGCGGCAAAGACATATTCCACCAGGCATGGAGATGAGACGAGGGAAGGAGATGTTCGTCCATTTAGCCACCCTCCTCACCTTTGGCCAGCTTCGTCTGGTTATTAATGAACTCGCTGATAGGAAGTGTCCGTCTCCCAGCGAAGAATCGCCTCCCAGAGCAACGCTGTCACGTATTCGGCTTCTATTTCCCTTAGCTAACGCTCTCTATATGCAAATACGTCCAACCGGTCCCTCCACGTGTCCTCTTTCGCGTGTCTCCTTCGCGTATGTATGGAAATGCGTATTATCGGGGCGCGGTGTGTGTTTGTGCATCTTTACGCGGATCCACGCCGGTGTGAGTTGCACGACCTGACTCTTTATAAATTGCGACTTTGATATGCAGTCGCGCCTTTACAGGGGGTAAAGCCGCCCCGGCGTGGCTCACGACCCGTCAAGAGGGAAGCTCGACTGCGTCACAAATTAAAGGG
Organism: Dufourea novaeangliae; assembly: GCF_001272555.1. NCBI lineage: Eukaryota > Metazoa > Arthropoda > Insecta > Hymenoptera > Halictidae > Dufourea > Dufourea novaeangliae. The sequence continues at coordinate 1,489,561 of NW_015373962.1, forward strand.
TTAACGTTGTTACATAACCGATCGGTTATAGTAAAAGAGAATGTGTGTCAGATGATTCAGTTGCGTAACAGTGTATTTATGAAAGTGTTTTATTATTAGGTCGTATAGACGTTTGTGAACACTCCTTTACAACAGGTTTTTTCCATATAAACAAACCAGAGTTAGGCATAATTTCATTCGAATAATACATAATGAAAAGCAGTAAGAGTGTCATTTTTAACTAAACAGTTAATGAAACTAAATAATCGTTTGTCCAGTGTCTATTCATTCAAGAGGAAGTATTAGTATATTATAAAATAGGAATTGCCAAGTTTAATCAATTGAAAATGGCGAAGAACTTTTTTTCTTTTATTCGTTATTCCAAAACTCTTCGTGTAGGTAATGAATTTGACCATCTCTCAAGAAAACCCCGTATATCATGGCATTCTCATAACACGATTTGGCTCTAACATGGTTAAAGAATTGAAAGACGGTATTCCTAGAAAACAGGTTTGCTCAAACACGATTAAAGAATTATGTATTATAGAATAGTTAGTTTTGTTAATTTTTGGAACATAATCTTTGGATGGATTAGATAGAGAGCTTGACCAATATGAAATGTCATTAACCAAATTAAGGGGATTTAAGTCATAATTTTCAGTGTTTCGAATTTATTTAAAAAAATATAAAATGTAACAGTTTGCAATTTTTGCCCATTTTCTGAAAAACAGTATGTACAAATTCATTTACATTTTCAGAATAACTAATCGCACGGTGACAGTTTTTATTTTATTTTACACCCAGAACATTGGATTTCTTAACAAAAATTTTATTTACGCGTAAGAATTATTGTCAGAGTACAAAAATTGTAGGAATAATGTACTTGAAATAAAAGAATTTATTTAAAGATTTATTTAAAGATTTATTTATAGATTTTCAGATGTAGATTGTAAGTTTAAATTCCGAGGAATATGTTCAGGTTCTATCGTCTTCTTTAGACAATTTTTTTTAGTATGAAACTATAACGAGTTATTAGTTGACACGGTGCAATTCGCTTTGGGTAACCAAACTACTCGCTTGGCTGATACGATCGGTTGACTAAAATTCATACACGATGTATTACTGAGATGAACACTATAAATGAAATCGACAAGCCTTACAGTCCGTCTAAGTGTAAGTCTCGCGGGAAAATGGACGGTTTGGAATGAGTCAAAAAACTATATGTACATTGTGTAAAGTAAAAAAATAGATAGTTACAGATGAATTAATATTAGTCATTAATTTTACTGACACTTTTGTGTTTCTCGGTGAAGTTGACAAAGAAAAGTGTCTTTATTCGTTCTTATACATTGCAGTTTAAGAACTTAGAGCTCCCTTCTCTGTTCAGATGAATAGTTTTCCTGCATGCGAGTGTATATTCTGTTAAAAATATTATAGCATCTATAGCATCTACTAACCTGCAAAGCGTAGTAAAATAAAAATTTTAATATAGTCTATTGCCATATGAGTATCATTATGCACGTAGTAGAACCTCTATTAAAGGAAATAAAAGTCTGTCTAATTTTAATTTTTATTCCTTTATCTGCAGCCTAAACTTTTTTGAAAATATCTACGACAACTGTAATTATATTGTAAATACTCTTTATACATTCACATTTTTGATACTGACGTTTTGAGTGGTAGTATATGTATACACACTATTATAAAATGACAATGTTTCACTAAACAATACTTGTGAAGACATACAACACGTTCAACTATCTAAAATTTTCTATGCATTTCTGTGCCTGATTGATCGTTTTATCTAAGTTGGAAGAAGTAATTCATATTTACACAATATTCCACAATCTAAAACAACTGTGCTAGGTCATAGTCCTTTTCTTAACCATACGATAAGTATTCTGATATTTATCTTCATAGGATGTTGAGTGCGTAGTTAACACTGGATAGTGTGTGGTAGGATGTAGGGTGCATGGTTGAAGCTGGGTGGTTTTGTGGTGGCATATTAGGTGCGTGATTAACACTGGGTGGTGATTTGGTTAACGCGTCTGCTCGTTGTATTTGATTTCTACTTTCTGCCAGCCTGAAAACACGCGTTACAGATGAATCTTCAAATTTAATTTCCTTGAAAACGGAACATCAGATGAAAAAACGTTATTTATAAATTTGTGACTTATTTTTTCACGTAAAACCAACCTCCTCCCCGATTGTATCACCCGTCCATCCATAACCTGTGTACAATGAACACTGTGTGTCGAAGGTATAAAACGTATTTTTGCGTATATCTCTACAACTAATATAAGTTATTGAGAATGATGACTTTGACAACATATTTCAAGGTCACTGAAATCGCTAAGGAAGTCAAACTTTTAAATAATTACCGAAATTGTTTTTCCTTGTATCTGAAATTTATTAACTCGGTGAAGGGATTTCGTACCGAAAAAGAATTGTATACAGAGATTCAATAACAAGAGGTTTATCAAAATGAAATAAAACATTTCCTCGATACAGGAATATGAGAGAAACAATGGCTAGCTGAAGCTTATGAGAGAGAATGAATGATATTGGAACGGCGCGGCGGTGGCAGCTGGGTGGCGCGGGCCACACCTGTCGACCTCTTCAAAGAAACAACTGGAACAGATAACAGTTCCCTTCCTTTTGCGTAGTCAAATGCAACGTTGTCTATAGAATTCAACCCATTTTCTGATTCGTATTCGGGGAAAGTGGTTCTCACTTCAATAATAACCTTCCTGTTCGACCGATATCGTGGGTAGTTTGCCCAGAAATTGTAGACCAAGTATCTGTCTGCACTTCAGGGTTGTAAAAGTTTAAATTTCATACATTTTCCATCGTTATATTGGCACTACAAGATTAATTATTCTGTATACATTCAATCACCTAGATAATTTATAAAGAATATAAATCACATGGAATAGAATATTTCATGTCATTTTTCGAGTGTACAATTACCATTATATCTTTATTTTCTAGTTACAAAAATGTTGATGAAAAGTTTCAAGAAACTCCAATACTTTCCTAAGAAAAGTAATAAAAATGACTTACTTTCATTGGAGAGATAGGGGTAACGCATGAAGACCATTTAATGTATCCTTTCTACGTTCGACCTTCACGAATATCAAATGATTTTCACAAACGATGCTTTAGGAACCACCGCGACTCTATTCGATAGGGTGACCTGCGTTGATAAAGGCCATCCACCAATCATGGTCTCGGTTAGAAGTACATTCGGTCAGAGGTGTACGTTTTAGACGCGCGAATGGCTGGCTCTATTAGAGTCGCCATAAGTTACAATTAGGTCAGTTGGGGTGCGTCCTTCTAGGTGTAGGTGTCGACATTCGGGGGTGTGAGGAAATTCCCAGGATGGTGAAATCGGAGGCACGGACCTGACGAAGAAAGCCGATAGTGGATCTTGGAGATGCTGGTCTATACTGATTTAGAGCTGGTCTAATTTCGGCGTTGCAACACCTACTGTCATGCCGTCTATAACGCATAAATAATTACCACTTAGCTCCTTTGTCGTAACGTAGCCACAGTCTCCCCTTCGGCCGAGCAACGCTCCTTTGTCCGGCTGAAATCGTTTACGACCGCAAGATTTATCGACTGGTAATGTCTGGCCTGCCGGAATCATTAATGATCGATAATTCATGGCCGTTAAGACGCTTCTGTTTTCGGGGAAACATTGACCGCGATCGAAATAGAAGATAAAAATAAGACGTACACTTGATACATCCGAAGATATTTAGTCGAAGGATTTTCAATGAAAGATGTTGTCATGACAGGTTGCTATTTTCCTTGATATTATTTGATTAATTGATATACAGGTTATATTGTTATTTTCCATCAATTTTGTTTGATACAATTTTCTTCTGATTAGAGGTTACATCATTTTTTTACTTGTACTTTCTTCTAAATCTTACAACCATTTAAATTGCTTTAGTCTGGTGAGCAAATTTTATGTAGCTAGGTTAATGGTACGTAATGTACTTCAAAATGTATTAATTAAGATTACTAAAATTTGATAGAACGGCAAATATTTTTTCGAATAACTTTGAACTGAAACGAAATAATTAGTTTCGAATTTTTACATCATAATTGTGCAATGTCTAAATTCTAGATTGTCCAACACTACGTAAGACCAACCATTGCGGTGTGTTAACAGGGAAATACGTAATTCCAAACTTGTGACCAATATTGTGTATATTAGACAAGAATTAAATTGGCACTCTTATAAATCAATCATATTTGATCAATTAATATTACCTAGAATTCATAAAGTATACTGCGAATTTATTATTATTTAAAACTAAATGTTTAAAGTGAGATTTAAATAACATAAAATTAAAACTGTTACGAGAAGAGTCTGAATGTAACTTATTTATTTATGTAATGCTTTAAACCAGATGTTGTTTATGTAACAAATACAGTAGTTTGGATAGTACACAGTTTCGAATTTATAATTTATAATTCTGAATGTAATGTTTGAACTGTGGACTTTATGCGTTTGAAAAATAAACATCGCGCAGAATTAGTTACATTTTTGTTTCATTTTTAATTTTACAAACTTTCTAGTCAATGAAACAAATTTCGAATCGAGTATGGTTTTTGTAATGTGGCTTATTAAAACAAGAATTTCGAGAAACGTTCACACTCCAGTCGCGAGACCTTGGTGTTTAAAATAAAATGGAATTAAACCCTAACGGCCCGAACAGAATCAAATATCGCGAACAAACTGATCCCATAACAATTATATCCTCAAAAGGATGAATTAATATTTAACTGCGCGTGGCAGCAAACACGCGGAGTCATCGTTCACCGTGAACGAATCGTTGCGTTTACCAAGGAAATCGGTATAAATCGCCTGTCGACTAGCGTCGTTGTAGTCCCTATCCTCCTTCCACGGCAAGGACCCAAGATAAATTAAGTTGAATCGAGGCGAATCGAGGATCGATGCAGGAAAACACGTTGACGTCCCGCTGTTTTACGGCGGCCACGTCTTAACACGTCCCGTCGGGTCTCAGGCTGTCCATTAAAAGTATTTACTGCATATTATTACCTTCACTTGCCTGATCGTTTACGATCGACGATAATAAAATAATTATAACTCGGTGTCGTAAAACGTTTACGGGGGACCAACGACGTACATACACCGTGTGTTCCCTTAGGACATCGCGTTCTCCAACCTGAGCTCTTTTTCTCCGCGTATACCTTCGCTCATAGGCGAGACGAGAATCGTGGTCGGCTGTAAAGATAACGAAATGCCCGGTTATCTTAACGCCCGTTTGGATTTTTCACCTGGGACGATTATTCCCGGTGGAACAAGACGGTCGTCGATACCCGTGGATCGAACGGGCCCCGCGTGGTTCACGCTGAAAAATGCATCGAATAGCCCGGCGTCACTTGACTCGACCGTAAAACGGTCTGTAGACGCGATTCTAAATCTCTTTGTATCTTGGCGTTGATTCGTGCTTGAAAAACGAAGGAGGGTACAATGCCTTTAGATGAAACTTGATGGCATTGTAGCGGACAGCAGCGCCGTACACGTCTTTTAGTCGAATACAACGTTGTTTCGATACGAGCTTGTTCTTAAGAACTGGTAACGAGCTCTAATACATAGTATAGGTGATATTTTTTTGCAATTGGTTTCTCTTTGTCCAGATTATATAAACAACTTATCAATTTACATAATCACTAACTCTCCAGCTTCCACTTTGTATTTTATCATTATTTATTGTAATTTTCAGTCTAATTTTCACTGATAGATGTCTTGTTCGAAGTAGGCTTAATATAACCCATCTTTTATACTACTAGAGTTCATGTTGAACGAAATGCTTAGAGTATAGCACAAAGTTATAATACATATAGTAGGAAGTATAGTAGGTCATCCCATATGTTCCATGGTTTTCCTCAGACTTGAATTGAAAATAGTACAATTCAACGTGATTGTCAATCATCTGTTAGGTGTACGTAGTATCTGAAATAGACACCAGCTAGACCAATTGATTCAATTATCAGATGCCCTTAAAGTGGACGTGACAAAGGAACATAGTTAGGGATCTTACGTTATGTGAGTGTAAATGAGCTCTTAATGGGATACGTTGTAGAGCTGCATGAAGACATTTTACGGGTTACAACTGACAATGAATAAAAAGTGACTATTAAAGAATTGGTGCAGAAGTGTAAATATATTAATCACCAATGACTAACAAAAACTTGTTCTACCATTCTACTATAGGATGACCTAATAGAATAAAAACATGAAAAAAATTAAAAAAGCTTCGAACATTAGCTGCTAAAACGCTACAACATTTATGGAAATGATTTTAAAGATGAAATGTTTGGAAATATGTATGAAAATTAATTATATACCGTGCTGAAAGTATTTACTCTATTCAATTTATAACATTCACAGTCATCATGCAGAGCTTGTTTCCACAGTCCTTGCTCCACACGTTGCATTGCGTTTGAATAAAAAAAAAAAAAGAAGCGCTCGAACCGATCGTAGATTTCCCATTTAAGTCCATAAATTACGGTTTGTCGGTGTTCTCGTTTTCTTTGTTCGTGAAAATTTTCATGGCCGTTCGATCCAAGAAGCATCGTCGAGGAACCCCCTGCCGCTCTATTCACAATCACGGATTTGATTTAGCGATGAAGAGGCAATATAATGTCTCTAACGAGAATGTGGCATAAGGATAAGGGTACGAAACGAGCGGAAAGGAGCGAACGGGTGGAACGAGGACAGCGCATAATGTCATAATGCCAAACCAACACAGTCTCCGCTCGTCAGTATCTTTGATTAGAGGCTCCGTCCTCCTGATTTGCTTCTAATAAACTCATGGAAACCGCCGGGAGATCAGACTACGCGGCGAAACGACCGATCACGTGATTCCTGAAGATCTATCCCGGAGGGCCGGAGGGTGACCATTTTTATCGATAAGCTTGATGGCATTTGGAATTATTAGAAGAGCAAAATTACGAGGGGATTGGAGATAGTAGACTGAATATCGAACTGACTGGCTGATCACAATTACAAGGATCCAAGATTACAGGGATTTGTCGAGTTTCCTCGATACTTGACCCCTTTGTGTTGGTCGATTAGTGGCCGCACGTAAAATAGGTGCCCCGTTTGGTTGGTCCTCAAAGAAAGTAATACTCTACAGGGTGTCCCATGTAACTGGAACTAAATTATATCTTTTAAATGATAGGAGGATCATTTTTAATGGCTTTAATAGTCAAAATAATCTCTATTTTGTTTTAAACTGAACTATATATTTTTGTGTACATATTAGTTGATGTGTTTGTTATTCTTTATAAAGAAGCACGAATGTCTCATGTCGAGAGTAAATAATTTAAAAGATATTTTAACTGCAATTTTACAACATTACATTTGGTTCAGAGAGCTCGGAATGTTGACAAAACTTGAAAAACGCATTTCTTGTTAGAAACTAATAAATAGAAAATATTTATATACTTTTAGTATTTATGAATATAATTTAAGATGAAAATTTCTTTGAATCGTTTTTGTATCTTTTTTTGTACGTTATACATACATTGTATGGCATATTGTCTGATACAGAATTACTTTTTAATTGTCATTTTTTAAATAAAACATGAAAATATTTTATAAAAAGGTAGACGAAATACTACACTTACTTACCACATGAATATCTGCAGTAGTCGGATTTGTTGATCTCGTAATTGTCATGTGTGCTGACATTGGTTGAATTAAATCCACTATGTGATGAACTTTACACTGATTAAAAAATATAAACTAGACGACTTAAAACGAAATAATTTTTACCATCGGAAAGAGTGAAATATTTGTTACAGGAATCATGTATAATGTCATTTTTTTTTTAAAGTGTCAGGATATACATACAGGTGAATTGGGTCATGCTTTTTAAGTATCCCTTACGTGATATTTTCAATTTTATATTGCAATATTACTTTACACACATTACTTATGTATATACATCACGATAAAAATTTGAATAATATTAGTTAAACCAAAACCAAGCAGTTAATGTACATAATTGGTGCTGACTCAGTGATCTTAAAAAACTACAATTTTGAGGTTCAGACATAACAGTATTTTATAAATATGGACTTACAAATATAAGGAATAAAAGGTTTAATATGTAACTCCCCAGGAATTAACCCTTAAATGCATGATTTATTTATTTTTCGTGAAAAAAGTATATTTGGTAGACATGTATATGCTAATGCAAGGAAAAATAAAGAAAATTTTTTTTTATAATTTTTAATGGCGTTTTATTAAAAAAAACTACCCGTTGCAGATATACAACAGCATGCATGTACCCGACATTAATGTTTACAATTTACCTATGAAAACTTCGGAAACAATTCTGGGCTTTAGTAAGGCAAAGGGCTGTTACCATATTGTATGTACTTACCTTAAAAAATCAATTTATTACACAGCAAAACAAAACTGCAATTCTGACCTCCAACAAATTTCCGAGAATCTTCACTTTGTCAAAGCAAAAGTGACATTTGACATTCGCGAAAAAAAAGGTGTTACCACTCGATAAAATATAATGTCCGTGAACGTGATAATTCTACAACGACATGCATTGAGCATATACCGATGAGTTTGAGGTGGTTTGAACGGTATGATGCAGTTTCGCAATGACATACATTTAAGGGTTAAGGCTACATACACTTCACAGCAAACCGTCAATAATGCGTTAATATCGCATCGTTGTTTATTTTAAGAAGTGAAATGAAAAAAAAATGTATAAATAATTTGGAATGTTATCTTTTTACAAAACGATTATTTTCCGAATAAAAAAAGTGATAACCGAATGGTTAACGACGAATTATATTGAATACCGTGAACGACATAGACCGAACCGAAATATTAGGTGGAAAGTTGGCGGCGAGCAAACTTACGCCTGCAATTTCGTGGCTGGAAGTTCCAATACCCCGGTCCGTTTTTTTCCGCCGCTTCGAATCTGAATCCTTGGAAAGCGAATGAGCCTCTTTCGAGAAGGGAAACGGAGAGTGGGTTGACGGCTGCTCGAAGGCAGCATTATATACACTGGAAATACCTCCCGCTGGCTGCAGAAATCACTGGCGGGACTTAATAAGCGTGGAAAGAGCCGAAGAGATAGAAGATAGCTAGCTGGATGATGCGAAAACTTTGCTATATTAGCCTTTAGCTTTGGCGATCCGTACCGCTTTTGCCGCGCCGCGGAAACTTGCGGGATACGGTCACGCGTACCGACATATTCTCGCCGCTTATATCGAGCCAACTTCTCGTGGAATATGCTCTCCCCTGAGTTCCGACGAAGAAACGAAGTATCGTTGACGTATGGCAACATTCGAGTCAAAATGGAAGTTGTAGCTCGATGAAACAAGCATAGAGATTTATAAGGAAACGTGGGATGCTGAATGATGAAACTATTTGAGTGTCCAATAATACGGTTCGAAAAATTGCTGAAGCATGTAGGTACATATAAGGACGTGTAACACATTCAATGATATTTCACTGACGAATGCAAACTAATTTGGTATTGGCCTCATTAGTATGATGTACATCGCAGAGTTTACTAGAAATATTAAAAAACGAAAGGGACATTAACCCAAATTTATTAACGACTAGACTGTTAATCTTGTATATTTATAGTGTAACAAACTGCCAAAATTCATCACGAAAATTTCATATATAAACTTGATAGAAGCTTTAACCATAACTGCATACGCCCGTGATATGTGTATGTATTTATACAGACATGACTGATCAGCAGATTTGTGCCTGCCCACGACTGTCTCGGACACAACCGATACGCTGGCTGCTTGGCGGTTTGCTTACTTTAACCATTGATCTCTACGGATTTAAGTTACGATATCTTATACTAAAAAATATACATTGCCTTTCGAACACTGTGTCCTGCGTGTTCAACGAATAAACAATAATAACTTCCACAGTTTTTGTACTAATACCTCTCATCAATTTAGTCTTTGACCTTTGAATGAACAGGGTCAGTAACCTTCTTTTTTATAGTTTCTCCTTTTCGATAATTTGATGCTTTACTTCTATAATTTTTAAGTGTTATTTATTATTATAAGAAATGTAAATATTTGTAAGAAAAGTACATAATGTGTGTTTATACTCCCTTTCTTAATTTTGCTAAAAGTAGTTCGTATAACACTAAAAAGGAACAAAACGTGACACAGTAGTTATAACAGCATACATGATAGAGATCATTTTATGCAATAAAATTTGCATCATTTTTTACCAGCAAAGTGAAGAAAAACTTATACGTTAAGGGAGTAATGGAAAAATTGACTTTATATTTGAATCCTGTATCTGCAAATTAGCTCATGAAATTCAAAAATTGCATAAATATACGGTATTCGCTAATCAGTTTATATAGGCGGGTTTTCAATAGCTGAAGCACTGATGGTTGCGGAGAACCCTTGTTGAATTAATGTGACTAAACCATTCGAAAACAGCTATTACTTAATAATTATTATTTAGTTGCTCCAGATAGGGATCGATGAAGAGCATCTTTTGAAGCAAAAAGATCGAAAGTTTTTCTACATTTAATTCTAACGTCTTTACCAAAGTTTTGTCGATTTATTTGGACGAGTAACACTAAATTATCATACGTTGGATTAGAAATATTTTAACTGTCAAATCTGCGGTATAAACTGGAAGTACTAGGTCCATAATTTATCGCCGGCCTAATTTTCAAATTCATCTAAAGTGATTTCGTTACCAACTTATTCTACATAACATTTGACGTAATAATAGTACCTTTTTATTACAAAGCAGATTAACGTAAAATGAAATCACAGAAAAGAAAAGAAATAAAATCCAAACAATGAAACATGATTCGTAGCCCAAAGAACGAGATTCACTTCCAGAGTTAATTTTGTATTTTCCTAGTGTAAAAGAATGTATCACCCATATATTTATTTAAGCTGACCCAGTTTCAGTCAGAAGCTTCGATAGTCTTACAAAACGAGCATCTTTCGAGGCTTCGCAGTATCTGCGATTCTTAACACTGCTTCCGTTTCAATGTGAATGAAATTCCCCAGTCCTCCTCTCTTTTAAATCCGCGAATCCCACGCGGCTCGCGTTTAAGAGGTCACGGGAGAAAAAGGGAGAGAGAGAGTGAGGGAGGGAGCGAGGAGGATCTTGACTCGAGCCAGACTTTATCAGACGCCTTTTTTCCTCTCTCCCATTCTTTCCGTTCTGCCAGTGGCAAAGAGTTAATGAACGGCGAGCACTCTCGCTCTCGGTGTTTGATGCACTGGCGTCTTGGCCCACGCGTCACCATAATTACGTCGTGCACGCACGCGTGTCCCATACTGCGTGATCGGAGTGCCAACTGTATTCTCGCAGCTCCTTCTGGCTTCGCTTTCATGGGAACGATCGAATCCTCGTCAGAAAACAACGTTGCCTTCCGATAGAAAGAACTACGAAGCATTATTTTAATAAGCATTTAAGTTACTCTCATTTAATTCTGTCGTACAACATCTGACAAGGAAATGTTTTTTTGTTGTTACACCAGAAAATGAAATATCTTGTTTGGGTGTTTTGTAGTTCACCTAGCCTTTATTAAAATTGGAAAACCGTAGGTGCCCGTTTTTTTATTTATCCAAGATACGTGGCACCATAGTTGGTAAAATGATCAATATATGTATTGTATCAAATGATGAATTAGAATAAAACAAAAATGACTGATTCTATTTGATTTTTTCATTACAAGTACCCTTGAAAAATCAATTCCTTCTCTAAAGAAGTGTGTTGTGAATATTATTATGATTTAATATACTAGAAGCGACATTTGTCGTTTCCGAGATTCACATGAGTGTAAAACCGAGTAAGTCGTTCACGGATAGTTGTATCAAATAGATCAAGTATTCGAACTATGTATTGTAAAATATTAGTTATCTTCACAAGTCTACTGTTTCTTTTTGCTTGAAATAAATATTACTTATATTATCACAATAATAGTGAAAGACATAATCCAAATTTTTAAGGTCTACTTCATTTAATATTTTTACCAACTTTCAAGTCCTGTACCTTGGTTAAATAAAAAAACCGGTCACCTACAGTTGTTTACTTTTAATAAGAGTTAGGTGGATTACAAAGCGCATAGAAGATTTTTCATTTTCCGGTGTAAGAACAAAGAAACGTTACCTTGTAAGATAAATAAATTCTGCCACGGCCCTGCAGGCCCTTCCTCCTCGTGGATGATGGCAGCTGAAAAAAATACGTGTAAAATATTTTCATTTCTAACGAAGTTACCTTAAAATCGGTGATTGTCAGTTCTGTACGATCCCTTCTCCGTCTCATCTTGATGATTCTTCTACATATGACTCCATTCTGATTTGAACGTGTTCTCATATCTTTATAAAACTTTCTGAATTTGCGAAAAGTATGAACAATCTTTTTATTAACATGTTTTTTTTTTCATTACTTTCAGATATGGTAAATCAGCAGATGAACTTTGAGCTATATAAAGATTAAAAACTATTTAACTTAAGTTCTCAATTATGTATTACATGCAGATAGAGAAAGGTATTCATACACGTTTGGTTTTAATTGACTATACGGTTTCTAGTATGTTATTTACATCAGATCATACTATACTAACTTAGTTTCCAATTAATGTAGGATTGGATGACTATATATAGTTCACGTATTTCTGTTATAAATACGTATCACATTTATAAAGGAACCTTTATTCTTCTTTAATCATTTAACAGTTATTTGCTTCAGAAACGAAGTTCAGGAATGTTTATGAATTAGAAGAAATATTCGTATCCATATTATTCTACAAGTAGTTGTTACAAAGTCAACTTCGCTATTTTTCTTCGATTCGTCTATCATCAACGTTTGTTGATCTGTTCATTAAAGCGTTTAGAATATCCCAGTAAGCGATAATGTCAAAAATGAATTTTTTAATACTATTAATGTTGTAACATAAATCGATAACCATCGCTAAGAAAGATACACAAATAGCGCGATTCAATTCAATAATTTTATATATTTTCTTGTTATATACGCTCACTGTTTTCTTTGCAATACTGTTTTCAGTTTAACAATAATGTGAAAACTATTTGCATCTGTATGTTATACATTAATAAAACGCTAAATTATTATGTATAGTCGGAATGAAATAATTTTAATCAATTTCCGCATAGAAAATTGTATTTTCAATTAATAGTAAGAGTCATTCATGTAAGAATACTTTGTTTATACCTCATATTCTATAAATCTCACTTTGGTGGTTTAGTAAAACATATATTACCAACTCATACGCATTAATCGCCTAGCATTTAGTATGTTAATGGTTTCAATTATATTATACTAGTTCGCGCACACCCTCTTGCGCGGGATGCTTAGTTTGTGAATTACATTTTAGTTCGAAATATATGGTGGCCCTCGGCATGGTGAAGCCATGTACCGTTGTCCATCAGTAGAAAAATTGTTTATACGTACATGAAGTAAAGTTCAAGTAAAGCAGAATGTTTTCTTCGAATAACTAAGTACGGCTCATTGGCAAGGCATATATAGTATGGTTTTCCCGTTTCGGAATATCTGCCAATTTAAAAAAAAGAATTTCAATAATTTCACAGAAAGTTCATTCATCCACCATTTATCCCTGATCACCACTCACTACCAATTATAGCTAATCAACTTTCAAAAGTACAACAAATTCTACACTATATAATATTGTTTTAGTCATAACTTCATTTGCATAATCAACAGACTTCTATTCTAGTCCTGAATATTACGTTACTTATACATACCCAGAAATTCATAGGGAATGGGCCCCTGCTATGGAAGTGCAGTGCAGTGAATATTCGACAAGTGTTCAGAGCTCATGTCGACCGAAGAAGAGTAGAAGTTAAGAATTTATATGCAAAAACTAACAAAAAAATAATTTTGTTTATACATAACGCATCGTGGAAAAGTTTTCTTTTGTTGTAGTATAAGTTCAAAAGACCTGAACAATTTCTGTATTTAAAGTTTTGTTCTATCTTGTACCGTTACAAAGTTACATTAATAAAAAAAAACAACGAAATAACGCAAAACATTCATGCTAAGTTTCATTAAAAACAGAATTTTCGGGTTCGGAACGTTCGTTTGTGAGTCCGAATCGAAGAAAAGGACAGCGAGTGAAATACAAATAGATAGTCAGAGTCGAAGCAGCCAAAATAATATTAAAAGCTACGAATCCGTGAGAACATGCTAACGCAACGATGAAACATTTTTATTTTTGGTTCTTCGTTCATAAAACTGCTATTAGGATACTGGTGAGATGTTTCTGATTAAATTGATACCACACATGAAATAATTTGGATCGTATTTACTTAATCAAGTGTCTCTTTAATTATTACATTTGTTAATGTACAAATGATCACAATTACATCATGTTTGATATCATTTTAACCAGAAGAATCTCACTAAAATATTAATAAAGTTTTCATTAATAAAGAAACAAAAATAAAAGAAGTTTTAAAGTTCCGCGGCATTATAAACTTTTTTGTCTGCCTCAGCTCACCGTCGACTCAAGGAAGTTCACGCGTTTACATTGTCGCTCGACTGTCCCAAGGGAGATCCCGCCGGAATCGTCGAATACGTTCAGTATTTTCACCCTACGAACGTCCCCGCTGGTAAATCGAAAAATGTAGATAGTTTAAAACCATTCTCGAGAATTGCACTATTCGATGAAACAAACCGCATGGAAATTAATCCAGTAGTCCTTGAGTCATAAACGAAAATAGGGACAGAAAGACTTTCTTTTATATATGTATATAAAGATAAGGAAGGATTTTATTTTTTATTATTTCAAATGTCGAGAAAATGTTTATTTTATTTGTACATAAGAGTATATACGTACATTAGTTCACTTTCAGATACTTAATTTTCATAGGTATATATTTTTAAATGCATAAGTTACACTCTTTTAAGAAAGACAGAATATAAAGACAGGTCGCAATGTTTGATTTTCCAATTATCACATCAGCGTTAAGAGGTAACTGAAATTTTACTTCTTGCAAGTTCTTAATTAATTTTAATCTTTGAGAGACATAGAATTTACATTATGATGCCACGTCATTTATATTTTCACTTGCAACATTATATTTGCACTTTATGTTCTTCATAATACCAATACATACAACAGAGGCAGGCAAATTACAATGCTCCGTTCTAATTACATTTACTGCAAGAATAAATTCTATTATGTCATACCATACTTTTTTGATAAGTTTATACTCACTGCGACGAATTGTTTCTGGTGATAAGGCTGACAGGTACAAGGTGCGAATGAAAAGATTACGACAGCCCGGAGGCACGCGTGCTTATCAAACCGGTGTTCGTTATGAATGTTTAAGATCGGAGAACAAGTACAAAAGAGGTATCGGAATGACGTTATGATGTCACGATGACATCACTGGCCGGGAGTTTCTGCTGCATGCTGCACCGAGTCGTGGCCGGCCAGCACACCAGACAGGATATTGTCGCCGACAGTCATTCACTAATTGATCCACTGTTTTATTTTACGCCGGGCTCGCTTGCGCGCGCGCGGTTCTCAATATCTAATTGACGGCACGGCGGCGCGGCGTCGAACAGCTGGCACCTCGATATATCGGTAATTACATTAGTTCGGCAGCAAGGCGTAATTATGCTCGCCACGCAGATGCCCATACGATGCAAATTTTTCAACCATCGGATTGAGACGTTATCTGGTCGCGCCTCGCGTTCATCGCGAGACAATCTTGTGTCACGGTTATTTCAACGGTTATCTTTATACATACGTGCATGCATATATGATGGACGAGGGATAAGGATTTAACCCTTAACTGCAGACGATTCGTCTCAGAGATGAATAATCGGGCAACGACTACATCGCGACATGTTTAATAACTAACAGAATTCACACGCGGCTCCCAAAATTCTTCATTAGGTTCTGGTGGCGAAATGAAAATTCAGACTCTTCTCTGAGATGTGTCCTCTAGAGGTAAAGATTTCAGAAATCACTACTGCGATTCGGTTGTTTCATCTGGCGGCAGGGCAGGAACTTTTATGATATATCATTGTGCATATATTTTAACAACCTTTTTTTATTATTAATCCACTGTTTTGTGTTTGATTCAATGTTTGGTTGCAGGAGAATTGAAATCGCATGTTGTCTCGATATTCGGTATTACATGGTAGGTATGTATTTAACATCCTCCACCATTTTTATTCGTAAGTGTTTTCACAAGCTCACTTTTTTTTTAAATAATGTGAAAAATTGTTGAGTTATGTTATGAAAATTTGTATAACTCTATATTACGTTCAGGTGCAATTAGCGTACAAACAATGTGACACTTACTATAATATTTTATATTTCTTCATGTTTGTCAGTATATTTTTCAGTATATGAATATATAAGTAAACTATAGATTTTATGTATGTATTCATACAAATAATACAGTGATACTTATATAAAGCTTTATAAAAATTCAAACATACAAATCAACATACAAAAACTGCAACATTAGAACACCATCCTTAACCTTCGTACACCTGAGAGTACATTAAAATATAATATAATGAATTAAAAAACTGCTTTTAATGTTATAAACATTAATTAGAGCAAGGAATGTGACATAAAATAGACTCACCTAGTGTCGCTTTCCTAGTGACATAAAATAGAAAATTTCACCTGTGGCTGCTTCGAAACATCTGCAACATAGTATCAATGTCATTTTAATAGAAGAACAATATTATCAACTTATTCCTTTTCTAAATTAAAGAATGGCGCGGAAACTAATAATTTGAATTGGAGATCATAAATAAATTATGATTTCTCATTTAACCATGTTGCAATGAAGGGAAGAATCACACAGAAATCCACAATTTGAATCCACAATTGATCACTGAAAAATTACGATTTCTCTTGTAACCGTCTCACGGTGAAGGGAAGATTTTTAAAGCGATGACAACTCCGATGAGATGAGAACCGTTTCGGTGACGATGCTATTAATTCATAGAGTTCATAATCTATTAGTTACGTTAGTGGAGGAGCGTTAACGAGTGTAATGGCATCACACGCCATCTACGTGTCATTTAATTCCGACACCCTCGCACCATCGATGATCTCATGCCGCGGCCGACTTGACTTCGCTTAATTGTTTGTTATCATTACCGAGCGCGTGCTATTGAAATTAATGTTGATCTGTCTTGGTTAACATGTGCGCTCCCATAAAACTTGCTTCCGGCTCGTTGGCCCGGCTCGCTTGATGGAATTAAGCGAGGCATACGCCTCTCGTCGCCGTTTCTTCCTCTCAAATTACCAGTTTTTTGACAAGCATCTACATCAACGATACTCTCACTACACATGGTTCTGTTTTTTGTTGATAATCTGAATTCAAACTGGGTTCTGCTATTCTTAATACAATACAACTTCTTGTATCCGAACGAATTGGGATTCGGATAATAGAATAATGACTTTTCTGATACGAAATTTTATTTATTTAAATAGAGATCAAGGAAATTGACAATTTCCTCACGTATTTATGGATCTTATATTTTTCAGCTGCTAAATTACAGAAATTTCACAGAAGAAAGTATATGTATACCTATATATGTACATTCTATGCAAACACTACATATTTGCAATACAAGAAGGCATCTCTTGCTGAGAGATACTCTGTTTGGATAATAGAATGTTCGAACAGTAGGGTGATCGAATAATGGATGTTCAGATACGCGAGACTCTTGTAGATGGACTACTACCGTGGTGATCACCGGTTTCGGGCTTTATTAAATTGTGTGAAAAATGTTCAATTTATAATCAGCATTTACAATTTTGTAAGGATGATTAGTAGTATTCTCATGACCCAAGCAATAAGTATGCTACTTAACGCGTAAGTACTTATAGTTTTAATACTAAGAACTTATCCCTTTCGTTTCTTAAATAAAGTGTTAGTACAACATATCATTTTTTCATATTTGCGAGTGTATAATAGTTTCCGATAGTCTTGTGTAGATGGCAGAACACGAATAATATGCATTTAAAAATATGTCGGTAAAAGGAGACCTTATTGTTCTTTGTTTTTTTCTTTTGCTGAAATTCAAGTGTGTTGATCATTTTTAGCAATACAGTAAAGACTCCATGATAGTTTGAAACACGGGTGCACTTGAAAACTTTCACGGTGCACCGCAAATCGTTTCAAAATCTCTCAAATCTACTGTTTGGCCAAAGCCCGAACGTCGGAAATAAAATCGGGCGAATAGCGGGGGGCAGGGAAGGGGGGGGGTCAATATATTATGCGCTTGGTATGTTCCACGGCCTTCCCACCCCTGTGGTGGGAATGAAGTAGAAACTCTCTCGAGGAACTTCTTATTCAACTCTGATTGAGTCTTTACTGTACTATAGAAACTTCTAAAGCCTTAATTTTTTCAAACATTTCATGAAGGTTTCCTGAACAAAGGTAAGAGAAATGGGTTTTATTATGTACAATATCTTTATAAATTTGTGAAATAGCAACGAATCAAAAATAGCATTAAGCGCTTTCAAAATGTCTAAATATTCTTGTGATTCATTTCTGTGTCGCGTAATATACAGAAAAATCCGAAAAATATTTTTGTTTGTAATCCTTAAGTAATTTTGGAATAAATAAGTTAAATAAATTATCTTAGCGAGTTGTTGTCTCAGTAATGAAAAGGCGGATACTCGACGTGTTAGTCTGTTAAACGGAAAATATTTCACCCGCAAAACCTTAAATCGAAATAACAAAAAAGTAATAATACATATTTATAAACCTAAAAATGTAAATAGAATACAATTTAAATAAATAGAGTAATTCTGGTAATGTCTCAATAAATAAACCACTATATTCTTTTTAATATCTAGTTGTCAAGAAATCAGAAGTCTTTACTGCTTCCTATATTATTGGCAATTATACTCCAACACTCTCTGCCATTCTTGAAAAGAAACTGGAGGGAAACATATTCCGAATATGAACTATATTATCATGCCATTAATAACCATGGGTACTTAACAAATTCATTGCAAACACCTTCAGACAGACAGGTAAGTATGGAGGTCTATTTACCATTTTATTCGACAAATAAAATTCGATTGATATAATGCATATGGACTGTCGCCGGAGTACATTTCGGATGCATTCACTGTGCAAATTATTTCTCAATATGTTGTTTCTCATGTGGAAAATATAAACGATAAACTATGAATGATCATAAAGTGTATTTCCATATTTTACTGAAAAGTTTTTGAATATCTACTCTATTGTCCAATCGAAACGGTCATTTGTTCAAATTGCCAAAATAATCTGTATTAGAAAAAGAAATGTTGAAAGCAGAGAAGTCACACAAAACGTGTTGCGGAAATTTTTAACGAGAGGAGTAGCAATTTTGCGTAACTCATTTAATAAACGTCTATGTCAAATGGAAAGAAGTTGTAAGAAGAAGTGGAAAATAAAACCAGGATGCAGATTCAAAAATGTAGACTGCAGTTCTGCCCTTAAAAACACTACATACAAACTTTTCGAACAGTCCAATATTTACGAAAAGTTATCTGGGTTAAATTGTCTTGACGAGTTGGCAGGTGAAATAGAGGTACACTGAACAACAAATGTATAGTTATTTATACAAAAATACGCCTGCACAAATAAAAGATAGAAAAATAATAACGTAAAAACAATTCATATATCCATTCACATCAGCAATTATTAATAAATACACCACTATTCTTAAATTCTGTCAACAACGTAAAGTTACATTTCATTACTCAATTTCATTAGACTATTTTTTTCAATGCAATATCGGTTTCCGTACTCTTAGATCAAGACTGCAAGTCTCGATAAAATCTGATAAATCAAACTATTCCTAGTAAAAACTGGAAACGATACCAACTGCATCACGATATATCCTTCGTATTCTAGTCCGGAAATCCAATGCTTGCGAGCGCGTTGTTATTTAACACGCTCGGTAAAATGGAATTACGAGTCAATTAGGCATTCTTCGTTAAATTTCGATGTGTAATTACTGGATCGTTAATGAAAGCAACTAAGTGTGATATCCAAAAAGTATGGGTAGTTGTTGGTTATTAAAGATGCAACCGAATGCGGATTGTGAGACAATATCGCAATAGGCGTGTCCAAAATCCTTATTTACATCTTCTTTGTGAATTTCACCTCATCAGCCAGAGGTAGAACGAGTCGTCGAATCTTCGAGCTCGACAGCAGGAAATCCAGATTCCTTGGGTCCACTGAACTCGGCTGCCATTTCTGGTTTAAACTCCGTCCCGTCGATCGTAGAGAGAACTTCCTCTCATTGATGGATGATAAACGATTTTAATCTAACGCGATCAGCCGGCGCATAATGTGGTCACTGACCCCCAGCCAATGATTCCGGTGTCTACCAGCGAGACCTTGGTATTTGGTCAAATGGTCATTGAAAATTGAAGCACAGTTCCTTAGATACAGATAAACGAATATACAACAGTATGTCTGAAAAATAAGAAGATTGAAGATATATTAATTCACACACTGATCATATTTCCCAAAATCGTTCATTTTATTCAAGGTATCTTCATTTGACTTTAATACAGCGCTTGGACATGGTTAACCAATGTATGGATAAATTTCTGGAGATCTGTTTTGGGAATCACCTTGAGTATCATCGTCACGGCTGTTTATATGATTGGAATATTATCGTATCAAATCCCTTTCATCGGAATGTTTGGTCTTGGAAATAGGAAGTAATCACAGGGAGTCAAATCAGGCGAATACGGTGGATGAACAAACACTGATATTTGCTTTTTGAACAAAAATTCACGTGTACGATGGCGAACGATGAGCAGGTGTATTATCATGCGTATGGAAACAGCCGTGGTAAGGATACTCAAGGCGATTCCGAAAGCAGATCTTCAGAACTCTATCTGTACATTGACTGACCGTGTCCAAGTGTTGTATTAATGTCGAAGGAACAGACTTTGAATAGAATGACCAATTCTTAGAAATATGATTAATGTTTGAATTAACCCTTTCAGAGTCCGTGTTTATAATTACGAACATTTCTTTTTTTGTAAAAATAAAAATAAAAATTAAAGAAAATGATTTAAATCTTATTTGAACCTAAATAGAGTAAAATATATGAAAACGTATTTTTTTTTATCCTATAGAATTAATTCATTACTCAAGGAGTTTATTTATGTATCGTCAATCCCGTTATGTTTCAGACATACTGTGTATGTATAGTTGTAATATGTTTTCTATAAGCACGACAATTCTGTATGTTGGAAAATTAGTTATCTGACCTTTGATAACCTTTGAATGAATGAGTGATTTGTGTGCACCAGCTAGAAGTAAAAACGGAATATTCAGTACTTTGGGAAATACTTTCTGTAGATTCTTAGAAGGGAAATAGTAGTACATACTTGAAATTGCAATGGAATCACGAAAACATTCATACTTTTTTTTACAGTTCACTCTATTCTGTTTGTTACGTATCTCGCCAATTTCATCAAGTCACATTTATTACTCAAATACCCATAGCGTAACAATTCAATTTTGTAATACAATGCTCCCCCAGATTTAATTTCTTCACTGTTTATTACTTCATCAAAAATGGGTTTAATTTTTATTAGAAAAAACTGATGCTCCAGATAATAAACTTTAGAAAAATTATTTAATTAAGAGATTACGAATGGTTACACATATTAACATGTTGATATAGTAAATATACGAGAACAGAAACTAAACAGATATGTACTTATTTCCTCCATTGAGAATCTTGAATTTAATAAATAAAGCAAGAAGTTTATGGTATAGTACAGAAGTTTTTATTTTATTATATACTGAATTTCGTATCGATTAATTACCGTGTATAGGAAAATGTTTATCCAAGTTGAATGAATGATATTTTCGGTCTCGATAATACGAGTGAGACTTGTCTTGAGTTAACGTAGTGGCAAGAAATATTACCTACGTTCATTTTATTTAGATTGTTCGACCTAAATAGCAATAAGGAGCAGGCAGAGAAGAAGTGAGTCTGTGGAAATAAACATTGAACAGGTCGAAAAGAGTATTTATTAACATTATTATGTGATTGCGCAGAATATACGAAATATTCAATTATTATATTTCGTTTTTATTCTAATCTTTCACTTTTTTCTTTAACACAATTTTAGATGGACTTTAGTTTTTGGTTTCCTATTATTCGAAACGTGATTCTAATACTATAAAACTCATAAGAATTACGCAGAATACGTATTATGAAAATGTATTCTTGTTTTTGACGTACTTTTCCAGTGACGCAGGCTTTTCTGATAAGAATATCTTATGTTATAAAATATACCTAAATAGATGCGCTTCCGCAATTACATGACGCTGTTCGGATAATCAAACGCTAAATGAAGCAACATATGGCATAACGGTGCTTACATTATCGCCATTTTTCAATATGTAGTAGGTACGAACATGGAGTCACGCAAATCATAGGTGTCACCTAATTATTTTTTTAATGACCACCTTCAGTAATGAATATTTCTATAAACAATATGCACGAAATTCCGTATTTACATTTTATTCGAATGATTGAATATAATAAATAATTAAGTCACTGCATTATGTTCAGAATATGTACGCTCTTAGAATTTAGAACACAATACGGATCAATATTACACATACTTACTTCTACGCTATGTAAATATGTGTACTTTTTTTATTAAGTACGTTTGCCTCTGAAAATTCTGAGGTCTATGTCAAGATTCTATCAGCACACTTAATAATTGATCTCATAGCGAATATTGCTATGTTTGAAGAATCTTTAAGCTGTCACTCAATTCCATGAAAATGTTTCTCCACGGATTTTATAGTGTTGTCCATCGCACATTTTTTCATACACATTGTGTGCATTTCATAGGAAGTGCATTGAAAGCCACTGATGATACATTATACGCTACATCTTATCCCCGAAGAATTGAACGAATCACCATTTTCTTGAGTGTTGGTAACAATACGCTATAACGAAGCAACGCCGTTTGCATAAAAAGTTTGTACATACTCGTAAACTATAAACTATAGTATAATACAATATCCCAAGATTTGTTTATACGTTGTAGTCTCATTTAAGGTCTATAAATTATAGACGAATAACGTTCGATCACAAAAATTTGACGTTCCTTCCTTCGTTACAAAGATAAATATTTTCGGCATTAAACTGTAGTATCCATTATTTTACTAAATTTTAGTATTCAACGTTTCCTTATTTGTGGTTACTTACATTTCTTCATCATCCATGGATTGAAGATCTTTTTCGAAACCGTGGAGACTTGTCGAGCGAGCCGTTCCAAACGCGAGAACAATTTGCTTTTACGACTCGATAACTCCGAAAGGATCAGAAAATCGTTCTCGATATCGATCCCGAAAAAAGTCGGGGCCAAGCGACCCACTCGCGGCTTAATGAACATCGAACGGCTCTCAAAGACTGCTCGCACTTTCGTTCCGTGGCACTAAAACCGGCTATCGGACACATCCGCAACGTACATAGTCGTTGATCGCAGTTTATTACGAATCGGGCACGGTCCAGATACGGCCGATCGTCGTTACGTGTGCCGGTCGATCGACGATATTATTACAGATTGTCTGAACGGCCTGTGAAATTCATGATGAGCCGTTTAATGGCTTTCAACAGCCGCGAAAATCATCCATTCTGCTACGGACGCGGCAACGTCGCGTACCTTGATCAACTTCCAGCTGAGACAATTCGAAGTGTCCGATCTGTACTGATTTAATTCCAATTCATGCTTTTGAATTGTCAGAATGCTACTAAACACGTTTGGCAACAAGTGGTGATTAGGTTATCCAGAACTTAACCCTTCAAGGCCTGAATTAGGTTATTGTTATTTTTCGAATACTCGAATACTATTCAAATATGGTTTTTTAATTTTGTTATTCAAACAAATAAAGATGGTGTCACTGAGTACTGGCACCGTGTTATAACATCTCGGAGGACTTGAAAGAAGTACTAAATATGTACCTATAAGTCCTAGCCGGGTTTTAAGCACATTAGTTCATGGCAGCATTTTATTGTATAAGTGGTATTACAAAGTACCGTCAGGACATAAACAGTTAACTTATTGTTACCAGCCACAATTGCAATCATGATTTTAAAGAATGAAGATTCAAGTTTGTATGCTGCTTTTAGCTAGTGAATAAACTCAATACCGTTGTTACATTCATGAGTTTCTACACTTTGGAACTTTGGAATGGACAATATGTGACAAATTCAATAATTTTTGTGTATAAATGAAATTTATAAAGAAAAAGATGTATTACATGTTCAGCAGCCAAGATGTAGAGTTAGAGTCTGTATTACATGTTTTACACCTCACCATTTATAAGATTATAATTAATTACTTTGTTTTATCAACCATTTGACCTTCTTAACCATTTTGTACGATATTTCAGCGAATAACCTTATTTCCCAGTTGTTATCATTTTTTCTGTCACCACTGAGACGTATTGAAACATATTATCCCATTGTAAAGGACATTCGTCGTACACTCAAATCTCATCGTTTAATCAAAACTGTTTCGGAAGAGTTAAGCGGTAAAAGTCGATATATTCGTCCACGTATAGCAAATAAAATGGTATTGGTTCCAGCGATTTAGTGTAACAAAAAGCTATTATCTTTATAGGCAGTTAGAATCTCTGTATGTTATACTTACTTATCGCGTATATTCCATAAAGGATATAGCCAGATAAAACCATCAAAAGTGCCCTTAAACCAAATTGGACTTGTGATAGACCATTCAGTAGTTTACCAAGAGAAAATTTATATCAACTGTCAACCCTGCATCTAAACTGCTGGGTCATAACAGGACAAAAACAACCGTCTTTCTTTTATATGCAAAATTGTGAAATAATCAGGCACATTATATTTACAGAGGCAGAAATTAGTCTTATCTTTTACAAATTTTTGGTTGGAACTTCTAATTGTAGAATATTAAAAATAGACAATGAAAAACGTCGTTTTGGAATGCACTTCATTTTAGCGATCTTAAAATCGATAAACTTTGGATCAAGAAGCTTATAACTCACTGGTAAGAGTGTTTCAATTCAAGTAGATCTACTTCGAGAGAAAATCTTTTCAAAATCGTTTAGACTCAGCAGTTGAAAAATGATATTTATTATAGAGCAACCTAATACTAAAAGTATTTGTACACTTATACGATAAGAGTTATATGCGAGCATTCCACGTCAGTTTATTCAGTCAAGCATACCTTCATCGTATCGACGTAGCAAGAGCTTCGTCAAAATTGGTCACATTTTGAGACTGCCGACGAAAATGAGTCAATTCTGACCCGTATCCTAGCTTTCTCATAAAATGTCTCCTTGGGTCAGAGCGCAATAAAACTCGGAAAAAATCCACAGAAGTGTGTTCCAAGTTAGGAGGACTATACTACAGACAATAACTACATTTTTAGTACAAACATCGCGCACAGGAACCATCCTGATGCATCGTATAAACGAAAGCGGTGATAACTGCGAGTATAGCACTTTGTTTATCTTTGATTTCATGCAATTTTTCTTACACTAAGAAGGAAAAGTCATGATGTCTAATATACGTAGATTGTGTAAATTGAGAGCAGTGTTTCTCAACGTGGGGCGTACGTCCCACCGAGGGACAATCTCTATACAAATTGATTCCCGATTATCCGGTCCCGCTTTAACCGGTCTCCACTTTAACCGGCCATATTTGCGTTGACATTAAATATATAAACATCGGATTAATTCATGTTGTCGGATTAACCGACCAATCATTTATCCGGCCAGAGGTCCGGTCTCACGGGGTCCGGTTAAGCGGGAGTCTACTGTATTTTAAAAGGCAATTAGCAAGTCATTGACATTCGCCACCTCATCGGCAACAGTATTACCTATGTGCCTTTTTTAGTTGAAGCAGTTATTAATGTTAAACTTTTTCAGAGCTAGGTTTCCCTATTATGCTGTGGGCCGTCGAGATCTTTGAGGTGTTGTGTTGAGGTGAGGCATAATCCAAAAACGGTTGAGAAACAGTGATTTAGAGGGTGAGTTATTAAATCGAACCCCGCGAATATCTTCGAAACCGTTGATGATAGTGAAAAATTATTCACATAAAAATTAAATGGTTCAAAGAGAGGAATAATTTCATGCAAGTAGTTTTTAGTAGGTGGATGCGTAGAGAACATATTACGGTCGAATTCGTTTATTTTTTTTTAATCGGATCATACACTTTTAAATGCACTGGTTGGTGTAGTTTGACATTCCCTATAAAAAGTGTTATTATTTAATAAAAAGTGTTATTCATTCAAACAACCATTAAGTTAGGAGATATGTTACAATATTGCGAAGTCATACTGAATTTCGGTGTAACTGGTACCCGTGATATCTGAGTTCTTATGCTTCTATAGATGACATGTCAACAAATTTCGAAAAACATGCCAGAAAGGATTAATAGGCCATTTAGAGACCCAGAAAATCTCTCCATTATAGTGGAAGGTCGTACTTTTGAACACCAAGTTTAAGAAGGTAAACATCATATTACTGGTTCACTTCGCAATTTTTAAATTGAAATATTTCTTAAACTAATGGCTTTTCAGCACAAATAAGTAGCTTATTACTCTTTTTATAGGGAATGGGGTCCTGCATCGATGAATGCATTTAAAAAAATATATGTTTCTATTAAGACTAACAAAAATGACTTACATTTGTGCTCTACGTATTCACCTACAAAAAAATTACACCAAAATTACCTCCACCACCCCCAAAAGCGTTAAACCTTTATTTGAAACATTTTTCAGCATCATTAACCACTTCGAAAATACTCAAGGGGATCGATTTGAGTGACTTACCCCGTACAATAAGTAGTACAGTTGAATACATATGTATACATGTATGTGTACTCAATAATTATTGTATGGGAATACCATATTTCTATGAAGCAATTGTAAATATTTACAATAGAGCCTCTCATATTCAAACTAACAGAGAGACACGAATGTTCGGATGAAGGAAGTTCGAGGATAGTAATCGGTGATTACTAATCACATTTCTTATACTAAACTTCACTTATAACCCTCCGTGTCCGGTGCCGGAGTCATTTCTACCTCGCTTCGAGAGCGACACGCACACAGTGACAGAATCCGAGCTCGAGCTCGAGCGACCGTCACTTTGGTAATCAATGTCGGTGAGGGCCTTGAGCTCGAGCCACCGTGACTTTGTGTTAGTAACCTATCAATGTGAGTCAGAAGTGATTCGGTACCGAACGCCGCGCCGCGATCAAGAGAAATGACAATCTGTTTAAATATTCATGAATCCTATATCTTCTTTGCTGGTAAATTACAGAAATTTGTGGGTTCGAACTGTTTGGTCAGAATTCCGTGAGAATGAATCGTTATTTTCGAACTATTGAATGGACTTAGGCACAAGTCTTGATACGTAGAAATCGTGAATATTGCATTTAGGTCTCCTATGTGATGGACTTCCCACTGTTTGGCTCGTAACTTATAAAAAATAAGCGACTTTTTTCAAATTGGACTTAATATACTATACATATTTGCAATAAGAGAAGGTACCTGTTTCTGGGAAACACTCTGTTAGGAGGATATGGGAGGCTCTACTGTAGTTTAAAAATATAGAGTGATTCACCTAACGCCGCCACCTAAATTACTTGTAAACTCTTTGTTATGTAAAAAAATGTCTCGAACATAAGTTGTGTGATATCAACGAGGACACAGTATAATAATTAATTTTTGGCTATATTGCTTTTTTATCAAGATACGAACGTCACCTTGAGTTTTTTTATTCGTAATGTGGAAAATATTATCCTGCATTTAGATATGATGATAATATTTTGTGAATGTAAAATCTGTTCAACACTTACAACCGTTCTCCGGATTTGACGCCACTTGAATACTTTGGTTGGGGACATCTAAAAAACAATGTTAATCGTAAACCACCAATTACATGTGTATAACTGAAGAAACACTTGAACATGTGTCATTGTACATTCATCGAACAACTACGCAGTTGTACTGATTGCAGTAAGCAGCATTTTGAGTATTATAGGCGTTAAAAATCATTTAAAGAATATCTCGGTAATTATTGGTTGCTGGACCCATATATTCTAATAGTTCTTTATTCAGCGTTCAACAGACTTTCCGATTGAATGGCCAAATTTTGAATATTACTATTAAAAAACTCAAGGTGACCTTTATATCTCGATAAAAAAGGAAAATAGCAAAAAATTAAATATTACATTGTTTGCCCCCAAATTGACACTATTCAACTTTTATTGGAAACATTTTGTAAGTAATTTAGTTGGCAGGGTTAGGTGCATCAGTCTGTGTGTGTATGTAATTTAACGTAATGATGAAAATCTCCTAATGTTCATTCTCGAACATCTGAGCAAGCAAATTCCGTGTGGGTTAGAAACGATCCACCTTCGCTAGCGGTCTCGCTGTTCGACCATCCGTCGTCTGGCCGTTAAGTGACGCCGTAAAAACGGCGCGTCGCAGAGGGTTAACGTTAACGGGGCACGAATAGCTCCGTAAACTTTTCTATTTTCGAACCGTCGACACGCTTGTTTTTCCATTGTGGATTTCGCCACGAGGATTCATCTCGCACCGCGCATAATTAGACTGAGTTATCGGCGGCAGATTCGGGGACAATGGCTGTATAAATATTCTCTCGTCGGGAGCGGTCCGCATACGTGGGCAGATGCGTCTCGCGGATACAGGGTGGTCCTGACTAAATGCAACGTGGATCAGAACAAGGCCGACTCGTAACGAGCGCGTCGCGCAGCGCCCTGTTACGGCCGCGGTTGATGCACGACGATCTGTCGCGTTTTTGACGCGAGTCGTTACTTGCCACTTTTGCAGTCATCGCCGGATACCCCTTTCTATCTCGCTGAAGTAATTTGTTACCACGATCCGCGTCGTCTTGCAATTCCTGAAGCAATTAACGGAGCAATTACGCCGTCTTCTTTGTACAGACACCGAAATTTTCGATCGTAATAATGAGCATTGGTATCCCACTTTCTCATATGAATGAAATTAAGGGAAATATTCGTTTTGTATTTGTATTAGCCCTCGGAAACCACACCCCACCTCAGCACATGTAAACATCACACTGGTGCGAATTGGGATTTTGAATTTTTGATGATTAAGAACTTTAAGATTAAAAGCAAATTGAACTCATAACATTAATAACTTGACGAGCGGTGTCATACATACTGCTGCTCGGATGATTAGACAACTATTTGGACATACGCAATGATTTCTTTGTCGAATAAAGAGAAGACGGACAAGATGGCCGGAAAGTTTTGCGCTCTTCTTGCAGAATTCTATTGAATGGATACTCTGATTCATTTTGTTCTACATTTATCCAATCTTGTGTGGTGCAACGTTTTCTTATGCCTCAAATACAAAGACTTCACCTGATCTTACAATGACTTGATTATTATTCATGAGTAATCTACTCAGAGGACAAAGAGCAAAATAGTCAAAAGCTTAGAAGTAGTGAGTACTTTGAAGTGAAATGTGTTGATTTATAAAAGAATCATCGCTCCATCTTATTCCGAAAGTATTTTGTAAGGTTCATCGGTACCGTAAATGAGTTAGATCTTGCGTATCACGCTGAGGCCGGAAGTGGGCGGCTGGTAATTATGAAATAAATGTAACGGGTCGTTCGATAGTAAAAACCTAATGAGAACGGGGGCGGGGGCAGGCCGAGTTTTATTTATGGTCTATCAAGTTAATTAATAACAGTCTGTCCACTCTTCTGGCGTGTCGGACTCGTCGCGTGGAAAAATTAATTCGGTCATTAACGGATCGTATCCGGAACAGTACGATTCGTGCCCCTCTGCTCCCCCGAGACGACCGGGAAATATGAGTTCGGTTCCCTTGGGTGTTTTGAGAAGTATCGATTAATCAAGCGGGCGGGGGGAGGCTGCTGATATCATTCACTGCCTATGAATTACACTTGCTTTAATTACGGAATGGAATATCTGAAAATGGGCAACGAGAAAGAATAGAAATCAAGATACACTAATTACAAGGAGACATTGTCCATTTTTATGTCATACATTTGGATGGAACTATTTTTTATCGAATAAAACTATTCGTCTTTCTGTCCGATAACCTGTGGGCAATACAACGAAGTCCAGGGTGATTAAAAGTTAGTGTCATACAATTGATGGGCGTATTTGACACAGCAGAACAAGTGGTTGAACGTGCGAATGTCGTTTTACATTTCTCAACGTATGCTTCAAGTTATTCGATACTGAAATGACGATATTTATCACACACGAAACGTTATTCCTTAGTGAAATTATGAAATAAAACATGGCATAATATAGATGGATGTAGATGCTTAGTAAAATTGTCATTTTCTCATAACTAAATATTGTCATTCAACATTTTCAGCGTTTAAAATATCAATGTACCTACAATTAAAGAAACATTACAAAACTGCATATACAGGCTGTAACAAAAATGGTGGAGTACCCGGAAATTGGAGACTCGCGAGGTGATTTGAAACAAGTTCTTCCTTAGCAAAAATGTTATCCGGGGCTCTGTTAACGAGATATTCACGAAAAACCCCGACCAATCAGAGCGCGAGTCTGTCGGCCGAACTCCCGCGGTTGCGTTGGTTACCTATCATAGTGTGTAGCCAACGTTCCCGCAGTAACTCGGCCAGCAGACTCGCGCTCTGATTGGTCGAGGGTTTTCGTTAATATCTCGTTAACAAAGCCCCGGATAACATTTTTACTAAAGAAAAACTTGTTTCGAATCACCTCGCGAGTCTCCCATTTCCGGGTACTCCAACATTTTTGTTAAAGCCTGTAGAATGATGAATTGTAATGTCTCATTCCTTTTTTATGAAAACGTGGACGTAATATTACTCTTTGGGAGATGGATATTAATCAATGATTTGAGAATTCTATTCAAATACAAGTAAAAATGAATGTTATACTTAATATTTGCAGGGTGCTGTATTTTAATTAGGTTGTTTCATACATTGGTAATCCCGTTTATGTTTCAGAGGCTATAAATTATAAGCAGAGTAGAATTTTTCATATTTATACTATATCATGTCGATAACAATCATTAAAAGTTAATAAAAGAAGAATGGTAAAAGTATGGTGAATCCAACTTTTTCGTGGTCATTGAAAGAAATATGCATATAATTTATTTGAAAATGGTATGCGATTGGTTACATTTACGATTGCCTAATCAATTCTTGTCCCACAAAGGAAAATAAGCTGGTAAAACAATCATAATTACTTGTTAGACAAGATTGGTCAAGAAAATTAGTTTAACAAATTCAAAAGTGATCATTTTCACGACGGAAACAAGCAAGATACCGACTAAAACCAAGAAATACATATGTACGGACTAACGACCAACATAGTAGTAAATGAAATCTTATGACTTTGCAAAACAGTTGTAAGTTGAATATTCAACGGTAATTTCATGATTAGAAATATACACAAACAAAATTAATGATGAGAAATGAAACTGTTTCTGTATCGATCTAATGAAACAATTTTATACCATGTTATTAATAGAAGCATGCATGTATCTTACATATGTACCAGGAAGAATATACACCTGTCGCTGTTTTGTGTCATGAATATTATATTCATCCAGATGCAGACTCACTTGCTAATCTGACTCTATACAGAATATCTTTACCACGGGATATTAAACGATATTACGGCAACTTTTATTACTAATACTGTTAGTAATTTTTTTCAGTAAATATAAACATACAAAACCCTACGAAGAAACAATTTCATAACATAAAACGGAGTTTTTGTTTAATGTGTAGCCTAATGAAACCTATCAATTAAAGAAAAATGTTTCTATTTAGTTCCAATTTTGTAGACCAGTCTATAAAAAGTTAAGTTTCTATAAACATCAACAATATACCTATCGAAGTCAACCCAGTTCTGATTCAGCAGGGACAAGGTTTTACAGAATCACCACAACTTTGAAATCCTTCACATGGGTTATTATATGAAATCGATAATTCCACGTTGTATGTGTTACCTTGGACGGTTAGAAAGTATTGCCAAATCAATTTTCGAATTTTTTTAACACAAGTATAACGTTTCCAGCACGAACCACAAACTCGTAAATTAAGAATGTCAATCCAAGGTTCCGGCCAATATTTCACGACGTGGCACATTCGTGGTCCGCGACCTCGAGGAACACGCTAGGTCGGGTCATTAAGAGGCCACGGGGACTTTTGTTTTATAGAGGGCCACGGTTTAAAGGAGATGGTATCCTTCGTGGAGGGAAGGCCGAATTCAAACGGCCGTCTGAAAAGGTCCTTCTTTACCGAGAAGCAGCCCGATCGTGTTACACCGGTTTTTCGGACCTGTACGATGGTAATTGTCCATCCTCCTGACTATGGAGACACTTTGGATCGTGTTACACTTGTTGGTTTATACAATTAGTGAACATCATTTTTTACGCCCTCCAAAGGAATCCTCCTTCTTTTTTTTCTTCACACGTCTCGCGTTCACCCAAGAATCAAAGAAGGGGATGTTGACGTATTGGGGTCTCAGATTTGGAAGCTTTCGTAAGAAAATTACACGTAAACTGACTCTGTTGATTTTTTATTGTTTTTACGCAATCCTCGCTTTGTTGCTTTGCAGAGACGACCTTGGTCAAAGTGACGAGATATTCGCTGTCATACTGCGGATTTTATATACTTATGACGTACACAAATCTATGACAGACAAAGAGACAGGAAGATTAACAATGTTCATTCCTTTCTACATAAATAAAAAATATCTGGCTCGACCACAACTGTAAAATGAAAGTCACGTGGCCATCAGTCAACCGCGAAACGAATCCCTGCATCCGAAATGAAAGTAGTAACGATTTTTTTCCAGCTCGCATCGAGTTATTTCGGAGTAACGTTCAAACCAGCCATAGAAATGTCGCACCTTCGGTCTTAACAACATGATAGAGTGCGAGCGACAGCCAACTTTATCATTCCCGAGCGTGGTGGATGCGTTAACTGCAGTGCACGCTAGTATTTTGCTGGCCCTATTAATAGATACGTCTGTGTCTATGTAACTGCGGCATTACGGATATTAATAGCCCATAAATTCAACGCTATTTCCACAGGTAAAAGTTGCTGCGCGAAAACTGTGAAGCAATATTTCGCCGTTTCGAGAAACCCACCTTCTGAGGCTCCTTTTGCGTTTCTCGCGAGTAAGGACTTTTCATTTGGTTCACGCACTCGTAACAGGAACAATCGTCGTTACATAAAAAAAAAACTTGAAAATTGAGTTAAGGACACTTATTAATAGTTTCTAATAATATTTATAACTTATAATATCCCGCTTCAATTAGTTATTAGATTCAACGACACATCATACATTACTGATGGTCAAAGTGTAAACAAAATGACCTTACACTGCTCAGAACATTTAGAGTATCACTACTATAGACATCTTTAGCTAATCAAGTGAAAATTCATTGAGTAACGATTTTATAAAAATCACCTAAGAAAGATGTGTTCTTATGGACCATGAATGGACTTACAACCACTTTTATAATTATTGAATTGTGAAAATCGTATGTTATGAAGTATTTAAGTTTTACTATCAGTTGAATTATACTATTTTCTTAATCACTTTTTAATAAAACAGACAATGATTTATAAGCTGAGGGTGTAACGATTAAGCTGCACTGAATGTTATGGTAGTTTACTTTTAGTTTCTTTAGATTACGTTAATTATAATAAGTTAAGAGTTACATTCAGTCCTTCGTTTACTACGTATTGCAGCTGGTGTCTCAATAGATTTTTCAGAAAGTGGACTTGCACCCGTTTCACAATAAATACATATTTTTACAATCTAATGTAACACGAAGCCTATATCAATCAAGGTACATGGATATTTTAAAATTGGTACTGCAGATTGTTCATAAATAAAAAAAAGTGCACAATAAATTGTACCATAATAATAGTAAATGGAGTTATAAAACTTTAATAACAAACGATTCAATCACGTGTATTACTGTTAAAGCAACCGCTGATACGCAAACTGTCGTTCACTAAATGTGAACTCTAACAATAATTCATATAATTGATAATATAGTCTCCGTCTAACGTATACAGCTGTTCTCCACGGTTGTTATCATTACTAGACTCCACATTTTTGTGCAAAATGACATTTTCTAGAGTAATTCATAAAGTCAAGAGCAATTGTATAGTATTCCTTTCTGCTTGCAAGTATCTTGTTCGACTTGCACTGATGAAAATTCTGCCTTCCACTGTATTTCACAAACCCCTGTAGGTTATTGTTAAGAAGGTAACTGTAAATTATAGTAATAACAACGTCTAGTATGATCGAGTAAACGTAATATTCTAAGAGACCCTCTTAAGAATTCATCTTGCAATTACATAGGTAGTCGTATAACAAAAGTCAATAAGAAGGTGGTACATATTTGAGTAACAAGTAGCCACGTGTAACATACTACCTATTATATATGTTAACTTTGTACAGTAATTAAAGTCTAGTCTGTAAAACATACACGAGCACAGCTATAAATGCATAAAATCCACAATCTGATCGTTAGAATACAATTCATCCAGCACCTATTCTACCAGTCAATGTTCATCGTTCAATTTCTGACAAAATCAAAAACAGAATTAACTCTCATTTATGCGCTATCAATTGAACACTAATGGCGTCACCAACTCCCGTAATCCACCACCCGCGGTAATCCAGCCAGTGTTTCGGTGGCAAGCTCGAGTTTTAATTATTTCGCTACGTTTCGTTATTACAGTTCCGCGGGTGAGTGTAATAAAAAAAGAAAGAAGAAAAAGAAAAACGAGGAGGAGCGCATCGCGACGCGCGTCGAGATTATGCAGCAGGCGGACACAATGGGGCACCGTCGGAGAAAGGTCTCGCGGCTCGGCTCTCTGCGGAGGCCCCGGTATAATGTTTTATGGCTGCGATCAGCCGTAGAAGTATGAAGTGTCGATAGAGCGAGACAGAAGCGAAGAGCGGCGAAGATCAAAGGGCCCATAGACGCCGCGTGGTAGCTCGGGACACGATCCCTCCCCCTCCTCTAAGCCGCCGCCGCCGATCCTCTTGCGCGTTCACCGTCTTCGTCGGCCCGCTGTGGCCCCTCTTGCTCCAGCCAGCGTGATTTCAGCTTTCCAGGCCGTGTTCCTCGCCTTCGTCACGAGAACTTGTCGCGCCGAGCCAGCTTGCTCTTTTCCACGTTGGGCGAATGTTTCTTTTGCTACTTCTTCGCGACCGCGACCGCCTTCTAGCCCTGTCCTTTTCCCGGGTATTTTACGTCGTCTGCGTGCCTTTTCGGGCGCGGTATTCGGCGGAGCTACGGGGTTTCCAGGAATTTGGGAAATACAGGGTAATTGATCCCTGTCCAATTTGGGTCAGGTGATAGTTAAAAGATCGTCTTTTGGTTCGTGTTGATAAAAGATACAGCATCTTTATGGTTTATATCGTTACTAGGACTATGACACTAGCGAAACCTACGACAGTGATTGGCATTGCCAGTTAAGAATTCTTTGTAATTTAACACTTTCGCTATGGCAGATTTTAATGTAAACCCTGTGCAGTAGACAACAGATTTCGAAATGGGATCGACGCTGCGAAGAGCAAAATTTTTCGTCGGTACTAACTTTTGCAACAAAATTTTAAATTAAATGGTGACAGTAGTGGCAAGAGTTTGCTCTTGCAAATTATGCAAAGAAGCGCTTCGTAGCAGTCGTTGTTGAGAATAGAGCTCCAAACATTCGTTGGTGAACGATATCAAAATTTCTAAAGCAAAATTTCGAATCGCCTATAGACACCAAAAAAAGTAAAATGGTTGATATATTTGGCATGGCAAAAAAGTTTGTACGGTTCTTTGGCGATAGTTGTCTTCAGGCGTTCTGAAACGGAACTAATTCGAATTGAAATCTTGAAATCACGTGGTTATTTGATAGTTAACATTTAACCGTACACTTGAACCACTAAGTTTGAAGATTGAGTTGCCTTTTATATTTTTGGTATAATTTCAAAGATGGATATCCAAAAGCAGCATTTTTGGCATATGTTATTGATCTATTTCAAAAAAGGACAAAGCGCTGCGCAGATCTGTAAGAATTGATACAAGGAGTACCGAATAGAATGCCATCAAAGAGTGCGTGTGCCAAAGTGGTTTGTGAAATATTTTTCTGGAGATTTTTCGCACCAAGGTGCACCACGCTTTGGCCGACCATGGGAAATCAACAACGACAAAGTGAAGTGTTTGATCGGCAATAAACCTTGTTACACAACGCGGAAAATTGTGCAAATTCTCTAAGTATCGAAATTAAGCGTAGGATTATTATTTATTGGACGCAGAGTGCTGATGACATTCAATAGGTTAAAGACTTATTAAGGATTGTTTAAAGACTTCTGCAAGGATTTAACACCTAAGCACTAGCTCAAACTTGAACAACACTTCATTTCCTCTAAGAGCGAAGCCCGACAGTCTACAGTCGCCACAGTGAGTAAGTTAACGACCAAGTATACAGGCTGTAACAAAAATGTTGGAGGACCCCGAAATGGGAGACTGGTGAGGTGATTTGAAACAAGTTTTTCCTTAGCAAAAATGTTATCCGAGGATTTGTTAATGACGTATTAACAAAGAACCTCGACCAATCAGAGCGCGAGTCTGCCAACGGAGTGGAGCTCCCGCGGTTGCGTTGCCTACTAATCGCAGCGCGTAGCCAACAACTTGTGTCCACGGAAACGGGAAATTTTGACTCTCCAGAAATTCGTCGCTATTACCAAATCACATATACGATAATAGAAATCAGTGTAAAAATGAAATACCTCAGAAACAGGGATTTTATGTCCCCTTTGCAACCATTATCTACATAAATGATTTTCGAACAGACTTTAGATAAGAAACGTATTTACCACAGTGACTGCCATGGTGAACACCGATAGCAGATGTCAATAAATTACACGAACAAACATTAAATTCCTAAACAGAAACATTTAACACTTTATAAATGTGTTGCAAGAACTGTGAGACCACAGGTAACATAGAATGCATGATCACAGACAAATGAAGAAGACGGTTGGTCTTTACCGTCCATTGCCAGGTATTGATTAAAATAATCAGTTGTCCTCGAGGAACCAGCAATTATTAGAAACCACCCGCCAAACGACACAATTCTTTAATATAGTTGCAGGTAACTTGGTTAACAGTTCTTATTGTATTGCGTTGTTCTGTATTGTGAATAATGATAATGAAATTGGTGAAGAATAGACAGTCGTACGCAGCAATAACTATTAGAATAATAATTAATGCAAACGAGTGTTCAAGTCAACACGTAAATTCTTATGTCGTTAATAACAAAGACTCGAGCAAACGTATCATATCATGATACTGGCCCAGGAGTAAAAACTGTGGTATTCGACGTGTTAATACAACACAAAGAAGTTTAAATAAACGAATTTTGCGAAAAGTAGATGTCAGGACAGACTGGCAGCGCGCGAATTCGTTCCGAGGACGGAAACCCCGACCGGAGCGTCGCGTTTCGAAACTAATAACGGCCAATTGTCGGCGTATCGCGTACCCAGCGTAATTGGAGGAATAAATTGAAAAATTAGCAGAACGGCTCGGTAGCTCTGACTCATCAGAGTCCCTCCAGATCCGCCGGTCTGCCGATAATAACAACGACTGGAATGTCAAACGGTCGGTTCGGTCTGCGAGTATCTCCCAGAGTCCTTAATTTCCCCTACAAATTGCAAACGGCCTTTCATCGGCGCCGTTTCTACTATGTGAAAATCTCACTGAGTCGTTAGAATTATCGTACCGATAAAGTCAATGTACATCGAACCGAATTGAACACAACTTGTATTGGGTTGTCAGGATATTAACACATCGCGGACGGACCACAAGAATTCTCGTGTTTTTGCATGGATTTTAAACAGACGAAGCACAAACATTTCTGGCCTCTGTTCGGTTACAACCAGCAATAAAACGACTGCTCCGCAATGTGTTAACTGTGATTTCACAACTTCACGTTGGAACGGTTAGGAATGTTAAGATATAGTGATTCGTTGTATGTTCCGCTTCTGTTCCATGATTTTAGTTAACTTTATTTCAATAAATAAAATAATAATTACAATAATTATTCTCGTATTCTTCTACCATTCTTACCTTACAATGTTTGAACTCTAATTCGTCCACCATTTTCCCAACTTAATTTGTCCATCGGTGTTAAACTGACACAGTGGTAAAAATTAAGGTAATTATAAACAATAAAGGGGCCACCTCCGATTTCAATGACCTTGAAATAAGTTGTCAATGTCATCATTCTGGACACCTTTTTCCTATTCGCAAAACAAGTTGGTTTAAAGCTACATAATTCTTCGACAGTATTTGCGTTTAATAGAGTGTTATATAAATGTCTCTTGTTTACATTTCTTATGTTCCGTGAACAATAATACAAGTGATTCCTAACATCTCACGACACACCACGTAGTATGGCAACCACACACCCACCAACATCACACCAAACAAAGGATACATACCGATGTGATCTGGGGTCCAACGAAGAGAAACTTTTTTTCCATTCTTGTGAGGTATTAATTAACAACTAAACTTCTGTTTGGTGGAACGCCGGGCGCGCGGCCAATACCCATTGGCGGTGGTGGGATGTTGGGTGCGTGGTTAACACTGGGTGGTGTGTGATGGGATGTGGGGTGCCTGGAAAATTATCTACGTTTGAGTAAATGCCCACGCTTGCACTTCATAACTATATATATGTTCATAATATACAAATAGTGTAAGTATTGACCATTAATTTAAGAGGTAATTACAACAAATACCTAGAATGCGACATACATAGTGGTGAAAATATTTTTGCGAATATCTTGAAAACTAAAAGAGACCGACTATTATATGTATAGGAAAACGTTGTCCAGAAGATGACATTGACAATATATTTCAAGGTCATTGAAATCGGAGGTGGCTCCCTTATTCTGCATAATTAACAAAATTAATATAATGAAGAAATAAACAGTTAATTACACGTTAGAGAATGACATCATTTCTTAGGAGAACGATGTGTCAAATTAATACATGGGGCGGATGAGAAAAATACTCGGGCACCTATAACAATCTTAAGAATCGATCAATTTTCTTTTCAGAATATATTTCGACATTGGTTGTTTGTTATAGTATAGGTTCCAGCATGTTCTGTGTCATGTTTCTGACTACTAGAATCTGTTGTCATCACAAAAACCGAAACATTTGACAAGGATCATTTTTGTCGCAAGTCCCTCATTCTTCATAAATCAGACAGGATTGAATCGGAAGTTTCTATAAACATGACTACGAGATAACGTCCAATATTCTACTTTCACTTTACTTCGTTTCATCATCTACCACGGTTTACGATAGCCTTCGTCTATAAACTGCTCGCGCCAGTCAGAGTCTCCCCCAGTTACCAATTTTCTTGAATTCACTGCGAATGGATAATATAAGAAAGTGCAGAGAATGAAGGGGTCAGGGAACTCGGGGAGACTGATGAGCAGAGGAGGCGTCTCTAGCCGTAATCGCATAAATCAGGGCAAAAGAGGAAGAGAACGACGAGAGGAAAGAACAACAGAGAGGCAAACGGCGAGAATGTCGGGCAGGTACCAGTATACCTGGTGGGTTCAGGAAAACATTGACACGACACGAGACTACGCATCCGTCCCGCCGATGACACAGCGGCGCACGTGCACACGGAGTAGTCGGGCATAAATAATACAAGACGCGGACAAAGATGCCGCCCCCTTGACCATTTGTTTAAATTAAAATTATCCCCGAGCCGGGGGAAGTTCGTCTCTTCGCATGTCCACGCGGCCGGCTCTTTTATTATAATTGTTAATGGGCATCTGTCCGCGCGTTGGCCACCTCTACGTCCGCCGATCTTCTCGTGGATTCGCTTGCAGCCCGGACTTCTTGCGGACAGACACTTTCTTTTCACGATTTTCTTTCATGTTAGCACCTGTAACACATTTATTAAACCGTACGATGTGAAAGAGAAGGAATTGAATGTTCAAAAAGGTTGTTATTCAACCTTTTGCTGTGAAGTTGGTTTGATTTACAAGCAGAACTGAGTATATTATTCTATTTATAAGTGTATTAACGTGACAAAAGGTATACGACGAGACTGTAAAAAGTATAACATTCAGCTGTGCATAATTATATACATAAATGATATTTTGACAGTGTACTGTCATTTAATCGAATGTATTAACACGTGGATTGTTGTCGCGGTTACAAATGACCTACATAACAAAATTAATTTTACAAATTTCTTTTTTGCGATGAGCAATAGAAAAAAAATGTTGACCCTTTGACCTTGATTTTCAAGGTTAAGGTCAATTTTGCATCCAGAAGTGTAAAGTCCCGGTATGGTGATCGTGACATAACATTTTTATACATTCTGTACAATAGATGAGAAGAAAATTTAATTTTATTGTATATGCGTAATTAGTAAGTTATATTCCAAGGATCCAAACTAGATAAAAATCGTTAAGAGTTTTACTCACTTCCTTAATGATCTTTCAGGTTTACTTATTTTACTGTAAGTCTCCAAAAACTTTGTGGCGGGGGTGTAGGTACATACGAACATGTAGGTACATATGTATGTAAGTGTCGCCGTTGTTGACATACCACGCTTCCACGTATCTACATGTTCGTCGACACGGAACTTGAAACCTTCCAATTCTAACAGTTCGATCGTAAGTGATAAAGCAACATCGAGTCATGCTTCTCGAGGTATCGGCTAATCAAGCCCCCGTCCAGTTCTCGTCGTTAAATTCGGTCAGGATCGTCTGCGTCTGACTTTTATTGGTCGAGATAGGG
Source organism: Dufourea novaeangliae (assembly GCF_001272555.1). Lineage (NCBI taxonomy): Eukaryota > Metazoa > Arthropoda > Insecta > Hymenoptera > Halictidae > Dufourea > Dufourea novaeangliae. The sequence continues at coordinate 1,530,492 of NW_015373962.1, forward strand.
ACCGGCATAGTTATCGAGGTGCTCGTTGATATAAAGATGAGCCAGGGCCGGACTTCACTGGGTAGCAGGGTTGAAATAGAATCATCAGGTATGCCGGGCATGACCTTAAATCGGCTCCCCGATACCAATCTCTATCGATAGCCTGGCTGGAGGAGTCAACTGGATTCTGGAAACACGGCGATTCTTCGAAGACTTTACGACGGTCATTTCAGACGTCCTGTCGATTTCATTCGTGGCTAATTGAACGTTTTCTCACAGGTTTCGAGCGGTCGAAGGGGAAGGGGAGACAGAAAAAGAATCCACGAATCCACGTCGCGATCAGACTCACCGATCTGCTCACGCGGGGCGACTAGCTAATTTTCCAATTAGCAGGGAGGGTTAAAGCGGTTGTGTAAAATCGAACTTCGAACGAGCCAACAGTCCACCGTATAGTACCGCTATCTTACGCCTGACAATGAGCACATGTTCTTAACCGTGCGTTCGAATTTCTGTATCTAATGATCAGCGAATAGAAGCTAGATGCTATCGGCTTTCCGGGGTTCGTTGGATCGCAGACTCGATCTGTACACTTTCAGCATCGTCGAGCGATTCGAGACACTTATGACGAATAGAGAAAGGTCCGTGAAGATAGAGGGAAACGGAGGAGAAGTGGGAATTTTTTTAATGGTCACACTATTTATATTGACGAGTAACACGGCATTCCGAACAATATAACCCTCCCGCATGAAGCGAACTTAATTCTGCCGAGACGAATTCTCTCACGAGATGCGGGTGACCACAAACACGTACAAGAAATGTCGAAATTTTTTTGCAAGTGCCATATTATCTATGTAATCAATGGCTGTTATCTATAGTGTCTTCAGGTCATGCTCAGTCAGAAAAGTTCAAAAAATCGATTTTCCACTTTCTACGTTTCCTTTAAGTACAACATCTCGAGAATATTATGTGCAAATTTCAAGGTAATCCAGTTAAAAATGACGGAGTTACATGCATTAAAAAATGAACATTTTATATAAATGTAAGCTTGACTTGAAACTTTATACGCGTTTTTCTCGAAACTACATTTTTCAAATCGGTGATCAATAATTCTCGAAAACTACTGTGTCGATTTACATTAAGCCTTTTGCGCCTTATTTCAAATCAGAAAAACTTGTTCTTGAACGAAGGATTCTTTTGTTCGTTCCATACTTTTTTTGTAATTGACCAAAAACGAGTGATTTTTTAGGTGAAAATCACACTTTTTCAGGAAAACGACCGCTATTTTGTCCCTAATTAATATTTCGAAAACCCCACGTTCAAGGATAAGATTGGGTCTTCCATTAGATAAATCTTACAAAATTTTTAATTTCAAATGAACCATTACGAAGTTACAGTGATCACGGCAGACCACTTTTTGTGAAGAGACATCCGGGAGATCGTTCACCATTTATTTATTAATAAATATTTTTAAATAAAAAAATTACCTTATAATCTAGAAACAGGCATCTTTGAAACACAAACACATTTTTTGAAAAAAGTCTTATAGTATTCGAGAAAAAAATTCCTAAAGAACACTCTTTTTTCGGCCTCCTGACTGAGTATGACCCCTTAAGAGAATTGTCTTAGTTGTTTTGACAAATTGGATGTTGAAACTTCAATGCCGTTAAGTGTATCTATGTATAAATTAGTACAAGAAGAAATAAATTGAATGCTGTAGTTTTTATAAAAATGTAAAATTGACTCAATACTTTTGTTCCTGGTACATATAAGTAATATGATGATAACCTTTTTAATTGGAACCATATATTTCTAAACTTCCATTTTTTAAACTTTCTTTTTCGGGATAAAATCGACAAACAATGAAATAATGAACGGTAAACCTTTAATTTCACGAGAAGACCTTCGCGAGACATTTGGAAAACTCGACTGATTTTTTAAGGCAGGTCCAGACTTCCTGACACGTGTAACAACGAGCACGAGCACGCGCAGCCAAAATCCCGTATAATTCAGGCCTCTCTTGCGCGTTAACCCATTAAAATCGATCCTTTCAAGAGTGTTCTGCAATGCGCGCTGCTCGCGAATGCCCTGCCAGACTACGGTCGCGAACAACGCGCGTTGCAGAAGACTCTTGAGAGGCTCGATTATAATGGGTCTACGGCGTAGACTCTACCCGCAAAGAAGGCCCAAGTTACACGGGATTTTGGCTGCGCGTGTTCGTGCTCGCTGTTGCACGTATCTGGACCTGCCTTTAGAATCAGACCCTTAAGGTTAGGTGTCAAACGTTTTTAAATTCATGTAAACACGGGTAGCAAGAAATGCTGACAGCATCAGAAATGATAAAAACGTTAAGAAGGCAGTAGTATAAATTACGACTACCGCTGGTGCTACCGGTCAGTTTCTCGATCATGCCACTTTTAGTTGTACAGCCCCTTCAAACTAAAATCAGCCACGCAACATACATAGATTTAGCTTAGGTTTAAGCATAAAGTACATATCGCTCCGCCGCAGTAAAAGTGTCACAAATCAAAATTTTTCAATGTTTATTTCATTGCGCGAAATATCGTGCAATATTACGTAGATCCATCAGTTATCAGTTTAGTTCCTAAGTCAACAAATATTGTACAATTTATTTAATACGTTCGCGTGGCAAATTATGAAGATATATTTCCCAGAAGTATTTTCAGGTGGACAAAATTATGGTCGTTTAAACTATAACGGGATATCGAAAAAATGAGTATGTACTACTATTGTGTGTCGTATAATCGGTAACTCGATTAAATTATATGTACGATCTTTGAAAACATATTTTCTTAGTTATATGTTTCCTCAGTTAATAAGAACCAATTATAATTATTTCATAGTACGTAAATAAATTTTTATTCGTGAGTACATACGTTCCTTCTCGTTCGTTTTCTAATTATTATTTCATTTAAAATTCAAACAATCAATTCGTACTACACTTAGGGAAGGAAAGGTTCAAATGTTCAAACAAGATTATAATTGTCGATTAATGTATAATCTTGAAATGTGTTCATTAAAAGAATTTCCGACTGATTTCAAAGCTTTTCTGTTTATGCCACTTTCACCTCTAATTCTTTTCCCTATCAAATTCAGTTCGATTCAAACATCGCGCCTCTAAAGTTCGTGCTAGACGATATCGATAGACATAGAAATACATATAGACTGCGCATCTCCCTGAAACGGTCCAAGTTTAGAAAGAGGTAGATATCTTTCTGAGGACTTGGCATCTCATTTTAAATCTAATTGTAAGTAGTGCGGGGTGAGGTTCTGGTGATCTGCGTTTTGAATGGTTCACTCAGTTGTATTAGAAAGAGGTAGCAAGTCCTCCGAATGTGACCCGTCTCTTTCTAAAGTTGAGACGCCGCGCCGGCCCAGCCTGACGTGCAGTCTATATTTCCATGTCTATAACGATATCACACAACAAATAAAATGGTACTAATGCAACCTGAGCGTGCAATTCTTACAATCGAAGATTCATGATCCGCCTTACGATTGTTTTCAGTTTGATTCGGAAAAAGTATTCTCTCGAATGAGAATACCCTTGGTGCCGCTTCAATGGCGAAGCATCGGAACACGATATAAAGCCGCTTGGTAACATAGTCGCGAGCTCGATCGTCCCTGTAGTAAATGACCCGACAACAGATATTCGACGAGCGGATTAATGGGGGATCCGCGACGATTCGATTGCTCGTTTACCGGGACGATCACACGCTTGTAAAATGCGAAACTCGTTTTCTACGAGGTTCGCGGGGCTCTACGCGCAATTTAACCCCCCCCCCAGGCTCCAGAGCCGTTTTATCGAATTCTGATCTCCTCCCGGCTCCTCTGTCCTTCACCGCCGTTGAATGTGATCCGACTGATAGGCAAACACGATGCCAGATGTTGGGCCAAGGCAATTTGCGCAACGATCGATTTATGACGGTCATATACGTGCACGATGCCCGCTGCTTTTCCTGTTTAATGGAGCTCCAATAAAGTCGTTCCTGAACGCGGCGATCGCGGATTACAAGAGGTCTCCGCAGGGGCTGGCTGGCTGGACTTTTTGATGAAATTTCGAGAGTTAAGCCGGAGATCGTTGGTCGATAACGATACCGGTATCATGTTCCAACCGTGTGTTATTTATGAAAATTGAAGATTTCGAGAAACTTTGCTTTTCTATAAAGCCGTTGTCGACCAACGATATGTCGGCTTCGTGTCGGTGATGGACGTTTTGGGGACCAATAAGGTATGCCCATAATCAAAATCAGTGATTTTTGAGAAGACAATTAACACAGATTGTGAGATACGACAAGCATTATTGTGTTAACGATTGCTGTAAGGAATGACTTACATAGGTTTAAAACTTCGGAAGAGGATAAACATTTTGAAGTGTTAGTTGACTCCCTGGGGGTGGGCATGAAATGCAACAGTGAACTGGATGATCGGGTCGTTATGTATGACAGTAAATAACACGAAGTCTTGTCTGCGTATTTAACCAGAAAATTATTACTCAATATTTAGTGTTGTCAATTGTTTTTAATATGGTTTAAAATAGAGTGATTATACTTGTGTCTTAAACAATTGACATGTCAAATTCAATTCTTGTTGATAAATCGAAGTCATTGTCTTATTACAAAATATTTTCCTTAGTGACAAATAGACTATGGATCTGTTTGTAAATTCAGATTTTTATTGACTCATTAACTGAACTGAAATTATTTCAAAGATTTGTTTTCTTTATGGAAGGTTTTCTCAGGTCCAAAGTGAAGTACAATTTATACTAATCTTTACGAAATTTTTACTGCATATGTTTTGCACAATTAGATTTATAAATGCATAAAATCTGAAGGCCAGCGATAATTTTTTTAATTTCCAGTCATTGTCGGAAGAAAATTATTGTAGCATTTATCACAATATAAACGATGGACAGGTACTTATTAGGATAAATCACCAATCTACTCCGTTTATCTACAAAGTAGATCGGAAATACAAAAATTGTTGAAATTAACCCGTTCACAAACACCATCAGTACTTGCAGATAACAAGAATTTTATCTACTGGAAAGCAAATAATGTATGACAAACATTAGACAAGTAAGAAAAATTAGTAAACTGGTCAAGAAGTTGTAAACCTATACTAATACACTTACTAACTTTCAAGATTGTTCCAATAGTCCAATAGGCATATGGGTCTCATAACGTGAAGCCCTTCACAGTACGTAGTCACAAAACAGGCTCTTCGTTTCGAAGGGTAGTGAAAAATGACCATTTGGCGAATTTCTTGGAAAAGAAAAATTCTTACAGGACATGCAAGAGTTCACCTTATGGAATTGTGAAAATACTATCATTCATCTGCAATTCGACAAGAAAGTTATAAACAATAAAGTGTACCTAAGTATGGAAATGAATTTAGTGTTAAACTTATGTTTTCCCCACATCCTGACATTCATCAAACAATGATCTAGTTTCCATAAAACATATATACCTGCTCATAAATATCCTGTTAGTGTTTTTCTTTTCCGAAGAGTGCGCAAACTGGTCATTTTCTGTCGTTTTCGTTTCTGTAATAAATCTTCAGTACCGTTATTTAAAGAAAATTCAAGAAAATTGATCGAAAAGGTTCCGTCGTGTTCCTTCAGGCACCCTTCACGCAATCTTTCGCGGCAGGGCAATCTTTCGTCTGCAAGCAATTTCAGGGAAATGATAGATCGTCTGAATCTCGATTGCATCAATGCCACAACGAAAATCCGTCAATGTCGACGGCCACGAGAGTTTCCGTGGCTCTCAGTCTTTGACACGGATACCTTTAGCCCCCACCCACTTCTCCTCTCTCCCACCTTTCCTCCTGCTCACCTTCTTTCGGGACTTTGTCTTAGATGCTGCGAGGCGATACGAGCTGGAAGGTGTAATGGATCGCCACACGACCAGCCGCCCCAACCCCCGTAAGGAACACCGGCAGAGATCGGTCCGATTACAGAGAAGCGGGGCATAATGTCCAAACAGTTGCTCGTCAACAACCGTCTAACGGTCCTACAAAACGTCTACCATTGCCGATCGCATGGCCGACAGTTGAATTCCTCGAACGGTGGAGCATCGAGAACTGAAATCTTCACCGACTGGCATAGATACCGTTACAAAGGTACGGCATGGACATTCGTGACAATTACCGATCTATTTCTCTTGAACTGGACCTGGTCCAGGGGCAGTGTATACTAAAATTCGGCGTCAATGAAATCTTCATTCAATCGTGGTTGATTTTAAGAGGTGTTTGCTATTGTTGACTGAAAGGTAAGTTAGTCCTTGGAAGAAGTACGGTAAGGGTGTCATAGTTGAGTGAATGCAAGGTCATTTTTATACGTATACTGTTATGAAAATATAGCATATTATGCATGTGTTCACATAGAATTTATTATACTTTCAGGAAAAGTGGTATATTAAACTATGTAGTTCTAGTTGTTGCGAGACCATTACAAACGATCCATTACGTTTTCAGTAAATAAGCAAATTAAACAGTACATTTGAAAAGAATAGAAGAACAAAGTAATCATCATTACTAGACTGCGGATTTTTATGCAAAATGAAAGTTTCTAAAGTAATTTATAAAGACAGGAGCAATCGTAGAAATATATTTTCCCTCTTAATTATCCTATTGGGTTCAGAATAAAATAGAGACCTCGTTGGATCCGATGAAAGTTTAATTTTTTATTGTATTTCATAGAGCCTTATGGGCTATAAATGCATAAAATCCGCAGTCGAATCATTACATTTCAACGTTAGCGTTTGACTCGTTTGATTGAACACTTTGCATCGTATTTGTTATTGGGGCAAAATAACCCCTGATACGTCGAGCAAAAGTTAATATTCATACCCCATCTGGGTTAAGTTTGTTAATAGTATTAGAATCCGGGTGAGAAATGAAAAGACCGATTATACTTCCTAACTTACACAATATAGTTCAGAAAACTTTTCAAATGCACAGCTCCGAATACAATTATGGTGCATAACGTACAGAAACACGCAACAAAACTGACTACCAGGAAAAGAACCCTACTGCATAGTTCAACACTTTAGCTGCTGGTGGCTTCGATCGGAGCCACAGCTTATATTGCTTTCTTTTCAATTAGAATTAAACTAGCATTCAAGGTTGATTGTATGTTCACTGTGTAGGTATATTAGTAAAAAAGAAATCGGTGTGCCTAATTACACGGCCATTTATAGAGGTCGTGTAATTAAGCCCTATTCATACTGGTAACGAACATGTTAAGGAGAATTATAATAGGTACATATATCTTAAAATTAGCTGTATTGGCGAGGAGGGGGGGTTCGCAGGCCTTAGTTACAGGATAACTCCGTAAGCTTTGTCTAAAATTTTGGGTTTGTGAAGAGACAGAAAATAGGTATGAATAAGCTGTTTTATCAGTTAGGACCTTCAGCGAGTCAAAAGGTTGGTCCTCCGACAACAGCACGTAACTAAATCTCACTCTTTATAACAGTATTTTATTATATTTTCCTTCCATACTACACATTTTCTGATTTCTTATCATATTTATAACACATTAATAAAATAAAGAGATGTTATTACTAGTTACTACTTCTCCTTTACGTGGTTCTGCCTATTCTTTATCCCTGAACACTCTTCTTCGTTCTTGTCTTAGGGTATGGTTTCTTATTCCACTTCCAGATTCACGTTTATTGTAAAATGCCTTAAGAAATATGTAGTTTCCTGTAGACTTCCTGTTTTACGAACTGTTTATTGATTTACAGGTTGTATTTGTATGTCCTTGTCCATCAAGTTTACTTAACGAAAACCTTTATCTAATCATACATAATTGAGTATATACTACATAAAGATTCAGTGTCACTTTATTAAGATATCACCTAAACGTATACATTTCCAGAGCCTGTAAATAAAAGGGCTGAAGTTTTAAGATACATAAGAAATTTTAATGAAACCGGTGCATCCACGATGTTCTTGTGGGACCACAAAACAAATCACACAATCTCTTGAAATAGTTATTCTCCATAGCTTCTAAACCCTCAACACAATTTCGCATTAATTTTCTAATCAGCAAACCATCGCGGACCTGTCAATGGGACTGACAAAAATGATAAAATCGACCCATCTTATAAGTAATTATATTCTTTTTATATCGTTTGTCTACAGTCTACGAGCATGAGCTATTACATCTACCGTCTTAACCGCTCAGTCTAAATGGTGGTCTCGTGAAAACAGTTCACCGGCTAATTCACACTGATCCTCGGCAGAAAGAAAACTCAAACCGAGAAATCAACCTCCTGAATTATCCCACGGTTGAGGCTCGCTGGATATTCGATTTCGGTAGTTGGCTTGCGTCCGTACGGGCTCGTCGGAGGAAAACGATGGACGTGGATCCGCGGAAAGACGTGCCACGCCGTGGGTGTGTGTGGAACAGGACATAGAGATTCGCGGATACGTGGTAAGGACAGGGAAGGAACGACAGAAGGAGCGAACGAAGGATGGAAGGAGGATAGTGGCATCTCGGTCGCGTAAGGGAAAAGGGGGGGAGGGTTGGAAGGGGGATATGCGGTGAGGGAGGACGGGAGACACAGAGGGAACTTGTTATGCTTTGAGAGATATGGCGGAGGCCTGCGGAATACATAATTTTGTAAAGACAAAAATGCTGCGGTCGTGCCTCGGTGGAGTCGCATTTTTCCTTGTTTCACGAAATGTTCAGCCTCGGATGCCTCCACCACCCTGTCCCTCCCTCGCCCACCCCCTCTTATTCCGTTCCATGGTCCTGCTCCTTGTCCAAGCTGTTCTCTGCGCATCATCCCTCTCTCGTTCCTCTAGTAATGCGCCGCGGAATGAGAAACGTTTTGTAAAAAATGTATCCGCATCTTCGCAACGCCGCGCCGCGCCGCGGCTCGACCGGTCGCCATCGCGGGGCAACATGTTACCGCGACCTGTGCGTGTTCCTTGAAACGCGGTGAGATGAATTCTGATAGCTGTTCCTTGATTGTCAATGGTGACGTGGGCGACAACGGCCGGAGGTCGTGTCGAGGATTGTATGATTTAGGAAGGGGATTACTAACAAGGGAAATTATACAGATTTAAGTTAGTTTTGAAATTCTGCAACTTGTCATAAAAACTGATATACAGTGGGTGTAAAAAGTATTCGTACACCCTTTAAAACGGAACAACTCTTTTAAAATTGGTCCAAATGACTTGAGTTTTTTTGTGAAGTTAGAGACATTAATTTACTAAATGATGTGAAAAAAAAATTTGAAAAAGTTGCAATTGGTCCGAATCGCGAAGAAAATATTAAAGGTCATGTTTTACAACTTTTTAATCTGAGGCTATAATGAAAATTTAATAAATACATATCGAAGATTTATGTTAGTTATGAACATACTGAAACTTTCATTGAAATCGGTTAACGTTGCTACGAGATACAAACGATTAAAAATGTTGAAAATCGCAATTTTTCCCGACTTTCGATCTACAACTGTAGTAAATCTAACAATTCTCACATCTTTTGATGTCTGTCGCTCGTTTCTGTATTAACGGATTTGAATGAAAGTTTCAGTATGTTCATAACTAACATAAATCTTCGATATGTATTTATTAAATTTTCATTATAGCCTCAGATTAAAAAGTTGTAAAACACGACCTTTAATATTTTCTTCGCGATTCGGACCAATTGCAACTTTTTCAAATTTTTTTTTCATATCATTTAGTAAATTAGTGTCTCCAACTTCACAAAAAAACTCAAGTCATTTGGACCAATTTTAAAAGAGTTGTTCCGTTTTAAAGGGTGTCCGAATACTTTTTACACTCACTGTAAGTGTCACTTACCCGGAAAATTCAATATCGGTTAGAAAAGTTGCGTCAAAGTCCGTCATAAGCAGTTTTAGAAATGGTTATAAATAGTTTCGTTTTCGTCATTTTTGTTTACTTTTTAAGTGTTTTTTTTTGTATTTGTGAAAATAAGATAATTGAAAATGATACAAAAAACAACAAAACAAGGTCCAAGTCCATTTTCCGAACTTAAACGACATACAGGCCTACTTCACCAGTCTGTCGATGCAGACCCTAAATGGTTGCCGAATCAACAACGTGAACACTTCGGTTGAGGTAAGCAAAAACTCCATGTTGGCATTTTCATGTTTCCTTTCCAGTCATTTTATTTACACGTATCCAGAAAAGTTCTTAAAGTGAACAAAATTATACGAAGTAATTTATCGATGTCCATTTTCAAAGCTGCATATCACAGACTCTGATAACATTTTTCTGGCCGAGACTAAATTTTCCAGGCGAATACCACTTGTTTCAGTTCTTAGGGGAGGGGGGTGAATCCTCTAATTTTGGCAAAACTAAGGTGGCAGTATTACTTAAATTTAATACACCTTTTCACCCTTGCGCTTTTGGTTGCAAAGAAAACGCAGTCACACAGATGAATTGAATTTATATATTATATATGATGAAAAATAATAGAACTAATTTACTATTTCAATTATGTAATATAAAGATTGAGCATCTGAAGATATTTCAATACTATAGAAGCCGGAAAATCATTATTCTCTTACACTTCTATAAATTCCGTAAGATTTTAACTCGTAAAATAAAGTAAAAGGTCAAATCGAAATAAAATATTACATGAAATACACATATTTTTGTATGAAAGATATAGATTTGCCTAATCGATCGTAGTGCCCGATGAGCCAATTCGTTCTTCTACAGTAACAAAAGAATTTTTCGAAAAATAATATCCGATCGAGAGGAAGAAAAAAGCCACCCCCTCTGTAACCGTCCTCACTTCCTTTAAGACACGTGAGATCCGACAGTTTTGTCAGGATACAGATTCCCCGGCAATAATTTTCAAACGAAGATATCGCCAGGGCCATAAAGAACGACAAACTATTGTCTCGGGGACAAAATGTGGCCAATAAGTGGTCGGGCACGGAAATAGGCGAAACGCGGGTAACGGTCCTCGAAGGGAAAAATTTCCATAAACTCTCCCCCGGTCCTTTCGTGCGATCTCCTATAGTCCCTTCCTTGTCCTCGAAGCCCGCTCGCCATCGTCCCCCTCTTACTTTCACGCATAGTTGAGATCCCTAACTGATTTTAGTGGTTTCCCTTTGACTTTTTGACGTCTTACAAGGGCCGACAGCCATTCAAATACTTCTATAACCGCGTGCCGGGTTTGTCGCCGCTATAACTAACCTGGGTTAACTCTCTACAGTAGACTGTCCTCCCTCTCTTCGACGCTCACTGTGTTTCTCACCTTCGGACGCCCTTTTTCCGCGTATACTTCTGAGGGTGACACATTTCGTTTTAAGAGCCAACAAAAAGGAACTAGTGCACCTTAATATTTTATGATTTAGTAAAGTACAACTATCATCGCGTAACATTCAATAAGGATTAATTCGAAGTAAAAGTGTGAGGTTCATAATTGTTGAAATATGAGATTCAAAAGAGATTGTAGTCGATTTGATACATGACTTGTACCTACATGAAATAATTATAAAAATTATGTTAAGTATTTGAAGAAAGAAATATTTTATAATGCTTCCCAAACTCATCTTAACATCCACTAACAATAAGGGGGGAAGCGAATTAAAGTTTCATCCATTCAAAATTAAAGGTAACCTTGAAAATTGGATGACCTTATTGACTTTGAAACGAAATGAACTGACAAACGAAGAAATCTGGATCACTACTATCTCCACGAGAAAAATGTGCGGAAGAAATGTGCTGTAAATTTCATTTGGGGACACTTATGTTCTACAAATTTCTTTCATAAAAGTAACAGTGTGACATAGAAGCAATATATATATATTGAATGAAATAACGTTTGACATACATATGAACAAAATCGTTCCTTTTTTTCTTCGTGTCGGCCAAATTCGAAAATTACTTTTGTATGTTCAGTGTTCACCATACAATATAAGTCATTACGTAGAAGTCTTCCTCTAGCTAATGATAGCCTCAGATCAACAAACACTTTAGCTCCCCACACTATCAATATAGACTTCCCAAAATTTCCTACTGATACAAGAAATGACAATCACCACAATTTCCCTCCCAATTTAAGTAAGCGAATAGACATATCCAAACTCACCCCCAGAAATCCGTAATGGGAACCAACGTCGATCCTTCAAAGGGCTAACTCCTGTCGAAATGACGATCCTCCCCCCTAAACTAGGATTTAACTTTTCTAGGTCAAACTGAGTACGGTCACGTAACCCAATTCTATACAGATTCACCCTACACCCTCGATGCACTTCCCCCTCCCTCCGCGCTATATTTCTTTGAAAAAGGGGATGGACTAGAAGTCCGGCGGTGGCTCGCGTTCGTGAGATTCACGGAACCGCGGGCGAAGCTACACTCGCAACCGTGGACTCGCATTCTGGCACGTATAACAGTTTTCAAGATGGGTATTTGATAGGATGCGGACACGTAGTCTACGTATACGCCGCGACTCCGTAGATTAGGATGATATAATTACGACATTAACATAAGTCACCGGACAGGCACGGCCGCGGAATAGTAATCGTGTCGAACACGTGTGCGCGTCATCGCTGTTTCGTTTTACTGCACTTCGTTTCCCGGGGACACACCGGCGAGTTCCACGAGTTCACGTGCGTCTGCCTGCTTGCCTGCCTCGGCGATATCCTTCTCCTAAATACCGAGATATTTATCGTGAGTGACGCACCACCGTCGGCCCGCTTTTCGAATTCTCTTTAATCTGTCTAGCTGTTGGAACGTGAAATGTATTATGATCACGTATGAACTTGGTAGCGCTCCGATTGGAACCATAAAACCAGGTGGACTTTTTACTTGTACTCTTGAGAATTTAGGCGTCTTCGAGTGTGACGTTCTCTTTCGTCGAACCACTGAAAAGAAGACGCGTGGATCTGTTGATCGATTTATGAAGAAAATCTTCTTTCATATATATTTCAACAATTACAATTTTTCATGTACAAACGGTCACGTATCGTTTGGAACACTGGTATTTTTAGGAACGTGCATAATACTGAAATTTGGACTATATTGCTTAGAGGTCCACATAAACTGAATTTAAACATTAGTTCTTCTGCATTGATATGTTAACAAAAGAAAATTTTCAAAATAAACATAGCAGAAAAGATATTGAACAAACCTGAAACAATCGGCAGTTCGGCCGATCCACCAATTGGATCAAAACTTTGGTTATACATGGCGACCGATAGTGGGGTGCGCGTACATGTGTGAATAATACGAATGAGTTTATCGTATACAAGGTATAACAAAAATGTTGCAGGTCCCTGAAATGATCACTCGTGGGGCGATTTGGAACAACTTTTTCCTTATCAAAAATGTTATCCGAAGCTTTTGTAATGAGATATCAACGAAAAGCCCCGTCGAATCAGAGCGCGCGTCTGCCGGTCGACCTCCCTTGGTTGCGTTGGCTACCAATGGCAGCGCGTACCTAACGCAACGTAGACACGCTCTGATTCGACGGGGCTTTTCGTTGATATCTTGTTACCAAAGCCTCGGATAACATTTTTGATAAGGAAAAAGTTGTTTCAAATCGCTTCACCAGAGATCCATTTCAGCGACCTGCAACATTTTTGTTACACCCTGTATACACGCTGATCAGTAGAAAGAATCGGGGGAATAAATGAATAACGCTGTAATAGAATATTAGGTAAATACATTAATTTGTTCACAATCTTAAATACGTAAGAGTACCTAGTCGTTTCTCTTTCTAATTCTCCTTCTGTTTTTTTAATAGTAACGTACTCTAAAAGTTTTAACTATTGTGCTTTGTGAACTTCTTTATTAAATCGACTTTGTCAACATTTGTATATTTGAATTAATTTTAATTCATTCATTTTTATTTGTTCCGCGGTAAAATCTACTGACGTGAAGAATATTTATCTTTACGTGTGTCATTTATGTGCATACACATTTTAATGGAGAACTTTGCTACCATTTTTATAAATTGATTCACATTTTATTGAACGTTAGAATTTTATTAATATGTATTACGAACCACAGGAAGAATTGAAATGTTTCTGATATTTACCTGTCACTGACTCTACTAAATATAAATTACTGATTTCTTTTCGTATCGCGTTTATATAACGTTACGTATTTATTCGGTTATTTTTTATTTTTGTTCTATATACATATGTGCACTTACAATCTGTACAGTTGTGCTTCATGAAGTTAAAACGTATCACTTCATGTAGGAAAATCAAGAAAGAATTATGTTTTTGTCTTAAAAGTTGTGTTGTATACTATCTATGAACCTATCTTATTATAGACGTAATATTCTCACTGATATAACAGTAGATTACAAAATTGCTATAAATATATACCTTGTGCAAAATTATGAATTCTATATTTAACCCTGTCCACCTGATAGCACAGACATACATACATTGACGAAGTGAGCCCTATGATTAACATATGAAGTATCGTCATTACTATTATTTTATGAAGAATGAAATTTAATCTAAACACGTTCCCATCGTTAATGAAATGATGAAAGCGCACTTCGCCCGTCAATCGTTGCTCACAGGCATCCAACCTTTGTCAAAGGGTCTCTCCATTAGTCGATTCGTGACCCGTTTCAAACGCATCCCCGAATCCCCCGTGAAATTTGCGATCCTGGGGGGTAGGGGTGGATGTATAAAGAAAAATCTGTTCCGCAACAATCAACGAGTCAAAAAAGAAGGAGATTGGACAGAAAAAAAGAAAACGTAGAAAAAGAGAAACATGAAAAAGGTAGCATGGAATCAGCAGGTTGACGGAGAGAGCACACGGCCGTTCGGAAAGTTGGTGAACTGATGAAGCAGTCAGGCGATCATAAAAGGTAGGCAAGTTGAGCGTTGGCTGATGAAGAAATAAAAGTGTACCTTCGTCTCGCTCCGGTTCCCTCTGCTCCCCCTGGTCCTCTCTCAACCGGTCGGAAGGTAGAGAAAGCACAGAGATAGGGTTGCGGAGCGAGGCAGATTTCGCTCGGTCCCTCTCTTTCTCTTTCTCTCTTTCACTCTTTTTCTCTCCCTTTCTGGGTTTATCCGAGTCACCGATCGCGTAGATTCCGAGAAGCAACCGAAACAATATCATAACTCGTCGGCCCGGGAGCCCAACACCGTAAATAGAAATGCCTGATACCGCGAGGACTCGTTGCCTCAACTGCTTCGTATTCCTCCCGCGCAAACGGGGCTCCATGATAATTATGATGCGCCTTGGAGTCTTGGCGATCGGTTTTTGATGTCCCTTGTCGCGCGCCGAAACGGCCTCCCGGTACAGGTTCGGCCTGATTCGTGATCGAAATCCGTGATCGATCTCGACCGTGTTACCAGTCTCCTGGAATCCTGTAACTCGTCCCCTAACACGCTTAAACGTTGCGTTGATCTTCGTGTGTTTTATCTTTCAGTGGAGTCCGACGACCATGGGAGATGGGGTTATCGATGGGAAATGGGTCATCTTAAACATCCCCTCCGAGATTTTGTTGACGATACCACTTCGTTCCCTCTGGTCAATTGAATTTCAATTGAAATTGTACTTTCCATTGTAGTCTACGGTCACTATTTGAGCATCCTGTATGTATTACAATAGCTTTTCAATAATCTGTAATGCTTCAGACTTGGACACTGCTAAATTATATCAAATACGCCGGATAGAAATGAGTAAAATAATTTTAAAAACGGCTATGTTTAATAGAGCAGGTGATAAATAGCAACTGCTATTTATTAACAAAACTGAAAGAATATACATGTATAAAATAGAGAATACAAGTACATATGTGGTCTAATATTCGTAAGAAGTATGGTTCCCTATGGTTATCGAATAACGTGTTTAGAGCACGGTCATGATCAAGGCTATGCGTGTTGGACTATCAGGTGTGCCGAACCATTGGTACACAGATTATCGGAATTCTAGTGTTTTGATTTTTTTTATTATTAAATTATCAGATGAAAGTTGGTCGAAGAGTGTCTTGATAGAATTGAGTTGAGTGAAAAGTGACTTTAGAAGTAGGTAGTGGTAATTCAATTCCTAAAGGTAGCCGTCCACTTCTGAGTAAAATAGTCGCGAATTGCTCTCGAGAGTATTTCGCGCGAATGGATACGCGTCTGAGAGGGACTGTCCGAGAGTATTTATGAGAGTATGTCGTGACAGTACTCTCGAGCCTAACTCGCGCGAGATACTCTCAAATGAACGGCTACCTTAAGAAATTGGATAGATCAAGAATCATAATAGTAAAGGTTCTTAGGTTCGACAATATTTGTTACATATAATGATATGGAGGAATATATAACTGTTAAGTGTCAATTGTCTTTGATGAAAGGTAAGTTAAAGAACGGAAATGCAGTTATTCATGATTTCATCGAATAGCATGCAACTAAAGATAGTTTTCATCTGATGTCAAAATTCGTGTGCTTCTTGTTTGCGTAAGAAGATAAGAATGTTAGAAAGTGGACCAAAATAACCGGTTATCAATTATCCAAATAAGTCGAGCCATAAGTTAGTCCAATAAATTGGTAAAAACACACCAAATACCAATTAAGGTGATTCTTTCAACTACACTTACGCTATACCTTAACAGATTTTTCTAACATTTCCTGACATCCTTAACACTGGTGCACCGCAAAGTAAACTATTGCAGTATTCTATAAGGAAATATACTGTATATTGTGAGATTACAATATGTGTGACCATACATATTGGTGCCAAATTATCTGAAACCTTCTGGACAATCCCATAATTAAAAACAACACATAATAGATAATACAATTTCATAGAGTTTTGCAAATCATTAAATTTTCGTCATTACAAAGAATAAGGAGTAACATATCACCTTGAAAGAATGTCTTGATCCCTAAGAACTAAGATTTAACCGAACAGAAAACTTGCCTAAATGAGCTTGTCTATAATGCAAATTTCAAAGAAATCAGAATTGTCGCGTTGCTACAGTTTTCTTTACAAGTTCTTGAAGCGATAAGAAATCATGGTGAGTGACTAAACAATTCCCCTTCATACAAAATCGGTCCCCTGCCCTTGAATCTCGCGAAGGGGGATAAAGTTATTCAAAGGGAACTAGATCGTACTCTGGTCATCCCTTCCCGGATTTTTCTGTCCCATTGACGATTTTATCCATTATCCACGGACCGACATCTTTTGACATTCGCCACGGATGGTACCAGTCGGTTACCATCGGCCCGCTGGAACCAAAGAATAGACACCAGAGCCACAGGCCGCGCTCGCTTAATCCGCGAATCGAAGCTTTCATGCATAATTCATGGCTGCGCCTCCACCTCCCCGGTTCGCCGCGCGGCGTCTTTTGAATTGGAAACTTTTGGAATTCCCTCCCAACGGGAAATTTATCGCGCTTACGGCATTTACGTCGCCTAGAAAACTCCGCGTTTTGTATCTCCGCGATCACCGGAACAGGGAAAAACTCGCGACACTGTGATCTATTTTTTTTTTAAGACGTGTTCCGTTCCAAAAGTAATGAGACTGTATTTATAAAGAGAACTTTCCTACATTACATTTTCTGAACAATCAGTTGGATCTCATTTAAAAAAGTTCCCTCTCAGTAGTCTCGATCTTCATTCTTCACAATTAGGATTACGATCAAATCTGAAGTTTCTAACAGTCTGCATATTGCTTGTGAAAGAGTTCCTAATATAAAATAGTTTTCAATGTAAACAATTTTCAGATCTCTCTGTAAATGTTTGTAATAATGGAAGTAAAAATCATTAAACACTAGCATAATATTGTAAACACTTTTGTTACCATGGTACTTGTCAGAAATAAAACAGTAATAAATTATTTCGCAATAAAGCCTCAGAATCTCTAGTTAAAATGTTTAACATTTCAAGCCTGAAAAATGCTATCCCTATTCCTTTACCGCAGTTTTTGTTCCAGATAACGGTTAAGTATAGTTTTTAAGTCTTCTTAATTTTTTACATTTTTTTATTCAAATAGCTAAATATGGTGTGCATGAGTGTTGGCATCATCTTATAGCATCGCAAAGGATTTCGAAGAAGTAGTAAATACTTATAACTCCTAGCCAACCCTGATAACACCGTACATCCTAAAGACGTCCGTTTCATGTCCAGTTTATATCCGAATGCCCCACGTCCATTTCGGACGTCCCTAGGACGTTCGTAAGACTTACTTTCCAGATGTTCCAGAAACGGCCGTTCCAAAAGTCCTATGGATGTTCTAGAAATATCCGTCCCAAAAGTCCTACGGATGTTCTCAAGACTTAAATTTTGCATGGTTTTTTTTAGAATTTTTTTATTTTTGCCAATGTCATTCCGTGCAAGGTGATGGAACCCTATGAACGAGGTGTCAGTCTTTAAAGAATCAATGGAGAAGTGTAACGACACTAGTAGTTTTGTGTGAAAAGCTCAAGAAAATTGAAAAAACATGTTTCTTCTTAAACTGCCTCTAACCAACAACGAATCAGAGTTTTGCTGTGAAAATAGAAATAAACACAATGTACTTGGAGATGATAATCCCCAGACCTATATTTTCATTATAATTCTTTATAGAAAATTTAACCTTTTATTTATTAACAGGAACTAACTAGATCTAATTTCTACTAAGTGCGGAAATCGCAGGAAAGTTAATCTTTTATTTATTAAACACACACCAACCTAACCTAACTCCTGTCACCTTGCACAGAATGAAACCAAACCGCAATTTTAAACATTTGGAAAACGTTTCTTATAAATCTTTTAAGACATTACCATAGCATTTGTATAATCTCTTTAAACGTTCCCAAAACGTACAGGGAATGTTACTTTCACACATTCGGGAAACATTCTGAGAATATTGACACAGGACATCCTCAGGACGTTCCATTTTGTAAATAGGACTTTCCTGGGACATTTAAAGATCTTAACAAGGACCCAACCGGGGACATACGGACCTTTTCGGGACATCCTCCGAATGTACAGAACGTCCAGAACATACGTCCATCGGACGTTATATAGGACATATTTGTGCTATTTTGGAAGTGCTAAGCGTATTAGTTCATGACAGCATTTTATTGTAATGTAAATGGTACCACAAAGTACCATCAGCAAATAAAGGGTTAAGAACATTTTGCAGAAAACAGTGCCCATCTCAAAACACCTATACAGTGACCAGTTCATTACGCATCAACTTAAAGAAATTCCACAACTCTTTACAAAGTATCTCTCTATCCAAACGATCGTATATTACCAAATAACACAGTTCATTTGACGTAAGACCGACCAGTGAAGGGGAAAAGGTTATTATTAATACTAAAGAATTTATAGGGTGACGGTATCAAATGTGGACATAAACGTTAGTCACGGAAGCCGGGGCCCGAATACTTCGATCCTCACAACTGATTCGATGATACAGATGATATTATACGCGTGTATTTAGAGTTATGCGGGTGGTAGGCGGTGTGGAAGCGGCTCGTTCGCCCTTAGTGCCCTCGTCGTCGGTGTCAATTTCAATTACCGATTGAAGAGATTGATACGGGTGATCCAGGCGTAAGCGTTGTTCCGGGACGGGAGCACGTCTCCCATAAATGCAGAAAGAGGCGTTCGTGTTCCGAGGACAACTCACAGGAGACTTTATGGTCGCGTTTTCGGTGGCCGCTTTCGGGGAACGATGATTTTGATAATTCTCGTTGAACTGTAGATTTCGGGGCCCGATTAAGCGGAACGACTGATGAAGAGACTTGGAAAGACAGCCTCGGTCGAAAGGTACCGCGTACTTAATAAAGATGATGATAGTCGTGATCATTCCTCGTGAAAGCTGCTCTAGCGCTTCTTTTTGTCGAACGGGAAGGCTTCGAAGAACTATGGGGGCAAGGACTGGTAATTGGAAATTGTCACGTTTAATCACTATTAAATTTTTCGAAAATATTTTGTGAATCTGAGAACACCATATGTATTTAACAAAGATTATGGTATAACTCGAAATGACTTGACCGTCCATAATGTATAACAAAAATTATATTTCTTTCATAAAGAAATACGATAAAGAAAAATTCATACGATATAGAAAAGTACTTTCTTAGCCGACATGGCATGATCGTCTAAGTAAGATAAATTATTATTTTTACTTTTTACTAATTATCACCTTTTTCTTGTAGTCGCACCTTTAAACACAAATACTAGAATATTTGCTTTATTTTAATAGAATATGATATTTAAAAAAAATTTTATATCAGTTTGTATTAGTAGAAGCTTATTACATGACTTCATAATACTTTTACAGAATTACATATTGTAAAATTTTAATGGCACCTAGTTATTCACATTACAATAGTCCACAAGACAGTCTGTACTTCCATACATGTAAAAATTCATCTAATTACACCGTTGGTCATTATATGAAGAAATTGTAGTGGACTGACTTATGGAACCAATTACTCCTCAAGACTGACAAACATCAAATAGTTACAGAGTATCATATATAAACATATGGGGTTAAGTGCAATAAAACATCTATGAAATTGAAAACTCCGAAAAAAGTGACTTAAAAAAAAATAATCTTGCGGTATGTTGATCTCTTGATACCATTCAAATTGCATACAAAATAATTTTTATACCACCAAAATCGAAAGAGATGTTTCCTGTGGCCTTATTTAAATGAACCACCCTGTATACTAACAGCAGAATCATTTATACTACCTTAATTTGTCATTGACAGTTATTGCAGTACAAGGTGGCTGTAAATATGGAATAAAAACACACGTTATGAGATTCTATACACTTTCAGATATGATCTACGATCTTCTATCATGATTTTAATAAGTCGATTTTATTTCCATAAGCGTTGCCAAAGTAACGAGAAACAAAATGATTAAAATTATGCAATATTTATCACGACATGCGAATATTTGTCGTATTCTTTTGAACAGGTATTTGAAAAAAAATTGTATTACCAGTACGGAAACAAAAATTTTTGAACAGATTAACCGTAATGGAAAAGCAATTAGTTCTTAAAAATAATAGTTATTGTAATTTTCCTTTAAATATATTGTTTTTCTGTATACGTTTACTCGTATACGTCCCTCTTATTGAAAAACCACCCATTATGCAGTATCGATATAATTTATTATCCGTGTAATTTCCCAAATAGCACCAAAACATCCTATGTACGTCCGATGAACGTATGTTCCAGACGTTCTGTACATTCGGAGGATCTCATCTCCCGAAAAGGTAGATATGTCCTCGTTAGGTCCTCGTTAGATCTTCAAATGTCCTAGGAAGGTCCTGTTTACAAAGTGGAACGTCCGAAGGTCGTCCTGTGTCAACATTCTCAGAACGTTTCCCGAATGTGTAAAAATAACATTCCCCGTACGTTTTGGTAACGTTTAAAGAGATTGTACAAATGCTATGGTAATGTCTTAAAAGACGCATAAGCAACGTTTCCCAAATGTTTAAAATTGCGGTTAGGTTTCATTCTGTGCAAGGTGACAGGAGTTAGGTTAGGTTGGTGTGTGTTTAATAAATAAAAGATTAACTTTCCTGCGATTTCCGCACTTAGTAGAAATTAGATCTAGTTAGTTCCTGTTAATGAATAAAAGGTTAAATTTCCTATAAGGAATTATAATGAAAATATAGGTCTGGGATCAAATGTTCTATTATCTGAAAATTTGCTTATACACACACTCGTATTTCCCAATTAATTCGTATACACAGGAGATTCTGCTGTATTTACAAAAAATGGCGCCATCGGTAAGAATAGTCTACGTAAACAATACAGGATAATACGATTGTATTTCCTGGGATTTTAGTAATAATAGAATCTCCCAGGTTTCCAAATTCGACATCCTTCGATAAATAATCCTGGCGTGT